>NC_065521.1:20863254-20938229 GCF_006386435.1 Epinephelus moara
CCATTTTGTACCGCTACACGTGTTTCTAGTGGGACTATGTTTACAAGCACAAGAGTTCAGCGAGCCACCGAAGGACCGCCCTGCAGATTTACTATTGGTTCTGCAACGTAGGGAGTTTCTTTAAACTCTGAAATTGTATCCGCCCATCTAAACACAAAATCAGGGAGAAAGTCATCAGTCTTTAGTTAAGCAAAGCGACTAAAGACTGACTTGTGAGTCTAGTGGAGGTCTGCTCGCAGTTCGCAATCTGTTTTTTTTTCTTTGAATTAGCCGCTAACTGCTACTACCTGCTTTTTAATCATCACAACTGTCCCTTCCTGCCTGGATCACACTTTTCACACCGAAGTTGATTTAGTTCTGTTACTGTGAAAGTTTTTATTGAACTTTATGATTTGTAACCCACACAAGACAATCTACAAATGTGTACCATGATCCACAAATATCTCACTATCCACAAACATGCCTTTTTACATTTGTGTTGTATAATTTCTTTTCCACAAAAATACAGCGTGATTTGCAAATGGGTAACTTACTCTGGAAACATACCTCTGCTACCAGTTTAAGGGGGAACAATACCTAAATTAAGAATTCCAGTCTCCTATTAACATGGCCCAAGAAAGTTCAATCAATATTGGTGAACATGAGCTTCTTTCTCTCAAAGCCAGCAACCAGAGAGGGAAGTCTCAAACTTGTGATGTCATAGAGTATAAAGTCTGGAGCTGCTTCATAGACAATGCGGAGGAGTCTGATTTTGGGGAGCCATAGAGAGCTTGTTTATTTTTTATACCTACATGATCTTTATTCTACTGTAGTGTTCTCAGTTTGGAAACGGAAAATGTAGCCATATACTCAGAACATTCCCCTGGGTGCTCTCAGTGTGTCATCTATAAAATATTTCCCACATCATAGTCAGTGGAGCAGCTCCAGACTTTATACTGAATGACATCACATATTTGAGTTTTAGCACCCACGTTTTTGGATCTAGGAGAGAGCTGTCCATGTTTACTAACTTGTTTGGACTGTCTTGACTAGCCATAGGAATAACATGATTGAGTAATGAAATTGGGCGTAGTTCCCCTTTAAAGGTGAGACATCTCTGTCCCACCACTCTAGTATCTACCTTTTATACAGAGCAGCAAGGTGGAAGAAACACTTAACATCCCTGCCTTACACAGGCTGTGTAAAGGAGGCTAATGACAAAAGCTAAAAATGCTGATGTATAGCAGATGTAATGTTTTCCATGGTCACCAATTTAATTCAGCATGTTAGCATGTTAACCGTTGCTAATTAGCACTAAATACAATGTGCAATATGGGTGATGTTATGGAACAAAGCAGATAGTATAACCCCAAGTGACTCTTTTTTACCCTAACAGGCACATTTCACACTCTCCGTTCACAATCCCAGATTTGCTGCTAAATTGATTTTGCCAGCCAAGCATCAGCAGGTAACCAGCATATCTGGAGTCTGTGAGCTCAGTGCCCAGCTTTGTTGTGACAGCCCGCCATTTTAGTCAATCACTTATCAGAGCGTGACTAAAGGCTAAGGCTCTGAGGTAAAATCAAGCTGGCTTAGCCAAGCGAGTGTGCCATTTTCTGGATAAGAGGCAAAGTGGAGTAGAGGTCAAAGCTCCATGGCTGACCTGGAACAATCCTGTCATCTCCTCAGCGGCCACAAATTGCGGAGCTGAGGTTGGGGGCAAGTTTGGGCAAAGTAGAGAAAGACTCATTGAGTGAGAGAAAGAAACCGTCTCAACTGATAAGCCACAGCATGACTCCGAATTGTTGTAACTTCTGCTGCCACATTGTGGAGCAGAATGTCACAGGATCTTGTTAGATACACTAAAGCTCGACTAATTTTCCAGGATGAGAACATACTGCACAGAAGCATGTGTCTGAGATGAAAGAGAGAAGAAGAAAAATACATCAGTCCACCCACACTGACTAACCTTTAAACAAATCAGAGAGAAAAAGCCTGGAACAGAAATGCTAAAAACAAGCTGAGGAGTGCAGAGAAACTACACAAAAAGGAATTTTAATTAATAGAAAGCAGAAAACACAACAGCATGAGCAGAAAATAAACACCTGAAGTTGACATTTGGAGAGAAGGAAGAAGAAGAAAATGAAAACCACATCTCTATCAGACAGCAGTCTCTGAGGGGACAGAGAGTGGATGAAGGAGAGAGGAACCTGAATTACTGCCTCGTGGTTGTGTGCCTCCACCATCCAGTCCACTCACAGTTTATGCAATGTCTGTCCACACTCATGTAATATATGTGGTGAAAACTTTAAAGGAATTAAAGATATTACATGGAGTTTTTAGCAAAACTAAAGTTATCACTATATTAACAAATATGATTACAGTGAATAATTCCCAGGAGCTGTTCCTCATCCAAGGATTAGAGGATGTCACTTTCTGTACAGAAGCACAAGTCCTTGACACCACAACTTTGGGTTTGCATCCAGACTCTTTTCTTAGGTTTAAGCAACAAAAGCGCTTTGGTTTAGAGACAGATCGTGATTTTGATGACATTTGAATAACAAAGACTCGTCCTAGAGTTATGCAACAAATTCACATTGGTTTAGAGTAAGGAAAAGACAGCAGCTTCAGTTATATTAATGAATAAAGGTATTATAAAAGGTATTATAAAAATAATGCTGTAGTCACTGCATTTAATCACTTGATGACACTAACTCCCGAGTGCGCACTGTGAGAGAGGAGAGGCAGAGACGCTGTGCTGCTGCTGGAGGAGCCGCTGAATGAGTTCCTTCTGGAGGAAGGATAACTCGCAGTGAGACACTAAAAGACTCTGAGAAGTTTGGGGCTGTTAAAAACACATTTAGGATGCCATAGTTTATTCCACACTACTTAAACTGCTCCTCTTTTTGAAACCACAGCAGAGGCGCTAATAATTGTTCACATAATTGGCCAAAATCAGTGAGTCTGATAGAACATAAAATCAGTAGACAATGCTTTAAATATGGGTAATGCTGAAAAGAAGCTACAAATCCTAAAATGTAGATGCTTCACACACATCTTCAACATGGCAGCACAAAAAAATCAGCACAGTTTCAAGATGGACACTGAAGATTAGTGTCACCAACTCACTATCTGACCAAAAGTCTCCCCTTTTGTTCCTGAGTTAATGGCGTTGGATAATGGCCAGAAAAGTGTTTTTGGAACATTTGTGTGAAATTCTGTCACAATTATCAGGGTATCAATTCTTGAGTTATGGCCAAAACATGTTTTGTGAGGTCACACTGGCCTCAACCTTTTTACCAACAAAGTCTAATCTGTTCATCCACGAGTCCAAGTGGATGTTTGTGACAGGTTTTTAAGAATTTCCCTCAAGGCGTTCCTGAGATATCACATTCACAAGAAGGAGACGGACAACCTCAAAACTTAATTCCTCTGGCCAGGACTGTCGCCTGTGCTGAGGCATAATATTGAAATGAAAAAGATAACAGAAGTCACTCCAAACCCTCTTTAACTTTAAATAGGAAGTAAAGCTGAAGCTTTCTCTCGGGCATAGCAACTGACAGTTAGCGGAGACAAAAATCGAGGAAAGACATGGACTGACTGCTGCATATGTAATACATTTTACCTGACGGAGGGAAAGAGTCTGCAAAAGATGGAATTTCTGAAAAACACACAAGGCCGAGGGGGTTTCATGAAAGACACAAACATCAAACCACTGCAATGGAAGAGAAGGCTATAGAGTCTGACTTTGCCAAAGCAGCTCAATAACAGGAAATTTCCATCATCAAATAAAAAACCTCCTCCCTGCACCGAGGTTAGACTGACTTACAACACGTCAGGATTCCACATTATTTCCCTACTTTGACAGAATATTGTTTTGCTGGTTTGTTGGTGTTAAACACATTATGAAACCGTATGGTCCAGAGCAAACATAGTTTATATTTCCACAGTAATCCAGCAAAAAAAATGTATTTACTAGAATCCAAAGCTTGGTGTAACTACATATTTGATTTGCTGTACATCAGCAATGCGTTTTTCCCAGAGAGATCGCATTGGGGTAATCAAACAGTAATTTGTAACATTACTCTGTCTGTTTGTATTTCATTTCCAAACTCATTAGGCGGCAAATATGTTCAACAAATTGCTTTTGGCAATATCAACAAAGATTGTCATTCGAGATTACACCTTCAAGACTGACAGACAGAGAAGGAACACACTTTCAGTCTTATATTATTTGCAGGACTCACGTTTGTCTGTTGGTGTTGGCATGAGTATCAGCACCAAGGTTTACTTAAGATTGCCTCTGATTGCTGCAATTTGCTTGTTTAAACGATGACGGCCATGGCAGACATGGCAGACATGTCCACATGAATGTTAAACCAACCACTTATACTTCTAAATGAGGTACACTATCTGTCTGACATAAGCTTTCTATTGAATTGGGTCCTCATACAATCAAATACCTTTTCATCCACCATTGTGATAGAGCAATGTAACAAATTAGGGATCAATACCATCGCAGGCGAGCCAAGCATAAAAGATACATAGGTCTGATTTGTCTGCTAACTGCGAGCAGTGAGAATTACATGTGACAACTTCAGCAGCCTGGAAAGCTTATAGCATCAATTTTGCAAAGAGGATCAATATCATAATAGTCACCAAGGCTACACATGATACGGAGTATATGACGGTGAAGTCACAGCTTTTTAGCTAAACATACTGTCTCTGTGACAAATGCAACCTCTTGGCTCCCTCTGCACCAGATATTAGATGCTGTGTTGACTGCTGGAGCCGTCTGAGCCTATAATAATTATGGGATAGGTTGAGAATAAGAGAGTAGCAATGCTTTATGGGACACATTATGCACTTACACAATAATAAAACACACTCAACTTGCTTGCTCCCAGTCAGAAAGGTGATAAATACGGTTTGGAGGCCGAAAAGTGGGATTTAGGGAGAATCTGTTAACAAGACGAGTGGGTGCTGCTAAAAACTGCAGGTTGGCTATGAAACAAGAACTCTCAATAGGTGCTGTGAATACAGGTCACAAAAAATTAAACATCATGACCTCATTCTCACTCTTAGAATACAGCCAACCTCATCACACTTCTTTTGCTTTCTTATAGGCATGGGATGATGTGAAAATTTCATGTCATGATTACTGTGGTCAAAATAATTGTGATTCACATTATTATCCAGATAATCACAAATAGCCACATCGTTTTACCTGACATTTTGTCAAGAACAGGCATATTTATTACATCACAGATAAGACAGGCATCTTTTTAAGTAAGCATTCCTAATGAAAAACAATCATTCTTAAAAAGCCAGGTTTTTTCAGCTACTTGAAATGGCATATGTTTCGATTTGGGTTGGGCATTTCAAGTAACTTCCATATTACAAAGTAGACATGTTCGTGAGTCACTAGCGGTCCATTCAGAATGGACCTGTGACCCACTTTTGGACCACGACCCACCAGTTAGGAACTACTCGGTTAAATGCAGCACTGAAGGACTGTCTCTGGAGTCCACAGCTGCTTTTCTCCCTGTCAGTTTAACATCTGGCTGCTAGCACAAGCTAACACAGCGGCAGCAGCTAACATCCGACTTAATGGTCTCAACAAACTCACACTGACACCGAAAGGGCTCGACTCTGTCGTTAAACTCGTTAGGTAACGTTAGCTGTGGGATGCTAGCAGTTAGTCATTGTGTGCGTGTCTGTGCATGCGTGCGTACTTTTTTCTTAACACTGTGTTCTATGTTTTTCTTGGTTTTTATTGGATTATTTTTCAGTGTGCTTCCTGGTGTCATTTATCTTTTTGTTGTATTATTCTGTGTAATGTTAGTTTAGTTCTTATATCTTGTTTTCTCCCTTTTTTTTTCTTCCATTGTCTGTTTTTCTCCTTAAGTTGAGGGGAGGTCTGTTTGTACAGGCTCTTGCTTCTTGACTTCTGACACATTTCTTTTTTTTTTCTTTTTCACCATTGGATTTCATGCAGTTTTATGAGTGTGCAAATAAAAAAAAATAAAAATAAAAATAAATACTTATAGGTTGAACGCATAAATAATACACTTTAAGAAGAAATTTTATGCCCATAAAAACTGATGTCCAAATGGAGTACTCAAGTACTCACGCCCATCCCTACTTTCGATATGAAATATATGAATGCTTGATCACAATCTTTGAGGTCGGTGTGTATGCAGTCTATTTTTGCACAGTTTATTTTATTGTTGGTTACCCAGCAGTCTCTTTAAGTGCTGCAGGACACGATATTCATGATTATCCTGATATTGTTAATTCACCACTATCAAGTTACTGAGTTTATTATCGCGATTTGTGATAAAATCGTATATCATCCAATTCCTTCTTTCTTATGTCTTATGGATAATGTCTAATACACTCTCATATGACTTTCTGTGATAAAGACACAAAAAGGAGGAAAAGAAAGAAGATAAAGAGAGACAATGGCATCGACAGCCCAAACTGCTAAATGCTTTTACATCGTGGATCATCATCAAACGGTAAATGACAGCTGATGTTATTTACCATGTGTTCATGTCACATCTAGATGCATGGCTTTCCTCTCTCATGTGCACCTTACAGCTGTTAATATTAGCAGTCATTTATTTCAATAAGGCAGCCAACATCTCCCGTGGTGGGGGAGATAATGTTTTCGGAGAAGACCCAGCTGCAGTCCAAATCAGAGCCATTGATTTGGCCCTCAGCTTTATGGGACAGTTCGGCTCCCACAGGAGCCAGCACAAGGGCAATCGCAGGCCTCAGCTGGCCTTCTGGCCCCCTGCATTAATAATCATTCCAATTAGGAAGAAAGTGTCCAGATGCTCATCTGGTTACATAATGTCTCTTCCCTCCTGTTTGTGCCCCAAAGTTTAACTTGACTGACAAGCACCTGGATTTTAAGATGCTGCATATTTTTAAGGATATGGGGTGGTTTCACTCTAATGGTCTATTTATATTCTTATTCCACATTGCTGTCCATTTGGGCTCTACATGTATTAATTCAGTGCCTCCATCTGCCAGTTTACTTGAAGATAAATAATCGGATTACCTGCTGCCCCCCCCCCAAGCAGTTTCTGATTGTGGGAGGGAGAAGACAACAATCATTTAAATTTAACTCTCACAAATGTATTTTTCGCTATAAACTGACTCTACCTTTATGACAAGCGCAGCCAGATCTTAGAGAATGTGAAATGGGGATGTTTATGACTCTTCCTGCAGAGGGTAAGGTCCCCTTCTGACTTCAGACGCATTTTTTGAAGTTGGATTCCTCTTGTGTTGTGAGGCCTTTTCATTATCCTGCAGAGACTGCGTATTTTCCATTTTCCATACATCTTTCCTCTCACAGAATACCACATCAAAAGCACTTCACAACCAAAACAACTCTTTTCATGCTTCAGAAGACCAGAAAAAATACTTGTCTGATATTGCGTAGCACTACCAAGCACCTGAACAACAGCAGAATTACTGATCTGTCTAGCAGCATGTTAAATTGGCAAATTTTATGCGAGAGTATCAGTGTTTCAGGCCTATTTTCTCATTACTTTCCATGCATGTCTCAGCGTAATATTTGTGCTGCTATTACAGAGGGAAGGCCACAGATCATTGTGTACATGACAATCCTCAATCATCTGAATTGTGCTCCCTGCTGGCATACCCTCTTAACAATATCTCCATGCTGTTTAGCTTCAGCTCTTAGTAGCCTCCACACAACAAGGGACATTAATACACCATGATCCATCTGTACTAAATCTTTGCCATTATTCACCATATGCATCAAGGCTGACAGACAAATTGTCAAGCTAATTTTGAGGCTCTTAGGGATGCAACGATAGCACTTTTTTCAGTCCAAAAACAAGTACAATTTGGGTGCTTGCCAATACCGAATACCAATATGAATACGACCATTACAGTTCTAACAATGACTTAAGAGACATGTTTTAATTTCACCCCTCAAAAGGGGTAAACCAATAGCTAAGCCCATTGAAGGGCTGTAAGGGATGTACGTACGTAGGAGTGGTCATCCTTGCTTATAGTACAGCTATCTTCTGTATAATGTATCTGGGGAGGGGGCCAGGATTGGCTGAGATTAGGTAAGAAAACAGAGCCTTCGAAAGCGTGCGTGTTGCTTACTAGCTCAGCGCACATTCCGCACAGTTACTAGATAAATGCGATAAACAATATGGCTCAATTTGTGACAAGAGCCTCACACATACTCATAGAACTGGAGTTACATCCAGGTACCTAGTTACTATTTTCTGTGATGTGTTGATGGTTTGAAATCTCATAATGTGACACAAGAAACACTGAGAAGACGGCAAAATCCTGTCTTATCTTTAAGTGACGGCTGATCTTTAAGAGCAATGTAATGTGTAAGATTTTGTGTTACTTTTATCACCCACTTTTTGCCCACTTCTCAAGTGTTTACTGCAAAGTTGATTGTTGCTGTTTCCTGGTAGCAGTAGCAAACTCCTTGAACTCTGCACCGTGTTGGTTCTTCAGATGTTTATCAAATTGCTTGTGTTAAATGAGCTATTTTTCACTTCTCATCTTGACAGTTTAGCAGAGCATAGTTTGCAGGCTGCTTTAAATTTGTCATCATCACTCAACTGATGTGAGGTTAATGTCACACCGCTGTAAAGTGAGACTGGGCGCCGTTGTGTCGCAGTCATTTCAGGAGTACAACTGCAAGTACTTTGAGGCCATAAAAAGACTGGTTGCTGCTACGTTTTTACCAATTCTGGATCATGGTGATTTGTTGTACATGAATGCATTTGCACATTGTCTGCACACGTTAAGATACCGCATTTCAAAGTGCACTGAGATTTGTTCCAAACTGTAAAGCCCTCACTCTTCACTGTACGCTTTATTCCAGGGCTGGTTGGCCTTCTTTGACCTTTTGTAGGCTCAGTCACTGGTATCTGTTCATTTATAAAGCCATACTGGGTAAACTCCCTTCATATGTTTGTACTTTGATTGAACAGAGATCTGACTGTAGCTACAGTCTGAGATCTCTGGGCTTAGTTTTGTTGTCTGTTCCTAGAGCACAGACTGAGCTGGGAAAGAAAGCTTTAATATGCTCTCCTCCTCTCACTTGAAATAACCTTCAAAATGACTACGTGAATTGGTCTCTCTGCCTGATTTTAAAGCTCTCATAAGTACAAGGATGAATGAGTTGGTTTGGTCTTGTCATTGTGTGTAGGTGTCTAATATTTCTACATGTTACTGCATATCTTTTATGTTTTTTATTGTATGGCTGTCTGGTTGTACCTTTTAGTGCTGTCTTGGCCAGGTCTCCCTTGTAAAAGACATCGCTGATCTCAATGGTACTTACCTGGTTAAACATGGGTTAAATAAATAAACTAGAATAAAATAAAGCGTACTTGTGCACAGTATTGGACTGATACCTGATACTGATGTTAGTGTTAAAATGATCAGTTCACCAATTAATCCACAGTAAAACCAAAAAACATTCACTTTACTGTTTGTCTGGTTTGGTAAATCTGAATGTTGAACTGCTGGTCAGACAAAACAAGCAATGTTAAGATGTCGCCTTAGGTTTTGGGATATTGTGATGGGCATTTTCAACCATTTTATGACATTTTAAAAGACTAAATTATTAGTTGATTGATCAAAACACATAAAAATATACATCATTTCCAACCCTTTCATGTTTAGAGAACACAATATTGGCATGAATATGTAAATATGGACCGACATGTTTTGTTGCATACTGCAGCGTGTGTCTGCACATCTGAACCAATTTCAGCTGCTCCCTGCGTTATGGCACTTTGGTTAATATGATTTGGGTTTTGATACCAATGAACGTGCGGCTGAACTTCTCCAGCCTGATCCCAGCATTAGCCCTGCAATCGTCTGATGTCTACAGCCCCTCTCAATGTAAGCTCTGATTAAGCCATTCGTTACACCCGGGCCCTAATTTGCACAGCACTTCCCTCAAGTGCAATTTGCGCCTACTTTTACACACTGAAACATGATGGATAGATCAAAAACAAAACACTTGTTTCGTGAAGGGAAAGATGCAGCCAGAAATATCTGTGTTTATCTTTGATGTGAGGTGTTTATTCCGTTTCCCATTAAAAACATGGAAACTGCACTTCAGGCCAAGTTTATGCTTTATAAATGTCGGCCTCTGTATTTTCACTCCAAGGCCGCAAAGTGATGAAAGGCCTGCTTTCATTAGCGGCAGCTGATTCTCTGTCGGCCTATTGGGTGATGTGTGTTATCTGGTAGAAGACAGGCAGCTGGAGGATCAGCTAGGCCGTCTGTCAGCTGATATGCAGATTGTCTGCTTTCTGTCAAATTACAAATGGCTTCTCTGACTGATTTACTGGTCATCAAGTCTCTGCCTGACGACCAAGATAATAAAAGGATATTTTTCCCCCCATAAAACTAATCTTACGACATTAATAGTTTTGAAATCTAAACAGCACTATGAGGGCTCTGTCATGGGCTATGCTCTTAGGGCTTATTAATACAGTTCATATGACCAGTGTAACTCAGAGCTGGGTAACTGTACATACAGTCACCACTTCTACTCTGAAAAATAACCCACCACTTCACTAATGCAGTGCTTCAGCTCGGTTTATGTTCCTAAATAAATGTGATCGAACTTGACTCCACACTTCTAGTGCTCTGAAAAAAAAACAAAAAAAACAACTCCCCCCATCTCAAAACCAACATCAAGGCCAGTGACAATTTAGTGTTTGTTTGAAAACACCATCAAATGCAAGGAACCGTTTCCACTCTGTTTTACAGGGAAACAGCAAAACAAAAAAGCCTATTCAGATATATTTGGCTTCATTACCATCTCACCACCTCTCATCCTTCATGTGTGGCAGCAATTCATGTGAAGCATCTTTTGACAGCTTGTGCATAAAATCCAAGCACTTGGCTGGATGCTAAGCGTTATGAAAAACAGCCTCTTTTCAGTATTTAACATATTTTAGTGGAAGTTGCCACAGGGACCCGAAAAAGAGTGAAGACCGACAGCACCATTGGCACATCTCTAGTGAATGGCATCATTAATGCTTGGCTGGCGCACTGGCAGCTGGGTAACGATGGTCCATTTCAGCTTGTGACTGGGGAGTTAGGGTAAGGGGAGAGAGTGGTGGAGGGGTGACTGTCGCTGCACTAATGTGATTCAAACACGCCCTTTTTCATAATAGGGCTTGTCCCTGTGCCAGGGGAAGCGGGTGGCATAAACTAGTGGGTGATTACGTTAAACAAATGACTGCCTCATTAGCTAGACCCCAAGAGTGTCTCGTGCATACATACAGAGACACATTCATTCACACTGTCCTATGACTTTTTTCTCTCTGTCTCTCACACACACACACTCAGACATTCACTCTGACATAAGCATTAGGTTGGCTTTGTACACAGAAAAGGGCAGAGCACAAAGGAAATACTCAGGAGGGTACAAGCTCCATCCAATAGACTAATTAACATCTCCCAATTACACCAGCCAGCACTCTATGGTGCTCCAGTTAGCTTTGGATGATACTACACAATACAACAGAATGTGTCACCACCAACATCTATGTCCAAACAACATCTGAGCCGTTCCCACCAAAAGCCAAGCTAATGACTGCAATTAGCATCATTAGATTCCAAGCTCGGGACTCAGCTGGTGTGAAGTTGGACAGACACTTCATGGTTTCTGCCACAAAGCTCAGTGTATGAAAATTAGGGACAAATGATTTCGCTTGCAACAGCATAATGAGAGAGGCTAGATTGATATCTCGGGTCCGTAATTACCTGACCCGATTTGCCCCGAACCATCTACCTCATACTGCCTGAGTGGCGTAATCACAGGACAGTGCTCGGAGATGCACTATAAGGCAAAGCAGAGCAAAGGCAAATAAGGCTCCAACTAGCTACTGTTTTCTTTAATAAATACACCCTTTTATATATTTTTCATAATATAATAATTTAGCCCAGTTGCCATGAAAAATGTTGGCAGTGTACATTTCTGCAAACCATGGATATGTAACATTTGTACATTTCAGTCTTTCATATTAAAATTTCAAAAATGACATAGTTCTGATTACATGAATATGAGTCAACTTTGTCATCTGGAGTTGAAAGATGTTTTTTGATGGCAAGAAAGCTGCCAAGCTGCAGACAGCTGTTCAAGACCAACAACACCAGTTGTTTTTCAGCAAGACATCACTGCATTTCCAGCAGCAATTGTGAAACCAAGAGTGGGTATTTTAAGCCAAAGTATGATATTTCCTGTCCATAACCTAATGTTTTTGTGCCTTGACATAACCATACATTAATCACAGCGTGTTGAAACGTAAAGAAAATGTACAGTTTTTACACATCTGCTAAGGCCGTATCCTAATAATGAAGATTTGAATCATCAGGCAGTCAGGTAATGCATTTCTGGGGATATTGCAGTGCTCAGATTTAGCTGCAGAGTGAGTGCTCTTCACTTTCACACTGCTCTCAGGTACAGGCAGCCGCAGACCCAGACCCAGGGTGAGTCTGAGTGAGACAGAGGAAGGTGCTCAGAGGAAGAGAGGCTTTGCCTAGTCAGGCTCAGAAGTGACATTATCTTCTGCCTCTGCTTAAAAGTGCTGAACTTACAGCACACAAACACTTAATCAGGTACAGTCTCTGGCTTTTGTTTGGTATCTACTGTGGGCAAAAAATGCTGTTGCATATTTCTGATCCATCATTAGCGTAGTTAGCAAGCATTGGCTCAGATGGACTAACTGGCTTTGTTTACTATATTGCATGAAGTTCCTGTCCTGCTGTACGTCCCGCTGAACCACGTTCAAACTCTCAACTCCATTTGGAAAAAAGGAAAGAATGGTCAATTGTCCGTATTGAACAGCCAAATGTGATTCGGGTACAGTCGTATATCTGCGACATGATATCGTACAAATGTTACATATCTGAGATTTGCAGAAACATAAAATGCCAACATTTATTCAAATGAGACAAATGTCCATCACAAAATAACTTCTTCAAATTTCTGTAGATTTTCCATTAATGATGATAATAAACAACACTGGCAAATCCTCACAATAGAGAGGCTCACACTAACAAACATTTTTCCCTTGATTAATGACTTAAACAATTAATCAAACATCAGGATTGCTGCTGAAAAACAAATCAACTAATCATTCCAACATTACATACAGTATGTCGCTGTTTAAAACCATCTTCATCTTTGTAAATAGAATTTTGACTTGGGAACACCATTGTGAAACAGAGGCGTAGTTTCTCTGTCAATATTAACAGCAATGGAATTAAACCTGACATTTGATATGCATATATAAAGTAATGTTTTAATATGATGGCAACATGATGCTGTGCACACAGCTGGCTTTATCTTGGGATGAAAAGTGCATCTCTGAACTGCACTGGGTGTCCTGCTGTGGTTCGTCTGATTTGGTTTTTTGATCATGTAAATGTGATGGGTATTTCTGCACTCAGAGCACAGATATTAGCCCTTAAAACTGTGGGTGGCTGCAAGCTTTCAAACATAAGCCCCTGGGAGGCCACATTAACTACTGGGAGGATACGCAGAAAAACCACAGTGAGCTCACTGACCGCCGGAGAGGAACATAACTGATCTTACTCAGGGAGGAGGGCAGCCTTTGCCCACTGGGACGTTGGTCTCAGTGCAAACACTCCAGCATCTGCCACCTGACCATTAGCTAAATAATGCATGGAGCTTGTGGGAGGCCTGTGACAACCAGCCTCATACTCATTACTGCTTCTGAGTGGTGTGAAAAGTCAAGTCAGCAAATGCGCCGGAGCAGGCGAGACATGGCAATGCATGCAAACATGCACAAAACCACACAAACACACATGCAAAGTGTGGCTTCCCAGAGGCTTATAGTGAAAGCTCGCAGACATCCACGGATTAAAAAAGGTTCTTGAGATTATGTGGAAAAGCTAAGTGTGGGTAGATTAAGCTCGCCACCAAGAATGTGACCAAAGTTTAGGACATGAGCAGTTCATCTGTCAATCTCCACCACAGAGACAAGATTAAACAGCATGTGTATGAAAATAAGAGAGTGTTTTCCGTGTGGATGTATATTTGTTGTCTGCTGGAGTGTCGCAGCTAAAGCAGGCCTTTGAACACTGAACAGCAGGATAGACTTGCAGTATATCCGCATCTCTGCATGCCCAAAAGTCACAGTGACCCAGGGCTCTCTCTCCCTTCAGGAGCATTTCCCATCAGAAGCCTGTTACACCGCAAAGGCCATTTTACTCCCAGAATAGCAAATCTGGGGAAATGTAATCTTTGAAGCCTCGGCTAAAATAGCCTGACAAAGCCATTTTCTGGCAGAGCAACAGAAGGAAAGCTCAGACACCGGGGCTAAATTTCAAATGACTCACTTTTTAGACTTTTACATTATTGGTTCTTGGTCTGACATTACTGTTACATTGGTTGACCTAATGCGCATTGCTTGTTGAGCGCATGAAAGGCAGAAATTCAAAGTCATAAAAGCAGTCAGTTTGGTAAGACAGCAACATCAACCACAGCTGTGTCAATGGCTTGTTGTTGGACCACTGTCATTACCAAGTGACAAGTCAAATATCACGCTCATGATTATTTTTTGGAATGAACAGTTTAATCTATTAAATGTCAAAAAAGGTGAAAATGCCCATCACAGATTCCCAAAACCCAACATTCTTAAATTATTATTATTTTGACCTGCTGCTACCCAATCACCAGAGAAAAATGTTGGCATTGTTTCTGCAAAACATGGATGCGTTGCGTTTGCACATAATAAATAGCAAATACATTGAAATGTTTCAACAATGCTGTTGGTCAATGTGTGGTTAAGTTATGGCACAAGAACCACTTGGTTATGGTTAGAAAAAAACTTTTTGGCTTAAATACCCAGTTTTGGGGGCACAGTCCTCACTAGAAGAGCATGACGTCTTAGTAAAAGCAACTGCTTTTTGTGCCACTATCCAGGCAGGAAAAACAGCAATGGGCTGCTACAAACCCCCAACGTCAGGTGTTTGGAGTCACACAGAAATGACTCACAAAATCACAACTAGTTTTGTTGTTTGTTGGTCTCTAACAGTGGTCTGCACCATCTTCCCAGCTCCCAATGACAAAGTCAGATCATACACTATGCCATTTTAGAAATGATATGATGTGTTTAAAATATACAAATGTAATGTATCTGTGGTTTGCATAAACATACAGTACTCAAGGTATTTGATTTATATCGATAGAACAGAGAAAAGCAGGAAATCCTCAAATTTGGTACCAGAGAATGTACATAACCACAACACAGCTCTCTACCACAGGACTGTATCAAAGTGCCCCTATCCCTCTGCCACTCTGTTATTGCCCATCGCTTTCATCAACTCCCCCGTGCACTGGATAATTAACAATTGGGTAAGCCCTAATCATGTGGACATGGGAATTGATTTGATTTAACCTTGGTTTAACTGGTAGAACCTCCTGAGACACTGGCAGGGGGTTCACACATCGGACATGAATGGTGATGAGAAGCAGTGGGAATTTGATAAGCGCCATCAGCTGCTTCCCCCCAATCTGGCGAGGTGACTGCACGACACAACAAGGCTGCTGCTGCCACAGGAAGAGGATGCAGGGTTGTCTGGTGTTACTACATATACACATGTACACTTAGAGGACAAATACAAAAGCACATGTGCAAACAGGTATGGACAGCCATCTGTACCCACACGCTTCATGTGATCCGCATCAATGAGCGAACCATCTGTTCAGGACTTTTGTATTTGCGCTGACTACATGTTGTGCTCCTCATTTTGCATAATATCCAGCTACATGAATATAATAAAATAAGACAGGGCTTTCTGTTGTTTTCCTCAAATGATCACATATCTGCCAGAGGAAGATGTGGGCAGCACATCAGTCAGACCACAACAAAAGACCTCACACCTAATGTTACGCTGTGCTATTCAGGCACGGTGCACAGGTTACAAATGTCGACAGCTCCTCTATTAAACAAGATGAAAGAACATTGCTACTCTTTGACTCAAGCCACAAAAAAACAACAAAAAAAAAACAGAAATGAGATTTTAGTTGTGGGTTCAGGAGGTTGTGGACCTGCTTTGCTAAAATAACACAACTAAATCCTGAACTAAACTCTACATTACACAACACAAAGGGCTCACAACAGACTACAACTGACCCACTAAACCCAGCGAGCATGTGTGCTGTGCAGGCATGCAACAGCGGTAGTCAAAAAAACTAGATGAAAACATAAACCAGATACAAACAAGTAAACATCTTGCATCTTGCTCAGAGAGCAGTTCAGAAGGTTGCCTAGCCTTCCCAAGTGTCTTGCCTAATAGAGTGTGTATACGCACTGTGTCTTCATACACCAGGAGGAGCAGCTGACAAAGGCCTTCTCTAAACCCCAAACAACTGTTTTTGGACGTCAATGTTTTTTTTAGACATGAAAGGGAACAACTGCAGAGAACCAGACAAAACAAACCCTTTACATGTCAAAAGTTAAGTACAGAAAAGCGAACATGATGTATCTAGACGTTCAAGTCGATATTCTTTTGAGGCATCTGTTTTTCTTTTTTAGCAGATATTCTTTTGACAAAGTTTTTTTTTTTTTGCCCATGCAGTTTTTGCACGGTATGTTCAGCGACAACAAGTCCGTCCTAGAAATGTCAACGTGCCAAAATGAGACTGCGGGATCAGAGTTAATTTTTCGCTTGGTAATTCCTAAAGCCTGTAGCGACACTGAAAAGAAGGTTTCACTGTGAGTAAATTGAGTTGGGCAACAAAATGGGTCCAGACGATGACAACCTCTGAAAGCCTTGAGACGAAAGTGGATTTTAAGTGTCACAATTCAATTTGCAACCTAAATGGCACTGAGCCTTACCTATTAGTTTTGATTTGTCTGTGTGGATAGATGATGGACTGGCTAATGTGTTTGACACTACAGTGGTGCTGAATAAACTGTAGCTGATACAAGTAGTCCTCCCTGTGCACAGCTTTCCTCACAGGTGCATTGTTTTCTGAGCAAAAGAACTACCCCAGAATTTAGATCTATAATTCAAGATCAAGCCTGGCACCGAGCAGCCGCCCAGCCAATTAGACTGTGACCATTTTAACTGTATTTCCCCTTTATCTGGACAAAGTAGTGGAGGATTAATGTGGCAGATCACTGTTATCTATCCTAATGACACCGGTGTCATTGGTTCATAACTGACTATCAGCATCGGGCCATCTGGCCTCATAATGTACTGTACAACAAGGGCTCATGTCCCAACATTAATACCTCTGCTTCTGCTTCATCTAAAACATGACTCACTTCATCGCTGTGCCACATCTGGAGCGCCGCAAATAACTTCAAACATCAAGTTTCCGTTTAATATTTTGATGTAAAAGTGTATGATTTTTTCCATTTAAGAGCAAAATCTTCCTAATTTCAAGAGCACTTATCTTCTATAGTGTCACTTGTTTAATCTTAAAAAAGAATGACACAAGTTCACTTGCTGCCAGATTCTTAAGGGGAAAATAATTGAGATTGATACACACTAAGTAGCAGAGGCACCAGTGCTTGATTTGTCACTTTAAATGAAGAAATTTCTCAGGCTTCCCAGTAAATTCTTTCACCCAGGGCACAGTGGACTAGTTTGGCCTGACTATTCCCAACCCCATTGCAGTTTGCCCCAGGATAAACAAAACACACTGGCAGCTGAGTAAAGTATAAGTGTGTGTGTTAGCCGTTACCTCCGCCGGTCCCCATTCTCCCAGGTTCAGGGCTGATGCATATCCAACGTGGCAGCCGGTCGCCAACACTGTGCCGGGATGAATAGTTCGTCATCCCTGCTTCCCTCTCTCCCTCTCCACTGTGCTCTCTGCCTCTTGCCAGAGCTGTTTGCTCAGCTGTTCCCCTCACTGACCGCATTTATCCCAGATGAGCGGCACAGCTTACCCCGTTAATCTGTGTGTGAGTGTGTCTGTGCGCCCGAGTGTGTGTGTGTATATGTGCGTCTCCATTCCAGGCATCCTCTCATTGGCCCCCTGATGACCATCTGAAGACACGCCCTGATCAAGGAGGACACACACACACACACCAAAACACACACACACACTGTCACGCAGGATACAAACACAGCGTGCACGGGACAGGCATTGTGTTTTAAGTGGAGGTCATTTTGAGCATATCTGGAGATGTCACAGCACATAAAGGTTCTTATGAATCCTCGAGTCAATTATGTCAACTCCACCCCTACCCCACATTAAATTCAGCAAGGCTGCAGTAATAGTCCCTAAACAGTGGTGAAGGCAGGGGATGTGTTTATGTGTATTGATGCTTGATTAAAAGGGTTGAAACCCACCTGAGATCAGTGCAATATTAGTGTCGTAATGCATTTCCAAACCTGTCCCTCCTCCTGTAACTGAAGCCATAAAACAATTTAGGATAAGTAAGCAGGTCTCAGCCTTATTCCAAACACCCGTTCATCAAATTATTGTTGTTTACATGGTGATCGGAGGAGAACAATAGTAAGAGAGACAAAATGACTTCAAGCAACATCAAGAAAGGTGTTTTTCCAAATGCTCATTTCGAAAAGCAACATTTCTAACCCGAAGATGCTACTAAACCTTATCTTACTGGCTCCCAAACTGGGATTCTGGGCATATTCAAGAGATAGTCATTTAAATAGCTTAAGTGACTGCAAATTTTCACTCAAACTTAATCGTTTCCAGCCTCAGTGGACACACTATCACCTTAATTCATGCCCACAAATCTACATCTGTTCACCTCCATTTGCATGTTTCCATTCACTTTGCATTCATGCTGTATCTTCTCACACTGTATAATGCAGCTGAACAGCAGCATCCATTAGGAGTCTCTGCTGAAACTGGGCTGTGTGCCCACCTTAGGATGTTTGGAGACTGTTAGTCAAACCAAATGTGGACATTTCTACAGTATCTGCAGGGAGGGAGTTGTGGCCAACTGTCCCACAGGGGACAAGGAGAATTAAGAGAGAGGAAAGTATCTTAATGAGAACATTTTAATTCAGATTTTATTCTTGAGTTTTATTCAGATAAGGATCTGTCTGTGAAACAAGCTCGGTTCGGTCCTACTCTCTGCATTTCGCAGCAAAATCTATAAGGACCCTGACACACCAAGCCGACAGTCTGCCATTGGGCTGTCGGTGAGCATCTGTCACCCTTGTTTTCGCAGTGTGTCCTGCAACATTGGCCCTAGTCGACCTTTGCTGGCTGTTTCTTGGCTGATTCGGCATGTTGACTTGACAGCAAAGTCTGTCAGTGAGAAAATGGCAGTTCAGCTCAGTGCACAAGGAAAGAAATGGAAGTGAGGAAAGTAAACAAATGACTGAAGACAAGAGGGCGTGAGATCAAAACAAACTTTTTTATTAGGTAAGACGATTTAGCTATTGCGCTCTATAACAGAAACAGTTTGTAACTGTTTGTGTTATTGTTAGCTAGCATACAGTAAATATCCTTTGTTCTTTCTGCATCGGTTTGTGTTGTTAACATGCTAACTGGCTAACTAGCATCTTCAATTCGTCCTGCCAGTCTGCTGGTTTCCCTTTCTTGAATAATGAATACGCACTACAGTCGCCCGCTGGTGCTAGTTGGCCATCGTTTGTAGTCTTTGCGGTGTGTTCAAGTTCAACTTTCTGGATAAGATACTGGTGATGTGAGGCAGGGCAACAGTTGGCCTACATTACCATGAGTTCTTAAATGTTGGTTTGGTGTGTCCGGGCCTTGAGGTAAATCAAGTAATTATATAAAACTAAAACTTAAAACAAGCTAAAGTTAAAAGACTTTTTACATCCTATACCCGAGCAGGAATAACAGTTTTACTGTTACACTTTAGTTCGTTGTCTGTCAAATTTAAATGACTGCATCATGACTGTGTAGAAATGTGAATCTTGCATTGTGCATTGTACAATGAGCTGCTTGCACAGCCCTCTTAATGAATACATTCACAAGTAACTGCTAAATACATCATTCAGAGCCCCTCATGTCCGTGTTGTGTAATCTACAAGAACTTTTCTGTGTGTCTGGTACAAACACAGCACGTGCTTTCAGACTCTGCCAATAAACTGTGTCTTCTGTGTCAATCCACAGACTGCATGGTTGGCTGCTGGCTAACATGGCAGTAGCCAGACATGAGCAGCTGTTGTTGTGGTTAAACCAATCCCCAGCTACCTATTTATCTGCCAATGTGAGTGTGTGCGCGTCTGTGTATGTATGTGTGTGTGTGTGTGTGAGAGAGGGAGAAAGAGAGAGACAGAGAGAGCTTGTGCTCAGAGAGAAAAATGAAATGCACTGTCTGATTTGAGGCATTTTATCAAAAGTTTTGCATACAACTCCACAATTATACATTCATCCTCTCAAAATGTATCTCGTTTATAGTCCAACTACAGTATGTATGTTGTTTAAAGGGACTGATTTTCAACCAGCTTTGTACAACAATAATGTGGGTAGTATCTATAAATGAACTGTGGAACACTTCCCTCCATTTTGCTCACAGCCAGATCTGCCTGCTCATTTCCCAGCTCTAGGGTTGTTGCTCAAACTCCAGATTGTACTCCTGCACCACAGACACAAAGAGAATAAAGGCAAATTGAGAGAAAGCCACCTCTCTTTCGCTCTGTTAATCTCAGACCAAACAGTAAAGGCAGCGCTGATCAAATATAAACCAAAATTCTGTTAGTGTATTGCTCATTTCTTGCCTAAAATGTCTTTAGAAACATATTTTAGTGCACTGTTTGGAGAATTTGTAAACAGAGGGTGGGCGAAATACTGTTCCCTGAGATCAAACGGTAAAGCTACGCAGCACTGATGAAATATGAACAAAGATTCTGTTACTGTATAGCCAATTTTTGCCTTAAACAGTTTCAGAAACATATTTTAGTTTACTGTTTAACTGTAACATAAGACTGTTTGTTACCAGCCAGCTGCAATATTGTTTTCTGTGTTCAAATTAAATTGTGTCACCCACCAGCAGGAGCATTTTTGGTCTGGTGTGGCGCTCTGCTATCTGGTAGTTGTAAGATTTTCCCCCTTTGAGAAAACGTGAATGCCACAGCCATTTTTCCTCTGGTCACATAACACCAATTTTAAAAGTATTTGTGTCTTTCTACTGCAGTGGCAGCCCAGTTTTATGAAAAGACCATCTTTCCAACACTTCTTTGGCTACAAAAGCATACCCACACACCATCTTAGTAGGCCTACACACTCATGAAGCCTGTCAGTGTTTCCAAAAATGCATATTAAGGCACAACACAATCACACATCACCAGCCGTAACGGTTCAATACCTTCCTGCTGTCCCGACTCTTTCATCAGGCTCTAAAACCGTCCCTACAGACAAGGTGAACTCTCCACCACCCATCTCCAAAGGACTCCCTGTAAAGTGAAACAAATAACCCATCTCACCTCTCTTAAAGGAAGCACTCTGTATGTCTTGACTGAGATTTATGCCACGGACGACAGAAAAAAACAGTGGGCAGCTAGGAGCTTAAATGCTGGCTTTGTTTTTCTAGACACTGGCTGTTTTGCGATCCATCATGTTTGCGAGGGGGAGAACTCCACAGCCTACTCTTCCTGCTCAGTCAGGAGTGAGAAAAGTGCTGCTGTGAGGCGTGAAGTTTCATTTATTGTAATTTTATATAATTATTTTACACATATTACACACACATAAAAAAATGCACAAAAATAATACTACACTTACATTTATAGATTTTCCAGATGAGATGAAGTGCAAATTGATAGTGACACTAACAAAGGAAATGAACAGAAGAGAGACTTCACCCCCTTTATCACCCTCTTGACTGGTAGCCTCAGAGCTTTAAGGGAATTATTGATGATTTCTAAAACAATAGCTTAAAGGTCAAGAAATTCTCAAGAAAATGTAAATGGCCAGCTAGAGTATTTATGGATTTTTTTTGTTATGGTTCAGTGTGTTTATCTTTCTAGTGATGCATGCACTGTCAATCAAAGATGTTACTGTAGTAGAAAACCTAATGCTTTAAAGATAGTGGCTCCATATGTTTTTATTCCTCCGTCTGAATTATGCACCATATATCTGGAACAAACTCCCAGAAAACTGCAGGTCTGCTGCAGCTCTAACTTCTTTAAATCAAGACTGAGGACTTTCCTCTTTGTCGCTGCATTTACTTAATCAAATAATTATTCTTACACGGCACTGTAACTTTTATTGTTCTGTTTTATTCCTGTCTTCTTCTATTGTAGCTTGTTTTTATTTTCTATTCTCTGAGCTATTTAATGACAATTTTTAATTGAATTTAAATAAATGCTTTTTGTGTTTCTTTTGCACTTTGAATGTTTTTGATGTTTTATGTAGAGCATTTTGAACTGCCTTGTTGCTGAAATGTGTTACACAAACAAACTTGCCCTGCCTTGCCCTACCCATACTACCTATATACAGAGCTTGTATACATATATATCTTTTCCATATATTACATGCCCATATGTATTATATATTAGGGGTGTAAGGCACCAATTTCATCACATTACAATATTTGTCAATATTACAAAGTCTGGTCATGAAACTATTTCGATTCGATGTGTTTCAGGGAACTGCCATTGATATGAGACGATATCATCTGCCCATTTAACACAGTCTGTGACAGTAGAAGCCGTCACCCATTTCTTTTGTAATTTTGGCCATACAAGACAAAAACAACAAAGTAAAGCAGTAAAGTTTACTTTAAATTGACTCCACTAACACACATAAAACAGCACAGGGACAATACAATTGCTTTTTGCGGTGACTAGGCTAGCGGCTAGCTGCCATTTTTCTCTACTCAATGCTTAAAAAATTACATATAGCATTGGGTTTAAGTCACAGTATCTCCCAACATAACAGTACGGTTGACTTCGAGCCTGCATACATGTTTCTTTTTTCAGCTGAACGTTGTTGAAACAGAGCAGCTAATTTTGCTGTAGAGAGAAGTTAGTGGAGTGAGATGGCCGTCCAGGCAGATATGTCATGTTTTATCTTGTAACAGCACTGTTTACATACCATGTGGTTGGTCTCTTAACCCGAATTCTCTCCGAAATCCCAAACATTTTCACACCCATGATTCATTCCTGAGTAAATAACATTATCCTTATCGTATCTTTCTTGGTTGCTTGACGTATGCCTGCTGCTGTTTGACGGTGAAATAGACAAAATAAAAGCGTATGCTGACGATGACGATATAGATCCATGTTTTCATTTTGCATCACTGATATAGGATTGTTGATCACAGAATCAATATTATCAAATCAGATCGATGGATCGTTACAATCCTATTATCTATACTCCAGAGGCGACTCAATCCCAATAGATGTGCATGCTAAAATGCCCGACTTTACACCAGAAATACATGTTTACAGCCTGGTACAAAAAACTGTTGCAGTCGCTTAGTTAACATACCCTTCATGACAACTGTACAGGGATGAATTTTGTATAACTCACCCGTTTACATTTCATTAAGATATGAAGTTACACATATTTAAGGACATGGCCGCTTGAGTGACAGGCTGTCAGCGAGATGTCACTACAGTCTGATCCACCTTTTTCTTCTTCACAGCTCCAGCCTCTCGTCCAAGTGTAGTCACTTCTGACTCAAAAAAACAACAACAAAAAACCAAGATGGCAACGGCCGAAATGCCGAACTCAAAGCTTCAAATGGCAGTCCACAAATGTGACAACACGGTGGCAACATCCATTATTTTATTCAGTCTATGACATGATTTATTCTTGTATCGCGATGTCGGTATAATATTGATATATTGCCTAGCCCTTCTACAGAGAAAAGCAAGCTCGAGTCAAATCCTCTCAATATCAAAGCAGACAACATGACATAATCAAAATACTGTCAACAACTGCAGCAGAATCTACACCGAGAGCTGCATAAACCAGCGGTTCACAAACTTCTTTCAAATCTGGCACTCCTTCATAGTGATCGTTTTTCTCTCACAGCACCCCTCCACCACACACTGGTGTTTTGTCTCAACATGTCTCTCGAGCTTACTCTGGACCATTGCCGCATTTAATAGCTTTTCCCTGCAGACAGAGCATTCACAGTCTATCTCCTTCAAATTGTACCATATATTGTACAGTATCCCACAATCTTGTTGGCTTGTGGTATACTTTGACATTACAGCTTCAGCTCCTGAGTATGACAATGGAACTCGCACACAAGTATGGAGTCTGGAGAAACAGTGAAAAGAGAAAAAAGGCTGTCAAATGGAAAGGCATTCATCATCTTAGCCGTCTATGGTGTGAGAGAGAGAGAATAGAAAGAAGATCACCGGGTATGACGAACTGAGATGCATTTGTGGGATGTTGTGTGGGCTGCAATGTGTGAGTCACGGGGGACGTTGTTGTTTGGATCATCAGAACAGTCCTTTCAGAAAATCTTGTGGGATGTAAAAAACCAGTCTGATAGTGGAAGAGTTTGATCTCAGAGGTGCAGGTTGTATCTTGCATCCTGAGAGACTTATTTTGCATGTGTAAATTATAAATGCAGTGAAGCTCAGAGCAAAATTGTGTGCCACTGAGGGATCCTGGTAGTTTTCCTCAGAGATAAAGAATATGAGAGAAATGAATGTGAACGCCTGAAGATTTGACTACAAATCAGTCTGTGGGAACTCACCAGAGTTTCAGTATCTAAAGCTGCCGTTTGTAAAGTTACAATCCACTCATCAGTTAAAGTAAACACTGACATTAATCATAGTTGACGATCATTCAGAAAGTTTACAGTGGAGTAGCTGTTCATTTTCAGCATGACACTGAGGCTTCCTTTTCTGGATTAGTATGCAGAGCACTCCATCTTCTTGAGAAGCCCCGCTGCTAATAATGCTATATTGAGATGCAATGGCCAGCTCTCAGTTTTAATGGTGACTGATGGAGGGCGCAGATGCATTATTGCTCGCCGTTCATCAAGTTAACTTTGCACATTAGGAAGTTGAATGAGTTTCCAGGAGATCCTATCAGCGTTAATTATAGGATGAGCTAGGATTTAAAGGAGGGGGGGAGATTTCGAGTGAGTTAACCCTTTAAAATGACCGGGGTGTCCATACCCAGCATGTAACCAAGATGCTGTATGTGAAATCATATGGTCTGGACAGCAGTGTGGATCTGGCTTTTTACACCACGTAAATATATTTTAGCCCTCACCACTAAATTAAGCCTAAATTTCAAGCAAATAATACGAAGTGAACGAAGTATAATCATGTAGGAAGGACAAACTGCTCCAACATATGACCAAAGCAAAGAGGTATGATAGATTTTACATGCTGTTCGGCATCTGTTTATGCTTTATGTCATGTATTTCTCTGCATTTCCCTCTGCTTCCTCCTCTCTGCGCATCCCTGCCTTCAATCTCCTCCCTGAATGTTTGTCACTTTCTTTCTCAGCCCCTCTCTCAGCCTTCCATCTCCCCCATTTCTCTTTTCCAATTTCCGGTCTCCTCGTCTCTCCTCTCCTCCGTTAGCTGCACTGCAGATTGCAGTAAACCCAGAAAATCCTCTTCATCACACAGTGCAAATACCATCTGTATTGGGTTTGCCCTCAGCCCCAATTAACAGCTAGATATATGCCCTGTAGCATCTGGGGATGGCGTGGGACACTCTGGCTTGTGAGCTCCACAATTTAAACACAAACACAGCATCACAGGTTTAGAATGTCAAATACCTGCACTGTTATAAGCCTGAAGGGCAGCATATGCTGCTAAATGATGTATTTACACAGCATGTGAACAATGTGTGAATGTAGATGTTGTTCAGTCCCATCAGTCTAAGCTGGTCTGGTCTGTCCCCCTCCTCCCTGAATGTGTAGAGATATGTACGAGTTTGTCTATTCTGTCTTAGAGTATGCGTATTTGATGACTTCTGTATGTCTATCAGTGACCTTTCTGATGTTGTGATGTGACAGGGTGACAAATAAAAGTTTCTCTCTATCTATCTATCTATCTATCTATCTATCTATATAGACTGGGAAAAAAAAAATAAGTTAAGCAACACTAGCATTTTGTCTGACCTTCACAGAATGGATGTGAAAGTGCTGTATACCGTACTAATTAATCCCTATACCCGTCATTACTTTTCAGAATATGGCACCTCATAATTATAAGTAGTCATGGACTAAATTGTCGATTGACTAGGCTTGTGGATTTAGTTTTACATGTTTTTCTAGAGATGTTAATTGTTGCCGCAGCTGATAACAGCAGCCCAGCTACTATGGTTTGGTGATTTGCAGGTTTAAAGGCATAGAGACATCAGGGCTGTAATGGTTTGTGTATTCATATAGGTCCCGGTCTGGTGCACGCAGCTGCACGCAGGATACATGGTATGGAGACTGATGCACATAATGCAAAATCAAAGTTCACAAGCGTGAGTGATGGAAACTTTTAGCAGTACGCTTTTGACAACATATGCTAAGGTTAGCACACATGCAGACTGGCGTGCGAGTCAGTCACTATTGTAAGCGCAAATGAAACGCCAGTGACAGATGCCAAAGACAAGGACGGTGTGTCAGCTTTGCTCCACCGCTGTGTCTGAGTCTGTGAATGGAAACATATCCAACATGCTAACACACACCCAGATGTGCCGATCACAGGGATGATAAATGCTAAGATGCTTTAAATGTTTAAATATAGCCAAGGGGAAACTAACTGAAATACTTTTATTCTTCATTATACTAGGTATTTCGGTATTATCAGTTTCATAGCATAACAGATGCTTCTCAGTTTCATAGCTTACTGTGACCCATTGTCTTTTGGGAAAGTGTTTGTACAGTGTAATATGGAGTTGTTTGAAATCGTCCTTATTTTATCAATGAAAATAGTTTCCCAAATATGCCAGTGGGCAAAAGGTTACCTCAATTCCCAGCAGGAGGATTTTGCCTGTTTCTGACACTTGCATTGCTGTCTGTCAGAAATAAATGTGAAGATACATATCCTTATGCCGTTGTTTTTTTTGTTTGTTTTTTCAGACCATGACTTTTGTGCACCATTACACTCCAAATAGGTCTCCTGTACATATTTCCTTGCAAAAGCCAAACAAAAAACTGTTCAATCTTTTACATATAATACACTGCAACTCTGTTTCCTAGAAATAATGTTCATATTATACTAATTTGTGTTGCCAAATGGGGGATCTATTTGCTGCCTAGACATGTTTACTGACAATTTACTTCCTGTTAAGTTAGCCCTGCATTTCTTGTACAGAGGAGGTCACGGTGAATGGTCAAACAAAACTGCAGGGCTTTGACACCAGAGACCGAGCTTTGCATCCTGTGTCCTCATGTGGTAATGTTAGAGTTACAAGGACCGGTGGCTTGTTTCTTTCTGTTTAGTCTACGCTGTAGTGGAAATATGCTGGTTGTGACTAAACTACAATGACCTCTGCTGTGATATTTCCAACACACTGCTTTGCACACGCCACTTCCAGATATGACCGAACATTTACACTGAGCTCACAGTGCAAGAGAGGCAGCCTTGACAACGAAATGTGACTAAACCACCCGTCTGTGTGCTTTGTGTGTGGGCAGGTGCCTCTGAATGTAATTAGCCAACTAGTAATGACTTGTGACTCTGCAGCAGCAACTGTGGTAGCAAGAGAGTGAGTGACTCAGAGCTCAAAGGCATAAATAAACGACACAGCAGCTTTGTTCCCTCGTCTAGAATTAAGAACATTAATAATTAAATTGAACAATAAATGAAGGTGGCCCAAGGGTAGGGGTGGGTGGGTAGCAGAGAAGAGAGAACAGCAGGCTGCAGGAGGACAAAGAGGGCATTTATGGCACAAAAAAACAACAACACAGTGCTAAAAATATGATTAAATAGGAACCTTAAAGCTACATCAAATAAAGGAGCACACAAACAAGTTCACATTAAATATGCTGGGCTGAGGCTGCATGGAGATATTATTGGAGAGCTATTCATCTGCGCTCTGGAAATAAAAGAGGTTTAGAAAGTTCAGTCTGGGACGAGGGAAAAAAAATAAAACACATGGATGGCAAGTTAGATGTTTGCACACGAGAAAAAAACAAAGTGAGTTGGGTGGTAAGTCACGGCGAGGGTGGTCTACTGAGTCTAATGAAAAGGTCCTGGATGAAAAAGATGAAGAAAAAAAGAAACAAGCTCCCACAGCCCACGACCACGTCCTCAAAGACTGCAGTGTGTCTTTGTGGTCGCAGATGCTGAAACAGACCCCTAGGAGCGGTGACCTTGGCATTGTTTACTCTAGCCGGGGCCTTCAAAGACACCAGGCGAAGGCAGCGGCAGCAACTTTACCTCAGTCTCCATGGAGACGGTGTACTTTTGACTGGGAACTTTCCAGGCTCATTACCAGATGAGGTAGTGGGTTCTACCTCGCTGCCTCACTCTATTTGCTTCCATTCCTCTCATGGATCCGCAGAAACACAAGAGAGGGAGACAAATAGACAGACAGAATGAGAGAGGGGAGCTATGAGAGGGGAGAGAAAAAAATAAAAAAAAACTGCCTGAATGAAACTGCAAGTCACAGAAGGACCGGAGGATAGGACTGCAAATGAGAGAAAGAGAGAAGTGAGAAATGAGAATGTAGAGGGAAGAAAACAGGGAGAGAGAAAGGTTAACCGACAAGAGAATGAAGAAGAGGAACGACTACGGGCGATGTTTCTTAAATGTCGTCCATCCACAGAGCTCCAGAACGACCAGCTTGGTGCTAATGGTGTGTTTGGAGAGAGGGGGGGGGGGGCAGGCAGAGGGATGGAGTGGGACAGTGGACTGAGGGTCATATTTTAAAGGAGAAATAATTATCTAATTTGAAAATTGGATGCACCGCTTTTAGTAAAATGTTTAAAGTAAATCATAATGACAGAAAATGGATTGCGCTTTTGTGTTTTGAGCGCTCAAAGAATCCAGCTTGTAGCATCTGCTAATGATCTCATTCATACAGCTCAGACACATCGCAAGCACACTGAAAATGCAGTCAAACTCCACGAAGAATAACTGCACTATTGAGATATGCGGCCCATCAGATGAAAGGCTGAGGAGTGAGAGGCCTTGAAAAGCAGGAGAAAGATGATGAAGGCAAGAGGACGGACAGCCACTCGGACACTGGCACAGACCAACCGCATGAAGTGAGTCAGACTAATGGAGCAGAAAATTGAAGAATCATGAGCCTCTTATCTCTCTACTAATCACAGTCAGAACAGCAAAACTAAAGAGGAGATAACAGGGAGGAAAGAGATGGAGTGAAAGAAAAGGGAGAGCAGAGAAGAGCTTGAGGGTTTCTGTAATCTTCATCCTTCCCAATCACAACCAAGACCCCTTCATACTGTTATCAGCATTCCTAAACACTTCCCATCATTAGCAAGCTAGCTCGTTCGCTATACTATCATTCTCCCGGGCGCCTCTCTATCTGCAATCTAGTCAGACAGCTCCATTTAGCGTGTCCAGCCTTACAGGGCCAACATTCCTTCCCTCCTCATGCCCACCAGTACTCTGGACTCCAGTTTGGTTTTGATCTATTTTTGGCCCTCCACTGCCTCTCCTCTCATCAGTTCTTCTCATCGCAGCCTCGCTCAGCGGCCGCAGCAGAATCCTAATGAGCAGAGAAAACTCACAATTCTTCCCTCAGCGCCCTCAGCAAGCACGCTGCCATGCACTCTTATCTCACATCTAAATAGACGTTGTCACTGAGCTTCCACACAGGTGGAACCATCAGGCAAACCTATAGCGAGAGGACACAGTCGAGCCTTCTTTTTTGCGTGATCGTGGGCTCTTCATTTTGTGGAGCTGTTAACATCTTAAAAGGGCTGGCGCAGACTTATGCTGAGGCGTGGGCATGAGCTTTGATAGTGTGATCATGAGGCTGTGATAACTGTGTTGCGGGATTGGAGGCAAACACTTAGAAAGTGACTTTAATCCTCAAGCGACGCTCTGATCTGGGGCAGCAAGGCAAAGCCCTCACCAGCCTAGAAAGAGCGTAAAGCTTTGTGCAAAGAGTTAGGAAGCGTACAAGGTCGTGCCAATATGGGGTTATTTTATGTGGCTATACGGCTTATTGCTTCACAACTACAGTCAAAGTGAATTACAAATTATATCTCAATAAGGGCAGTGGTTTCACAGACCTTGGTTTCAGAAATATATTTTATAAAATATTTCTATATCCCAGAAATATTTAGACAGTATAAATAAACAGTGGTGGTCAACAAAAAAAGGCAATACCTGCAGTACTAAACTGTTGTTGTAAAACCATCCTCCGGTGTAATAACATGACATGAGGGGAGCGGCAGGAATAACAAACACTGCAGAACAACTACAAAGGGTTATGTCTTGTCACAGCTTCAAGAGAGGAAAATTGGACATCTTGCCTGTGCTGTGTCTACTGCATGATTACCATTCAATTTTCTCGTCCATAACCATGGGGCCATTTCTTATAACTACACTATATTTACCTTCCCTCAGAACAGCTACATACCTCTCAATTGACCAGCGGGGGAAAGACTCAAAAACATTTGCATTGAAAGTGGATGGATGGATGGATCAGATGAGATGCATTCAATCACACTCTAAGGTTTAATGTTTTCTCGGTACAGTTATATTACATTGATGCTTCAGTTTATCAGATTTATCAATACAGTTAAGTCCTACACCTGTTGATTCGCTGACACCACGGTTTAAAAGTTTCCATTAATAGAGCTGGTATTGACTTTAGTCAGTACCTTGAATTGTGAAATCTATCTTCATATTTCTACACAACCTTTCATTTTCCCATTTAACAAAAAAAGCAAAAGCTCTCAAATTAAGTGTTACCTGAACAAACAGGCCGAGATCTTTGTCTAAAATCGGCAACATTTTGAATAAGATCAAGAATTATCTGATCAAATATTAAGTATAAGTAAAAATAAGAAGACAAAGGTGACCAAATTTGATTTTCAATGCAAGATTTCAGTACTTGACAGTTTTGAATACTCTGCACTATAGGCACTTTTTCTTCAGTATTTAAAATGTATTGATTTTTGATACCCTGCCCTAAGTAACACTCAACAAACTGAAGTTACTCCAACTTGGAAACAAATATTATCTTGTGAAAGGTCAACATATATCAAAAAAATCTATGCAGCGCAACCAATTTTAAAAGCTATTTGACTCTAAACATATGACTGTTAAATAGTCATTTGTGTGAGCAGAACTATTTTCTGCACTGACCTGGTCTACAAATGTGATTTCCTGAGAAAGAAACACTTGATCAGCCATTGGCAGACCTCAGTTCTGTAGCTGCATGATCACGGTTACCCACAAAGGTAAAGACACTTGTCCTGTAATACCTACCTTTGCGATTGATTCTTTACAATAATTTAAACGTCTATAAAGATACTTTGAGGGACATTTGTTCATCATAAACCCTAAACCACATTGGCAAAGACACTGTGTGCAGCAGATGTACCAGAACTCTAAGAGGCCGACAATCAATGAATCAATGATACACTTCGGCATCACGGTGTGGGGCATAAGCCTGAGAATAGTTCTCTGACACCCTGAGCAGCAGAGCAATATCTGTGCACTAAGCCTAATGTAAGTCAATTTTGTTGAGGGAGACAGACACTGCACAGGCTGGCACGTCACTCCTGACAAAGATCGATTGTCTGTGAGGGGATAGACTTTATTCCTTCTCACAAGCGGTTTCACCCGCTGCCGAGAGCTGCCTATCCATCCATCCATCCACTCAAGTAAGATATGCAAAGGGAAAACATCGATTGCATTACAAGCTAGAGAATTATAGGGCATTATGGGGTTGAGGGTTTTGGCAATCCATCAGTTGATTCTGGAGCATCCAAATAAAGTTTGTGTCAATGGTCTGATTACGGATTTTGGAACGAAAGCCAAGATGTTGTTTGGTGATCTGAAGGATTTAAAGTCTAATATAAGCTGCTTATTGCTTTGGATCCAGATACACGCAGGCATCAATCTTGGGGATATTCTTACAATAACAAGATGTAATAATGACAGGGATCCAAACATAGATACAGGCACATACTCTCAACATGATGTTCTATGCAGTCTAAAGCTACTCTTTATTATAACAACAGTACTGGTTTTTAGCTGGATTATGGACTCAATGGTGGTTTTGAGGAGAGAACATCCCCAAAGGCACTGAGGGCTTCTTCAAAGCAGTTTGCAACTCATGAACTGACTGTTATATTTACGGTGTGACAACTATGAATGCATCAACTCCTTTCAGTCTCAACTGGTAAGGTAAAGAGAAATATTTCCAGAAATCTCTATCATAATCACATCAGTTTGTACAACAGATGTGAAACATGATATGATGTGTACTGGAGTTTTTTTTTTTTTTAATTGTTTGCCCTATTAGAGTGGCAAGGCAACAGTTGACAAAGGCATGGTTGTGGGGGCCATGTTCCTTGATTTACAGAAAGCATTCAACATGGTTAATCCTACTATCCTACCACATTCACTACTCAACTTCAATTCTTCTAGAGTTTTTTTCAACCTTATCAAATCTTACATTTCAACTTGTCAAAAACGACAATCATATTTCTTATATGTCCCACAGGGCTCTATATTGGGCCCAATCCTGTTTAGCATGTACATTAATAATCTACCTTCAATGTGCAGAAAATGCCATGTTTTAATGTATGCTCATGATACAGCTATTTTTACTCATGGTGAAATTGCCAAAGGTTGAAGGTCACATCCTGGCTTTCTCAATGTTTTTTGCAACTGAATGTTTCAAAAACAGTTTGACAGTTTTTCTCCAAACACCACAGCATAAATGTAGCACAAGATATTCTTATCTCAGGAGAGAGACTACAAGTTACTTTGAGCACAAATATTTCGTACACATTGATTCAAACCTCAATTTCAAAACCCACATATTAGAGTTAAGTTTAGTTTGGCAAATTTCAGGTTTACCAGAAGCCTCCTTTTAACACTGCTAAGATACTCCTACTCTCAATGGTTCTCTTCTTCATCCCCTATTGTCTAATAAGCTGGTCTAACACACACTCAGCAGCCTTAAAACCACTGGAATCATTATACAAACAAGCACTTGAAACTTCAGACAAAAAGCCATGCAGTTTTCATCTTCGCCATATTCTAAAGAAATATAACCCACTTAGCTGGATAACCTCATCTAATACAAAATTATATGCATGGTTTATAAGATTATGCATGATTTAGCTCCACTGCCTTTGTCCAGTTTCATCAACTTTAACTCTACAGCAAACAGAGCTGCGAGAGGTGCAGCTAGGGAGGAATGCACAATCCCACTCAGGAAAACTGCATTCAGCCATGCCGTCTTTTCATTCAGAGCATCACATCAATGGGGTTCAGTGCCAAGATCAATTAGAGTCTAATCATATCATTCTTTTAATTGTAATGTTAGGAAATGGCTTACTGAGAACCAAAAATGTCAACACTGATGCTACTTTTATTTAATCTTAAAAAAACCTGCATCATATGCTATTTGGATGCCATGTTTACTGTATTGTATATGTCGTTTTACCACAATGTTGTATGTTTTTAACTATAGTACTGTTTATTTTTATCATTCTAGGATATCTATTAACATGAGGCAAAGGCACTGCTGATGAAAACTAGACTTGCCATCTCCGGTGCATTAACATTTGCTTGAATGTCCCAAATAAAACATAAAGGAATAATGTGAATACATGAAGCAGTATGGCAAGATTACTATCCACTATAAGCATTAACCAGGGTACTAAGTTGACACAGAGTTGGCACAACGGCCCAGTAGGTTATCGTGGAATAAAGTTGTTTTTTTCCCTGTACCCATTACATTGTCAATGAATCTGTTCAATGGTGGCATCAACTTCCTTTCAAAGTAATGGCCTTGTAGCTTTTGACAGTGAAGAGCTGTAGCATTGTGCTTTATGGCCTGTACCAGAAATCAATTCTGTCTACACAGCCAGCCACATCAATTAATGGTCACAAAGCATGCCAACACATGGATCACTCACTGCACAAAGCAAATAATCCAGCAGGGCTGTGTGTGTGCGTTTGTGTGTGTATGTACATATACACGTGTGTGCATTCATACAAGCAACAACGAGCTTCACTGAAGGGCCTCGAGCCATCAGGTGCATGTTGGCCTTATCAAAGTTAAGTAACTGGCATTGAGTCTTGCTGCCTACAAAATCCCAATGAGATGCTCAACATAACAACTCATCATGCTGTCATCCTTTTCCTCCCTGCATCAATCACCTGGAACTTTTTGCGTTCAAAAAGTGGAGTTTTGTTCACCCCTGCACCATTTCTAAATTGCAGTATTTTTCACTGGGCAGGTGGCTCCCACACAACTTCTTTTTTTTTTTTTTTTAAAGATATTTTTTTGGGCATTTTTAGCCTTTATTTGACAGGACAGACAAGCGTGAAGGCGGAAGAGAGAGAGGGAGTGACATGCAGCAAAGGGCCACAGGCTGGATTCGAACCCGGGCCGCTGCGGCAACAGCCTTGTACATGGGGCGCCTGCTCTACCACTAAGCCACCGACACCCCTCCCACAGCTCTTCTTCACAATCTGCATCTTTGACAAGTAAAAGTGTTCCCCTGGGGCAGGCTGAGTCAAAGATATTCCCTGAAATATGACAAATCCTCCTTTACAGCATACTTGTTTCAAACTACAGGCTGGTAGTAAGGAATATGTCTCCCCTGCATAACTGCATCCTACTAGCTGTCAAACCAAACACTTCTCTTGCCAGAGGAGTAAGACCCAAAAGGTTGGGAGTAACTGACACAGGGGGGAGCGAGAATCCAGCTCTCCCTCTCAACTTCCTTTTGAACTCTGGATGAACTCTCCTTGTTTGGATGGGAGATATGAGACAAAGCCTCTTCGCTGGAGAGAGAGATGAACTGTCATGACTACTTCTAGACTGACAGAGCAGCTGGCAGTACCTGTCTCTTTGTTGTGTCTCAGATAAGAACCAGCTTTTAAAATACAAATAGGACTTGCCACAACATTTTAAAGGCTTTTCCTATAGAAAGAGACATTTCCATACGTTGATGTTGAAATCAATAATTTACAGTTTTTTTTGGATGTCTGTCTGCAACCACGGAAATGCAACATTCACAGGTCAGGTAAAGGATAGAAAATATCTGCACACTGAGCAAGCTAGCAAATGACAGCAGAGATGCAACACAAATATTTAGTGAAGAGCAGAAATATCACTGTGAAAAACACAACTTTTTAGCATAAGCTAATTTGGCTTGAGAATTAAAAGGTGTTACAGTGCCAGTCACACACTTGTATCACCATCCTCCCTCTTTGAGAAGTTGAAAATGCAACAATCTGGGGGTTGTTTACAATGGGCCAGAGTGTGCAATTCTGAATGCCAGGAATCTCAGCAATGAGTCAAGTAATCATTATATAACTGGTGTTTATAATGAACCCTGACATAGCCCTGCAGTTTCAAAGTATAATGGCACAATGACATGAAAAATAATGCAAAACTAAAAATGTAGAACGCATTAAAGGATAGAAAATGAAAAAAAAAGACAAGAAAACAACATCAGCAAAAAAGGCAAAATGCCAAACATATCAAATATATCATAGATTACTTGACTAAAAATGTCAGCAGCTCTAAATTAAACACTGCCTTTTTATATTTTGTCATAGTTTTTAATGAATATTCTACAGTTTCTAAAGACTCAGCTGACATTGGGCAAGAGGCATGGTACACCCTGGACAGGTCGCCAGACTATCACAGGGCTAACATATAGAGACAGACAACCATTCACACCTACAGCCAATTTAGAGTCACCAATTAACCAAACCTGCATGTCTTTGGACTGTGGGAGGAAGCCGGAGTAGCCGCAGAAAACCGACGCTGACACAGGGAGAACATGCAAACTCTGCACAGAAGGGCTCCCCCACCCTTTGGTTTGAACCCCCACCCTGAATTCAAACCAGGAACCCTCTTGCTGTGAGGTGACAATAGCTGTGTCTCAATTCGGGGGCTGCAGCCCTTGAAGGACACGGCCTCTGTGGTCAACATCGGCCACATCTTTTGAAGACCACATCAGCCAAACCAAATGGTCTCCAAAATGGGTCGGTCTGGTCCAAAGAGTATTACCTGGTTACATCACCAGTTGATCTCATCCCGACCCGTTGGCCTTCTTGTTACCTAGCAACCAGCTGCGCTTGATGAAAGAAGTAAGCTAGTAAGTTAGTTAGCCCTAAATCATGGACCCAGAGGTTGTTACTACATATAGTTTTGTTTTTTTTTTTAATTAATACATGAGGAGATGATTCACCACCGGAGACACTGCTGTGATATATTTCAGGCTGATGGGGGACCGTTTTCAGGTAAACATATTAAATTAAGATTGTTTAAGCTGTGTGCATTTAGCTAATAGTAATGTTAACAACAGTTAACCGTTAGCTAGTTAACAACTGTTAGTTAACTTAATATATAATCGTAACCGGCGCGCAATAGGGGTGTAAATCACCAGCTTTAACACGATACGATATTATATCGATTTGTTTGGATGACGATACGATGTTTGCCGATATCACAAAGTCTCTAACGATAAAATTTTGATTTGATTCGATACAGGAGCCTGCAATCGATATGACGCGATATCATATGCCCATCTAACACAATCATTTACATCAGCTCACAAAAACAGCTAGAATATGATTTGACCATTTTATTGCTGAGCTCTGTTTGTTGTTTGAGCAGAGGCGCGCTTGCCCAGAAATGGTGACACAGGCGTGCTATGTGAATTTCAAATAAATGTGTATCTTTAAGATGACGATATGGATCGATGTTTTAATTTTGCATCGATATAATCGGATCGTTAATCGATGTATTGATGTGGATCGATGTATCATTACACCTCTAGCGCGCAATGCATCTTGGGATAGGCTGGGCCACGAAGGATTCATCTGTTGCATCCTCCAAATTCTGGGAAAGAAGGCTGCATTTTTCGGCTGCATTTGAAGGAGCCTTTGAAATGGGACAGCCTTGGTTGCACCAGTGTGATGCAATCGGACTTCAATTGCAGCCTTCGAAGGCCGCAGCCCCTGAGATTAGACACAGCTAATGTTAACCACTGCACCAGCATGCCTCGTTCCTTAACCGACTTAACATTAAAAAAAGTGAGCAAATTTCCAGCTTTTGCTTTCAGCTTGGCACGTTTATACAATGGCTCAAAAAGAGAAGGTCAGGGACTTTCTTAAAAAATAAACATTTGGTAGTGACTCTTCTGTTCCTTTTCCCCTCCCTATCGATCAGGAATCCACCCAGCTTCCTGCTGATAAAGATTCATTGGGTCTTAAACAGGCATGGTGACGCATTGGACACTTTCTAATGACTGTGAGAGGACATCACATCCTCAGTTTGGAGGTCACGTGGTCCATAGTTAAGGTTCATGTGGGCTCAGTGATGCATCGACCCAAAACTAACACCCTTACTTGTTGAGTCTTCGAGGCCTTTCACACTGCATGCATCATGATACACTACCTCAGACCAGCAGTGCAGATAATCAATGGCAGTTCAGTTCAATTAAGAATGCAGAGAGACTGCAGATTGCTTTCAACATACAGCATCATCTAACATCTTCTTACTATTTAATATCTTAATTACATAATGAAAGCTGCACTTGTAAACTATGGAGTTGGTCATCGCAGTGTTATACCGATCAATAAAATGAAAGACGATGACAGGACAGATCCTTAAGTAGGTTAAGGCAAATACAGTTCTCTGTCTGCCAACAGGGCTGCTGAGGCCAAGCCTCTGTTTGTTTTTTGTCCAGCCAGTAAATCAGTTTGAATGAAAAAAAAAAAAACTCACATATGAGAAACCTACAGGACTGAAAAGAAAAGGTTAGTCTTTGCAACTCAGGAGAACCATTTCTGAGGTGAACCCAGCTGTGAGGAATCTGTAACTGCTTTCGTTAAGTATAAATGAGCAATTTTGCCTCAGCTAGCTAATGGATGTCTGATGTAATGATGCAGTATCCTCAGTGCACACCTGAAATGTAAATGACTGTTAGCCACCTGTTTTCACTGCTATGATAAGTGAACCTTAATTCTTGGCTGTCTTATAATAACTAGGCCTGAGTGTCAAAGGGTTTGTTATTTTACCAGCAAAGGACAAATTTGAGACACTGATCATTGTAATTATGGTAACTTATACACACACCACACAAAATAATTCTACAAAACGAGGACCTGACAAGAGAATCCATTAGGAGTATCTAATTAAGTTTGGGACACTTGTATTTTGAAGTAAATAGATTTTGGTTTTTCATTATACAATAACCACTTTCCATCATAACAAGACTAAGACACACCAAAAAAAAAAACCAAGACAAAACACAACAAAAGTAGAGATAGGGCTGCCCTCCTGAAAGTCAAAAATTCGAATCTTTGGTTGGAGACCCCTCAGTCACGTGAGGTTCTTCAAGTCTAGTCGTTGTCCCCAGATTTAGCTGTAGAGTGAGCGCTTCTTGCTCACACGCTTCTCACTGGTACAGGCAGCTGGTCCAGACCCTGGGTGAGTCTGAGACTGACGCGCCTGCCGAGAGGAAGAGAGGCTTTGCCCGGCCAGGCTCCGAGATGAAGTTATCTTCTGCCTTCTGCTTAGACGTGTTGAACATCAACTTAATACGATACAGTCCCTCCCTTTTCTTTGATATATAGTAGGGATCAGTGAGAACGCCATTTTCTGTATCTGTTCAACCAACTAAAATATCCGTATCCGTATCTGTATCTGTATCTGTACTCGGAATGGGCAGGGTTTAAATTGGATGTGGGTAGGTTTTAAACTGTAAATGAGAGTGACATTGCCAGAAGTTGTTATTTTAGGCCTGAAATTGATATGAATTGATCAGAAGATGCTATATTTCTGATCACTTTCAGACCATTTTTGATCACAAGAGTAGGAGATTGAACACAGCTACCCAAGTGAGGATTTTCCTTCACAGGTACGGATGCTGACACATTTTACTTGGATGATGCTTGTACTTGTAGAAAGGATATTATCTGTACTAGATACTCATTTCATCCAAGTTTTCGGCTCGAGTCTAATATCTAGTGTCAGCGAAAAAGAAAAAAAAATCAATCAGATCTGTCATTAGCGTAGTTAGCCCACATTAGCTCAGAGGGCTAACTTGGCTTGTTTACTATACTACCTAAACCTCAGTGTCATCCTGAACATCCCACCAACACCAGTTCAAACTCCAGGGTTCCCCACACTGTCAAAATTTCAAATCTTTTCCATGGCTTTTTAAGGACCCATGACAAAAAAAAATCTTGCCAGACTTGCCTGGTGTTTTTTAAACATGACACATTCAAACTCTATTTAAATGTAATTTCAGCTGTCTGGCATATGTGGGGGGAGAGACAGAACATGGGGAGAAACTGAAGAAACATACAAATTTTACACACTGATGCATGTTAGGGCTACGTTACATCAACAGGTGCATAGAATACAATTGTCCTTATGTTACATTACATATAAGGTTATCTCTGGAAGATTACAGTGACAAATTTCCATGACCTTTCCTAAACTTTCAATAAGTTTTACTAATTCCATGACTTTTCAAAGCCTGGAAAATGTGATTGTGATATTCCATGACTTTTCCAGGTTTTCCCTAAATCTCCCAAACTCTGTATGGAAAATATGGAACAGAAAAATATGTTGTATTGACCAGCCAAATCCAATTTGACTGACATAATTCTGAGTCTGGTACAGCACTAGTTATGCATGTCAGTATGACATGACAGTAATCAGTCTCCATACATACAATTTCAAGACTAATTCACAGCATAACACTATTGAACTGCATCAAATGCAGGCAATTCACTGTTTCCAAATTTGCTTTGACAAGCATGCTTCTACAGTAATTTTAGTTTAGATAACACCTCCACTACCTTCAGGCAGCACTGTTCGCTTGCTGAGCAGCTTCTCCCGTGTACTGTGTGGTCTGTTATTCTGAGGGAGCAAACACTGCAGCTAACCTGACACTGCAGGAAAGTCTGTGGGCATTTTCAAAGCACAAATGCATCAGCAGATAAAATATGACTTTCAAGTCATTTTTCATGCTAGGTAATAGGGGCAGGAAGGCAAAAAATTGGTTTATGACACGTGAAAAAACTAATGAGGTAGAGGATGAAGAGTATCCCCAGACACACATTGTGTACGTGTGAAAACAGCTCTATAGGCAGAATTTTTTTTGGCCTTGTTATAGAAGGGCAGGTCCTCTCTCTCTCATTCTCATACACATACACACAGAAACATCACTTATTGCTCTGTGTATGTGTGTATCCGTCTGTTTACGTCCATTAACGTAAGTAATGCTTCCTCTCCTTCAGCGTGATGCCAGGGTTGTGATGACACACACATCTGCTCTCCGCCACCCTCACCCCTCCCGCTCTCTGCCCACTCCACCCACTGTGCCAGTCCTCTTCATATGTCAGCCTCACACTGGCACTGCCCTTCCTATCCACTGGAGGCTTTATCCAATTTGTCAGGGTTGGCATACACATGGCTCAAGATGCCTCCCTCTCTCCACCGCCACCACACATGTCCCGTCCCCCATCACGCGGCTCCGAGACGGCCCCGTCTGTGCCAGTGGGCATTACGCTACCTGATGGCGGGGCCCACCTGCCCCCACTGTGACATCCAGGTTTGCCCAATCTGCCTCTCCAACCCAGCAGGCACCAGCTGGCTGGACAGCCTGCATGCTGATAGATGGACAATTGTAGGCTGAACGATAACTCGTATTCACAACAGCCAGGCCTGACTAACTGACTCAAACAAACAGAACTGTGCTGATTGCTGATGTGATAATTAGAAGAGAAAACAAGAGGTAAAATAACAACTACTACTTCTACCAATACTACTACTACTACTGATGATACTAAAGCAGTTTTGTGAATTTGTGCTTTTGTCAATTCACACATTTTTGTCATTATTTTCTTTCTCCCAAACAAAGGATGGTGCACTCCTGGGAATTCCAAATAGAAAATGTCACAAATTTAGCTTTGATTTATCATGTGGAAACTCTGAAATGGGCATTACCTTGGCAGCTGGCAGACAAGATAATAAAACAGTGAAGGCACTCTCTACTTAGTCACGCCACATCATGTCTCCACATACTTTTTCATCAGGAATAAAAAAGCAATCTCTATCCTCTTTCTCTGCCATTATTTTCAACAATTATCTCCTTTGTTGCACAACTTAACTAGCTAATAAAACTTGTGAACAGGGCAGGAATTTCACGAGGGCCATGGCTCTTGTGCCCTCCTCATTTGGCCCTGTGCCCTTGAAAAAAATATCTGCCCTAAGGCCACAGTGGTCTTGATGCCCCGCCCGCACTGCCCCAGGTGATTTTGCGGTTTTCTCCTCTGCCTCTTTCCTGTCAACACGGCTTTGACACCTGCGTCTATTGAGAAAAAAAAAAAATGCGATGACATTCTGGATTCTTATTGAGAAACATCAAATGAGACGATGCATACATCACCAGTGGTGGGTTTGATTCGAGCCTGACATGAACCGCTCAGCCAACCAGGAGACTTCATCAAACGCCCGGGCAGGGATCGGTACTGAGACCCGGTATTAAACAACCCAAGGCAAGTTTAATCAACACCGTAATTACAGTAAGCTCTGCCATTATCAGCGTTACTTTTTAAAGTTTCAGTTTCATGTATCATTATTCTGCAGCGGTGGGGCCGCGGTGCAGATGAAGGGAATATAACTTCAAGATGACTCTAGTTCACGACAACTACGCTTGTTACTGTGAGTAAGTGCAATAAAACATCTGCCAGCCGAGCCAATACTTTATCAATACATGTGATCAGCATGTAGAAAGCCATATTTCAATCTGCTCTGTCCGCAGTCTCTCATTCACTGCTATTATGATTCATGATCGCAGTCGACACAAGCACATCGCGCTCGCGGTGCTAACAGCAAACTGTTAAAGACAAACTAAATGAAAGCTGTCTGTATGTAGGCTAACACTTCATCTGAACATGTACCTGAGGCAGCCGACCTGCAGACAGTGAGTCCTCAGTAGAGGAGGGACAGAGAGCAGGATGAATGACTGATACTGATGTTTGTCTTCATGCTGAGATAACGTGACTTTCTTCACTCAGTGTTGTGATGTCAGGAGGAATATTCATATTCCAGTGAGATATTATTGGGTTTTAAATAGTGACTTTGTTATTGTAAACATGACTGTTGCTGCCATGGACTGTATAAAACTATATCCTGTGTAACTGACCTATAAGGAAAGCATCAGGAGGTGAGGTGTGTGTATGTGTGTGTGTGTGTGTGGAGGAGAAGGGAGAGGGAGATGCAGAGAGATAGTGTGTGTTGTTAGATAATGTTAATGTCACTTATTATGCTTCTGTGCATTGATAGCTCTTTTTTATTCTGTTTCTGCATCATGTTGAGGAGGGCCATGCCTGTGTATATATAAATATATATATGTATGTTTAAAAAAAAAAAAAAATGGATCGGTTGCTCGCTGCCAAAAATGTGGCCCGTCGACATGATCTGGTTTTGAAATGCGGCCCAGTTGAAATAGTAATTGAATAGCCCTGCTGTAGTTTGTTTGTTTGTTAGCTATCTAACAACACATCAAAAATAATTGTAAGCCAGTCTTGTTCAGTGAATCAGTTTATCATGTACACTCAAAAAATATTTAGGCCTAATATTTAAGATTGTTTGCTTATAAATACATGAACCTGGTTGTTCTATATTTAAAACACATTGGGTTTATTAGTGCTATTAAATAAATCACATTATTACTTATTATACTCATTATTATTACTTGAGCTTGTTTTATTTGTTCATTTCACAGATAGTTATACATCGTTAGTCCTTAAATTCATTATGAACGTGGACTTAAAATCATTGTTTTATTTTATGGCCTTGCTGCCCTGGCTTCTGGCCTTTGTGCCCTCAAAAAATTGACAACACGAGAGGCCAAGTGGCCTCGCCCCTAAAATGACGAAATTCCAGGCCTGCTTGTAAAGCTTGCAAGTTATCAAACATTGCGTTGCATAGCAATGGGAATGATGATGTAATGCAATCTGCACCCACTGACCTCTGGCTCTGTGTCACCAGCAGCACTCACAGCTGCACATTTGGTTTCAGCACAGGTGTCCAGTGGGATCACAGCCAAAGACAGGGAGTGAAAGTGACATCCCCTCCAAAATACTTACTAAATATTAAAAATCTGGTATCAAGTTGAGACAAGAAAGTACTGCCAGACAACTCCCCAAATCTCAAATTAAAACATGCAGTAGTCAAAGCCAAAGCCATCCTAAAGCGAACATGATCAGTGCCTAAATTATATTATAGAAAAAGCATTAAGCGAGGAACTGTTATTGGCATACATAAATAGTGAACTTAACCAGACTCAACACCATCAACAAGATTTAAGGGCATCATTCCAAGCAGCATGTCAAGTACAAATTGTGGGAGGTGAAGGGGAGTGTTTAATACTTGAATAGCTACGTTAGTGTCTGCTGTACATGAGTACCCCCACACTCCCACTGATCCTTGTCTTTTAAACACTCAACGTCATTGGTTTAGCCCAGGAATATAACATCCTGTGCTCTTTCCAGAGAGCGATGTAGCAATTTCAAGGCAATGTCTCACAAAAATTTTGAAACACCCTCGCAGCTCCCTTGACTGGTCCTTGTGAGCTGGTGGAAGCCGTCTGACACACGAGTAGAGGCTTTACAAAATCACTGATCCGAGATCTCACTCTATTTGTCAGCTCCTAAACGGTTGCAGTGGGATGTGTGTGAGGAGAAATCCGACCCAGGACCAGTACATATGTCTGAAAATGCTCTGAGCCAAGGCAATGCCTCTGCAGAGCTATGCAGTAATTCTATTCGGCTATACCTGCACCCAAAATACTCTTATCATCTAGGGTTGCACACACCATGTATCCCCCAGCCAGGATCCAAAATTAACACCCTGTAGTAGAAGAAGACGAACATTGCTCTGCATTTTAAATGTCATTAAAGAAAGTAGGAATGCATCAATTTGAAATTCTTGGCTGGTACCAATGTTTTTGTATTGTGCCTGGGAAACAAAGAAATTTACACTATACTGAATTTACTTCGTCCTTTCAATCCGAAAGCGTCCCAAAGAAGATCTCTGTTCACTACAAACACATTTTCTGCTCTCCCAAGGACAGTAAAATGTCGGCTCCTACTCGCCATCTCATCACACAACAGTGAGATCACAGAGCAACAGTCATTGTATTCTTCTCGTACCTGCTCATTAAGTAAAGTTTGTGGCCATTACCCCTGAGCCCTGCTTTTTAGCCTGTGCAAAACCGATGTGACACAAAAGAAAAACATCGGCCACTGCCATCAGTGAATGTCATCATATTTGCCGATAGGCTGATGGCAGTCAACGAGGCAAACATAGGTTAATACCAATATCAGACAAAATAAATAGTCCCTGAAAGAATTAGTTGAATAGTATAGTATTTAAAAGAATTATTAAACCTGACAATCAAATAAAGTCCTTTTTGAAATCATAATACTACAAATAGTTTCTGAAAACTTAACTAAGAGACGTGCAGAGAAATAAAGTATAACGATGACATCCAGAGCTACAATGTCCCCACGCAGTGCTGCAGCACTTTGTAATGATCAAACACATTTACACCACAGCATCGGCGTCAAAGAAATGGAAGCGAGGACAGAAATAGGCAAAGCTCACTCCTTTCAATCTACCACTTCCAGAAATGCGAGATGAACAGAGGAAATGTCATTTCATCATTGCTCCTGCCACAGCCGATCGTCTGCCTGCACCTCATTGTGAATAATTGCTGACAAAATCTTAGGATGCCCTGCGGAGGACCCCCTCCTTCCCAGTCCCCTCCTCTTCCCCAAGTCCCCGTCACATCACATCATTCAAAAACCACTGGGGGGGCTCCGTGCCTGACGAGCACACGCTTTCCTCATTTCCTATCTCAGCCTATTAGGAGCCAATCTCTGGGGCAACAGAGCAGACCTATCAGCTTCCACTGTGTGGATTTCTACACCCATCCGATGTAACTGCAGTATAGCTTTGCATAGATCCAGCTGCACTAATTTCTCATTTTATTTCCTTTATGATCACTGGATCACTGGCATTGCTACAGTTACCAATGATCCTCGCTGACATAATGTGGGGGAACAAGTTTGTTCTAATGTGTTTGAGCTGCGCCCTGTGGCAAACATATAAAATGAAGGCCATCTAGAAACTAATGGGGGATCTTACTGGATGCAGTATAAAAACAATGATGCCCACCACCCACCATCACCCACTAATGAAGCTTTCCATCAAATTAATGAGAGTTTTAATCATTGTTCACAGTAGTCTATCCACATGGTGCACAATCCATTATACTGGACTGTCACCTTCATGGAGCTACACAATATTCCAGATCCTCTCTCAAATGTCTTTCTGTTGGAAAAGTCACATTTACGCTGCACTAAAGCACTTTCCCTCTCCCTTTGTCACCATGCACTTCCACAGTTTTGCATGACACAGCTCAGCGTTTGCACTTCATGGCATCTGAATATGTGCAATGTCACCGATTACCGAGCACACTCGCTCACGCCATCTGCCGCTGTGCGTGAGAGTGCTGTAAGCATCAGTTTTCAGGAAAGGCAGGCTGAAGGAGAGAGGGCAACACTAATTTACATACCCGAGAGCCACTCAAACTCATTAATGCATCCTGCGACCAACCCAAAACATCAAATACACACTACAGACCTGACCTACCCAAATGCTATGAAGGGCATCAAATTGTCTATTCAGGTAGAGAATAAATATGTGTGTGGCAGTGGGGGGGCGAGTTAATTAGTATTTGAGTTGTAATGTCAAACAAAGCCACTGCTAGTGTGTCAAGGCCTGTTGATATTCAGGAAAACACTTCCTTCCTCTGTTCAATAACTTATGACAAGGCCACACAGAGGCGTTATGTGTGGCAGCGCTGTGATGAATACACACCCAGAATATGGTGAACACACACATAAGAGGCAGCGTGTGATGTATTTTAACTTCATACTACACTGTAATCAATCTAATTCACAAGCATCTCTCATTCAGTTGATGACTACATGTATATGTAAATGAATGACCTTTAGGCATATGGTTACAGACCAACATCACTCATCATTAACATGCTTTATAGGCAAGTAATTACTACCTTCAACCACATGTTCAGGTTTCAGCCTTATTAATTATACCGACATGGGTCGTTCCATTTGAAATACAACCTCCAGTGGGTGGTGATTCCGGCTAAACTTGGGATTCATTAGGAAAGTTACTGCAGCCGACGCCAGCAGAGGAGCTAAATGAAGTTTGCCAAAGGCAATTGTGGCGTTCCCAATTTTTTGTTGCACTTTTGAGGACTGCTTTGATGAGTAACCATCTGTTGGGTAACTTTGTCAAATAAATGTCCATAAAACGTGCCATAAACATGAAACCTGAGGAGGACTATCATTTTGCCTCACACAAGTCATTAAGTTTCTCATTGCCGTATACAGAGAAAGGGACTCAAAAGCCATCTCCATATACAAAAAACACTAATGAGATTTGGTGCCATTTTCACAGCTTGGGGTAATTCATCGCAGTCTTTTATGACTGCATTACCCCCGTTATATCTTTCCTGTCTTTTTTTGTTTCTTTGTTTTTCAGTCACCCAGCTGCCATTCTCCACGAAATGCCTCTCTGAGTGACAGCGGCTTTACACCTATCCCTCTTCATCAAATCAATGGAAGGGAGTGTGAAAGGGTATGAAGGTAATGGCATGTTGCAAAATGTCAGGGTTTCCAGGCATCGTCTCAGCAGACAAAAGACAGCAGGAAATGCAATTCATGGAAAAACCTGTAATCTATGTGAGGACATTCTACACTTGAGTGACTCTGCTGGGATTTTGACAGGACCACAACTTAACAATAAAAGAAGACAATGCTGGAAATGATATTTTCCGCCCTGGAGCTTGATGCAGCAGAGACAGTGATCAAATAATCAGTGCTTTGGCAGCTGGAGATGTGTTCGGAAATTTAAGCAAACTTCTTTAAATAAAGCAGTTGAATGACAACACACAGCCTGGTTTCCAAACATGCTCCAAATATTAGAGGATGTCATATATCATTATTAAGTAGTTAGTAGTTATTCCCTTGAAATGTTATAAATAACTGAAACATAATGAAATAATTATGATTAATTCAATACAACATGTTTCCAGGGCTACTGATATCCATTCATAGACATGAGTGCAATATGATATAACTAAGCGAGCACTCAAGTCATACTCTTAACAAGAAAGCAGTGACATTTGAAGCAACTCTGGAAAAATTCACACCTAAGACCCCTTTTTGCATACATTACCCTAATTGAAGAAGGTAGAAAATTATGCAAAAGCCTGTTGACATTTTCAAAAAGTGGCGATATAAAAGTGTCTTTTAAATTATGCAAATCCTGTCTCTATTTCATATATTTAAGTACTAACGATGAGTCTAAAACACTTGTGCCTTTGAGAAGAGACAATCTGCTTTGTTTTTTATATTAACTTGGAAACTCAATGGAACAAAAACAGCAGATAGATAAGTAACGCTGCGATGACATCCTCTGCTGTTGCGGTGTGTTATAATGTTATAGTGAGAATTAGCAGTGCATGTCACATGTGTCAGTGTATCCACGTGTGCATGCTGCACACTGCAGGAATACAAATGTCCAACTCTTCTTGATGTTAATGAAGCGTTTACAGCGCGAGTAGTGTTCCTCTAATATATACTGACAATTGAATGCAGTACAAAGAATGATGGGAGCCCCACTGAGCAGAGAGGATCTGCACGCATGCATTACAAATTCTAATCACAGAACAAAGTAATTTCACTGAAATGCCATGTTAAGGCACAACATCTGTTACATTTTCTTAAATCTTGACAGATGTTGAAAATGTCAGAGACCTCATGCATAACAACATGTAATGATAAATTTACAAGTTTTATTCCGTTAAGAGTTTGGAAAGCAACGATTTGGCAACAGCAATAACAGACAATCAGACTGCATTCACAATTAGTCTTAACCCTCAAAACTGCAAATCTCTCATGATAAAACGTGACTTTAGACTTTATAAACTTGGCAGACGTGGGGTAGGAAGAACTAGCTGTTAGTTTTTGCACTAATTTATTGATAAATATGGATTGTAAATGTTATAGTGTGAGATGGAGGTGAGTAAATTCTGAGCCGAATCCCATTTGATATTGCATTAAAACATTCTGAGACTGTTGATAAAACATTTGGGGTGCCCAGGCCTAACAATGCCACTGACAATGGAGCTGGTAACAATCACCCTTTCAGCCATGCTTGATGTTGCTGTGCACACAGGTATGATGCAATAATGCCAACAAGTTGAAATACTGACCTTTATCATGATATTATTTTATTTTATCATATAGAAATTATACCGGTATTATTGTGAACGATATAATATGGCATGCCCCTACTGATGGTTGTTTGGAGGGGATAATGGGACCCAAAATCGGCTTGATTCTTGTCCAGTGTGCGGCTGGCATACCTGAGGAGTATTAACAAGGTAGTCAGTTTTGGGAACAGGCAGTCTGTGCAGTTTGTTTTCTTTGTTCAATATCGAGTAAAACAGAGGGACGTCGGACATTTCTGTAACAGTTTTTGAAGTGTCTCATGAATACAGGTAGGAGGCGAAATCTGCTGCCCATCTCCTATTGTAAGATGCCAATGGGTTCTGCCACACAGCTGGTGGAAAATAGCTTAGCCTCTCGCTTTCAGAGTCCTGTATTGATGCATGGCCTGCCATCACAATACTGCATCGACCTGTAGCCTGCAGGTGGGGCCACTCTGAGAGAGGTGGGCTGTCCTACTTTAAGGTGCCTGTGAAATAGAGGTTAAACCAAACAAAAACACCCAATACGACATGCTGTGTAGAAGCTGGTCTAAAGGACTGGCACCTTTTTCATTCCAACCAAAGCCCTGGCTAATGGCGTTAAAAGCATGAGCAGTCTTGTCATGTCTACTTTGCTCCTCTCTTCACCTCTAATGGAGCTACTTTTTAAGCAAATAGCCTCCCAATATTCTTAATCCTGTTTAATATCTAATGTCAATGGCTAAGGAGGCTTTTCGTGAACAGAATCATAGAACACCACCAAACTGTAGTCTCAGTTGCATTTTAACATGCAGCACTTGTCTGCTCATTAATGATGTATAGAGAGAGCAAATCCTCCATGCTAAATGATATAATAGGCCTAACTCATTCTTGATCTTCTGGCTAACCCCTCCTTGAAGATTAATATATTTTTGTATTTTTAATTATCACAAGGATAAAATCTGTGTTTAACTCAAATGATTACCCGCGCATCATGTAAAAACTTTTTGATGAGGTTCAGATGGAAACGCATGCTCTTTGTGTTGAGGCACATAGAGTGGTCAATAATCTTGTAAATGCTTGACCAACCACGCTTGACTCACGTACTCTCTCTCTCTCAGCTACAAGAATGGATGAGTCATTAAATGCAATAGAACTGACCTTCTCTCATAACCTTCGAATGCTGAATAAATAAACATTATCATCCCCCAGGAGAGGTGGTTAGAATACAATCAGCTGTAGAAAAATACCCGATGCTTTATCCAAAAAAACTTGCATTAATAACAGTATCAGCATATTTTCACACTTAGACCCAAAGTAAACTCTGAGGAAGTCAGTGACACTCAGCCAAGTATGAAAAAGTGCTTGTGCTAAGTAAAGAAGGCTGCTTAGCAGTCATAAAGTATATCAAGAAAGTCAATTAACACTCGTTGCCTCCACTTGTCACCTTTTCTCTGGTAAAATAGAATATTAAAGAGATGCTGATCGAATGGTTTTACCACTTATAAATGCTGTCTAAAGCATTAGATGTGTGGTAAATGAAGCACTGTGACAACCAAAATAAAAAAAATGTCATATTATCCTATTCATACACTTATTATAATTTGCAAAAAAGAAAACATATTACTGCCCATCCCTGGTTTGAACACATGAAGTAACATTAAGCATGTTGCATGTCATCTTTCTATTCTTCTCTCTGTGTTGCCCAAGTTTCTGTCAATTTACTATGAAATGTCCAAAAAAAGGCCCAACACAATGATTTCAAGTCATATCCAACCTGGAGTTTGGTGAGCAAGAAAACCTTCTTGAGTTTTCCCATTCACTCTTTCCATTACAAAGACTTTTAGATGTTTATCACAGACTTTGTTACAACTATGTAGGCGTACAGTTTTGTTAGCCTTTTCTGTTGATTAAAGATTTTATTTTGCCATGACCGATCGCTAGTATGTGATGTATCCTGGTGACATCATTTCAAGTTGACACAGACACTATGTATTGTACATAGCATACTTGCCAACCCTCCTATTTTATCCAGGAGACTCCTGTTTTTCATTGCCCTCTCCCGGTATCCTCTCGGGTTATTTATGATACATTTTTTCCTTGTCACGATTACAACCTGTTTTTGGCACTGTACAGCGAGTATAAGCCCTACAACTCTAAAAGCACAATGTTACTTTATCCACCCCTGTTAGCACTTCCCCTCTCTCCCTCCTGCAAGGCGCGGCTGCTAGTGGACACCTCATCTCCGTGCTGACCACGTTACGTGTGCCTAAGTCCGATGGGACGCTCTGGTGGGGATTTGACGGGGACCTTGGGAGTTGAGGGCGAACCCAGCTTGCCCTCCTCCACCGCGGTGTGGTACCCAGCTGTCTTCCATAGACCGTGAGCCTCCTGTTCCGCCTTGCTTAGGCATCCAGGACTCAGGGGTGTGTGGGCCCGGGAAGACAGCCAGATTTGGGTCCCTGGCTCGGAGTAAGCCTACAGCCTGGCCTCCTCCCCACCTCCCTGTACTCTGCTGGAGTACCAGGGTCATGAACCAAAAACTAAACCAAAGCCAATGTATTTAACATACAAATGCCGGCGCGTTGTATTTATCATTTTGTTACTCCCCTACTTTAAAAGTCACCAGAATGCAGAAATCAAAATCTCTGGAATTAAAATTTTCTGGAGGATTACCCCCGGACTCCACGCTTTGGTTTCAAAATCCTCGCTATTTTGGTGGTGACAAGGTTGACAAGTGTGTACATCAGCCACTGTACAGTTAGCTTGGTATAAAATGTTTACAGAAAACAGCTGATATTATGAATGGATATTTTTATGCTAAGAGAATTGGCTGGATGCATCAGCTTTCCCCTGCCATCGTTTTGTCTGTATCAGGGCACCTTATAGGGACAGGAATAGTCGGCAAATAATTCAACTGGGGCGATGAAGATGATATATTTAAGATGACAGGCTAGCTATGCTGGCTAACTACCATGTACAAGCTAGCTCACTAACTTATTAGCTACTGCTGGGACTGTTCTGAACATGAGACAGCTGATTCCCCATGTTTCCAGTGAAACATTTGTCAGATATGGATTTGTAATGGTCGTTAACACAGACGCTATTGTTAATGGCAAGTAAATGTTAGCCGTAGCCAGGCTGCCTTCATTAGCCTGTGAATACAATTACAGCCTGTTAAACTAACCTGTAATTGAAAAGAATGAGAACACGAACATTTGATTTGTATCTATTAAATGACTACATTGCATTTTAATGTATACTGAACAGGGCTTGAAAGCAGTGATTAAACTGCTGATCACGTCATGACAACTGAGCCATCTCCATGACAACAGAGTAAATTTCATCTGCTGATAAACACTGTGAGATGCAGCCACAAGCTGTGGAAAAGCTTTGGAGTGGAGCTTGTCAAACTGCCGATAACTGTGTTTGAGGTATGTCCAGGTCTGTCCGTTTAAATCAGACACAGCATATTAACTCTCAGTGTAAAATAATATAAACGTGCACAGTAATTGTAAATTCAATACCTCTTCTAAATGTCTGAAGAACTAACTCTTATCCCAAACAGTATGTTCAGTCATGATTCTACTACGGCAGCATGTGGCTCATCGTAGCCACAGGCCTTCCTCTATTGCATGCATTCTGAGGATGTCACTATCTGTTACACTCCTGTTGATTTGCACAGCATACACTGAGAGACTGTGTAGAATACAAAGATAAAACCAACCAGTTTGATGTGCACAACACCACAGAAGGGTGCTCTGTGTTGGTCGTGCCAGATACAATCAAGGTAACCACAGTGGATCTAGCATGCGTAATCGTGGTTTGAGTATGTGAGTCGCACACAAACCGGAGCCTGTACGCACCTTTATGAAATAGGCTGTAAGAAGCATTTCATTCTAAATCTGACGCAATTTGAATAAAAAGCTTCTTGTCCACCACCGCCATTACTGAAAACCTTATAAAAGTAAATTGAAAGACACCTCAGAAATACCTCTAGCTAAAGAAATATATGGCTGATATGTGGCAGAATGAGCACAAGAATGGGCTTCTCATTCACTCTTCCAATTTCCAGAGAGGAGCTCGACGTGACATTCTCTCCCATACACAAAGAGAAAATGAGAACGGCGCGAATTGGGGCCACGGGCAGAAGTTTTGAGCCAGTTTTATGGCTGCTCAGCATTTCTCTATATAAGCAGCCCCATATCGCCAAAGCAAAGTTAAATGTAGTCCATTAAAGTCCAGGGGGAAGCTCATGAACTACCACATGAGGATACTACTGAGCTCTGAAGATACAGACAAGGTGCGAGAGTGTTTGAGTAAGAGATTGTGGAGGCTGGATATTATGTGCTTTAGAAACAACTGTGAGCATATATCTCTCCACAGACCACCACAGAAAGATAATGCGTGAAGTAGTCCCATTTATTCCTAACGTTTCCTGTTGCTGGCATGAATGTAACATGCAAATGTAAACCCCCAGGCAGTAGAAATGCAATTAAGGTAAGCTAGCCTGCTAGCAAGGTTAGTGCTGCTGGTAGTGAAGTGCCAGGTAGCACCCCCAGCACATCTTCCCTCAGGACTCCCACTCTGCTGGCTGTGCAATGAACCAGCGACCCTTAGCACACACCTCCCTTCCCAACACAGCCACTGGTGATAAATTACCTAATCCCCCTATCCCCAGCTGTTTCTATTATACACCCTGGGCTTGTATAGAGCAGCTAGGAGGAGAGAAAGGGGGGCTGAGAACAGACAGTGAGAGGTGGGTGTGAAGTGAAGGAAAAAAAAGACTTATTGACAGAGACACAATGACAGTGGGAAGATATACAGGCCAAACAAAGGCGGGAATCAGCCACCATAACCTTCGGCAACAAAGGGACGTGAGCATGTGTCATTTTTGATGATGAAAAAAGGGGCACTCAGAACCACTTAGCACTGTATTTCTAGACAATTATGCCTGGCAGAATCCATCTCGAGAGAGATCTACAGATAGGTGTCAGTTTCTTAATGTGTATCATTTCGGAAACATTTTAAGAATGGACCAGTCAGACAGTCTTTTTCTGCAGCATCTGTGACGTTAATGTGGTCTTTACATGAGTTATATGAATCTTCTCCAAAGATTAATGTAATTCCACCTAGGCGTGGGATGGTAAGTAAATTTCATGTCACAATTATCCTGGCCAACAAATTGTGATGCACAATGTCATCAAAATAACTTGAAACTCTTCAAATGGCACTAAGACATCCTGGAATCACTTTACCTTACGTTTTTTTAAGAAACAAATGTTTTTATTGCAGGACACGTCATTTTTTAGTGAAAGTTATTGAAAAACAAATGATCGAACAATCTTCAAAAGCCAGGCTTATAACTCAGACATAGACTCCCTTCAATTATATTATCAATGGAGACAGATTTGGGAGAGAACATATTGCGTGAGGTCTGGGGTAAGACTCATGGAAGGGTACACAGCTCCTCTGCTCATACAAAGTAAAGTTGTTCCAATATCAGTATCGGAAATGCCTCTGATACTGCCTAAAATGCTGGACCGGGTATTGACAAGTACATGCTATGCATCACGCCAATACTGTATAATTTATTAATTACCTTGAAAGTAGTTTCACACCTGGATAAAATGGCAATTTTCCTAAACTCTATTCTTCTTCCCCGCTCTTAAACAGCAGCCTACACAAAGAGTTGCACTGTGCAGCCACTGGCAACTACTGTTTTAAATAATGTAACATTAGGCACTAGCAAAATGTCAGCAATTTGGCAATATTTTACACTGGAAAGTCCCACATGTTTAGGTTTAACCTGAGCCATGCCATTCAACAATGACAGCAATCATTCAATCATTTCACATTCTTACAAGGTTAGTAGTATACAGCTATTCTTGTTCTTTTTTTCCCCCCCAACACAATGGCATTGAATCAGTACTCAGTATCTGCCAGCCGATATGCAAGTTCAAGTATCAGAATCTGTACTGGGACAAATACAGTAGTATCGGATCATCTCTAGCGCGAATCATGGTTTGATACAATCTAAAGTGGTGCACCGCACTTAACCAACGCTAACATATCCTTATACTGTACATACGCTTTGGCTCTGTCACCCCTTGTTTAACTTCTGGTCAATAATTTTTAATACTTTGTCTGAATTACTGGGCCAGAAGATTGACCCTAACACTTTCAGTGCTCTCTTTGGGGTTTCTACTTGTTTTTCTCTTTACCCCAAACTAATAAAGTAATCACCTTCACCACTTTATTGGCTAGGAGACTGATCCTGACAAAGTAAAAATAAATAGCACTGTCTCTCCATGGAAGGTTCAATGTATTTGCCAAGGACTGGAGCCCTTTTCTCACTGATTTAATAGCAAAAAATTTAGTTTTCAGATATTCTAACCTAATTAATTGCTGAGGAGGAAAGTGTGAATATGTCAGGATTTTTTTTGTCTTGTTTTGTTTTAACAAGTAGAGGCACAGCATTACTGTGCTGCTGAACATCCCTTATTATGTACGTGTTATTGTTCTGGGTCTAGCGGGGCCAATTCCCACTTCTATATAAAAACATGTCTTTGTTCCTTGATGGCACGCTATGAAAGATACATGTTGTATAATCTAGGGCTGTACCCGACCCAGAATTATGTCAGTTGAATTTTCCACATTTTTTTTCCCATATAAAGTTTGATAGTTTGAACAGGCTCAGCGGGACCCTCACTGAGACAGCGGCATTCATGTGATAGAGTAAACAATCCAACAATGCTAATGACAGATCAGAAATGTGCAACAACATTTGCTGATGCTAGATATCAAACAAAACGCCAAAGACTGTTGTATTAAGTCTTTGTTTGCTATAAATTCACCTCTTCCAAGCAGCAGAGAGAAGATAATGTTATCTCGGAGCAAAAAAAAAAAAAAATTTATTAAATGCTCAACTTGAAGCAAAAACCCAATAAAAAAGGTTTTTTAAAAAGCCAGGCTTTTCAAATACTTTCAATGGCATCAAATATTTCAATATGAAATACAGCAATGCTAGAGTACGATACTTTGCATTTTTTGAGGTTGTTGCGTATGCAGTTGCAGAGTCTCTTTTATTGTTGGTTGTCCAGCAGTCTCTTTGAGGGGTGCTGGACAAAATATTCATGTTTATCCTGATAATGGAAATTCACCACAATCAACTTATTGTGGGTGTTTTTTATCGTGATCTGCGATCAAACTGTATATAGTCTCATCCCTAATTCCACCACTGAACATGCACACCTCAGGCATCATTTCAGCTGAGCAGAGAAGCAGCTACAAGGGACAATGACATCAGTGCTCAAACCCTCCCAGAGGAATGCTTGTCGTCACTCACACTGGCACACACACTGCTATGGAAACAGCAGGAGTGTGAGCATCAGGGTTAAAGGGATACTGCAAGGCACGCGCACACACACACACACACACACACACGAGCAGAAAGAAATAACTGAAAAACAAAGCGACAGGGGCAGTCCATTGAAAACAATGCTGACACATGACCAAACTCTGTCTGACCAGCTGTGTAAGGCAGTCTGCGTTCACATTTTCCTCTTTAAAAAAAAACACTACAGAGGTCAACTCAGGACTAAATGACTCTCTGTCATTGTGAAAGGAGAGTTAGCCAACACATTCTTCCTTGTGAATGTGAGAGAGGAAATACAGCAGACCTTTTACTGAGCTTGATCTCGGAAGTATCTGAGAGATATGTGGTTTCAAAGCCGAGTGCTCCCGAAGCCAAGATGGAATGTATCCTATCAGGCAGCTCGCTGTACCAGCTGACTGCTATGGAAATGGCAAGAGTGTGACAGTACGTGTGTGCCAGAAGTTGAAAGGACATGACAGCCCATGGGCACACATACCCACACGTGCTAATTTAGCCACACATGCTTATGCATGTACACAGGCACAAAAACACGCATCTGTTACCTATCTGTGTGTCAAACTCTGTGTGAAAAAGTTGGAAAAGGGCAAACAGAGCAGCTGCAGCACACACACACACACACACACACACACACACACACACACACACACACACACACACACACACACACACAGGGGACAGCATTCTACAGACTGGGCAGCCATTCAAGCAGCTCTCGGTAACAGTAACCCACGGCAACCCTAAAACCAGCCCCCTTTTCCCTTCCTCCTCAAGAGACACAGATCCATTGCCCAGTTAAGGGAGGACCGAATGAACTAGCAGACAGAGTGCCCGAGAGTGAAAGGAGGTTGTAACTTTACCCACTCTGCCCTTACTAAAGTGCAGCACTACCCCCCTCTTAAAGGTTCAGGAGGTTAATTATTCAACATGAGAAGGGATTTGTGGGAGAACTGAGAGTGGACACAAGCCAGCAGAAACCCCTCACCTCTTTTGTTCAACTCATCCACTCACTTACTGACTTTTAAACATACACTTATTCCCATGGATAGCAGCATAAGTGGAGGCTTTTACAACTGACTCTTTGACATTACCCACTGCATGCAGAAACACACGTGCACACACAGCAGGACTACAGACAGCTGCATCAGAGCGTACTCATCCTTCTCCACATGTTCGCAGCACACAGTTAGTCTCACTCCACTCTCTCCAAGCTGCTCTCCTACCGTTGTGGTTGTGCTGCAGGGTCTCAAGCATGCTGGCAGAGTCGGTTGCCCCCAGCTCGGCCAGTCTGCGGCTGGTTGCGCTCAGCTCTGAGCGCAGGTTGGTCACCTCCTGGCTGGCGGACTGAATGGCCCCATCGATGCGCTGGGCCAACTGCTTGTTGTCATCCATCATTTTCAGGATTTTTGCCTGAGGAGGAGAGGGGAATCCGGACAAGGTGTCATGCTGACAAGTTGTACATCTCCTGTGAAGGAAGGTGTCCCCAAATAAATCCTTCCTCTTTCTCCTCTGCTGTCTGTTCTCGCTCCCTTTTTTTAGAAGGAAGCCAAGTTAAATCCTCAAAGCAGTTTGTCCTTTCCCTTAAAGAGAGGCATCCAGCTCAGGGGAAATGTGTATCTGCTGGAAGGAGTGTACGCATTGGAGCTGGTGTGTGTGTGTGTGTTTGTGGTGTGAGTGTGTCAGTGTGCGAGCATGCCTGTGTGAGTTTATGTGCATGAGAGTTCCGTAACAGCATGCGAGTTTGTGTGTGTGTGTGTATATGTGTGTCTGTGTGTGTGTTGGAGAGCCGGCACTGCCCCTGTGAAATGTGCTCCCTGCAGCTGACTGTTGAAAGGACACAGAGCATTGAGAGATGACAAGCACCTTTTTAAATGGACTGTACCATTTGCAGAGAAAGTGGAGGGGGAGGACTGAGCTAGACCATATAAGCACATGGAAGTCAGAGGTCCTCAACACAGCTGTCTTTAGGAGATAATGCTGTAAGGTTCAGGGATTGTGTGTTTGACTGAACTGACACACAAGATATTTCACTAAGCCTGTGAAAAACTGACTTTCAGTGAAAACACTGCAGCTTCTCCTCTTTCTCTGTCAGTGTGTACTGCATGCACCTCCCTCTGTGGACTCATGGACAAAGGGAAGGAAATCATTAGTTTGACAAAGAAGCAGTTGTGGAGAGAAAACAATAATAGTTATGCAAACAAAGCTTTCATCACAGTGAAGTATTCCTTCTGCAAACAAATGCATTTTTTTAAAGCTCTGCCGTAATGTTTGACAGTAGTAAAATAAAACAGAGTGGCTTACTTGTCTGGCTGAAGCTAAGGAAGGTGTATATTTTGTGCATGCAGTTAGGTGTTTAAAGCTGCAATATGGCAGTGATACATTTCAATTAAAACATTTTGAGGTCTTAAACCACAATAATGTTGAAGTGATTAGTTGATAAATTGAATTAGTTGATCAGGTGCTCTATTTATTAAAAAACAAATGAAAAACATTCACTTGTTCCAGCCTCTCAAATGTGAGGATTTGCTGCTTCGATTGGTTTTGTATTGTTGGAAATCAAATATCTTTGTGTTGTGGATGCATAAAACAAGCAACTTAAAGATGTCACCCCCAATTTCCACATAATCTGTCTGCGCCATTCTAGTGACTAGCTTCATGTCCACAGCGAGTGCCACACAGCATCCCTGGAGCGTCCCAAAAGTGCCACGGCACTCCGCTTCGTCGGAGATACGCACCAGGTCTATTTTTCAGCGACTGTGCGTCCATTGCATGTCAAGGCACGAAGCTCAGATGGCACCAAACCTGAAACGAACGCACACAGCATCCGGTAAATTTCAAAATACAACACAATGCGTGGACTACGGATTGTAAACTCTCTTTTTTTTGTTAACATCACGTCACATCCTGTCGCACAAGTTGTCAGTCAGTGCGAGGGCCCGAGGAAAGTTGGAAAACCATAGTATTTTGACACCACACATCCTTTATACAAGGATACAACCGAAAGGAGAAGACCTGGTGTGAAACTGCAGGAGTTTTGGGAATGAATGGTGCTTTTTATTGCGTGATTTGGCAGTTTCCACGTGAGCTTGCTGCTCTGCTACACGGCGCGGCGCTCCAGAAACGCATCCAGTAGGCGAGGGTACGCGCCGTTGGTCGCTCCAGATCCACTGCGCTGCGTAGCGCGGTGCAGACAGAGTATGTGGAAATTGGGGGTCAGTGTGGGCTCTAGATAAATTGTGATGGACAATTTTTATTACGACCAATTTTACAATAACAAACATTAAAGGGAAAAAAAATCATTAACTGACATCTTTTACTTAGGTTAAGGGACAATTTTGTTCAAATGTTTATTGTGACATCGAACAAATTTTTGGTCTTGTGGCAAAGACAAGGTTAGAATAGAACTCAGAAATATGTGGCAGTTGTTTGCAGGTTTTATTGGAAATTTTGTATTTCTCACTCTGCGTGTGGAATTCCCCTACTTTGATTCCCATCGTGCCAAGTGTGAAAAACGTTTTGCATAAAAGATGCCAAGCCTCGTATTCATTGCCTTGTACAAGTTTCAGCCATGTCACAAAATCTTGGTTAAACAGCTAATTTTCGTTGAATTTGTACTTCCCCCGTGTCGTCCAGGGCAGTGGTTCCCAACTAGTCCAGCTACTTGGTCCAGATTTCTCCTTAGCCATTAGTTCAAGGTCCACACAGTTCAATACATTCAGCGTCATACTAGCATTTGGCCACGTTGTTGAGCTAGCTTGCTGTCCATTATCCACTCACTGTACAGCAGGAAACGGCACTTCAAAATAAAAACTGTGTGCCGGAAATTAATTGTACTTAAAAATAAAGTGTGTTTTTTACAAACTTGATATGTAAGCAAGTCACTTGCGGTCCATTCAGAATGGACCTACGATCCACCAGTTGGGAAACACTAGTCCAGGATACAGTGACAGCTAGCTAGCTAAAAATGGATCCTTTGCTCCAAGCATCTCAGCCGGTAACAAGTGCCACTGGTTACATCGTCCCGAACTGACGGTAATGCAAGAGGCATCCGGCGAACTCTGTATCAAAATTGTTCAGGGAAGCTGAATTTAGATTTAGTTTTGAAGTTTAGAGGGGCAATTTGAGACCGCAATTCAATTTGGTAATGTGGAGAGTTTAGCTAATTTTTCTTAACCACACTTTTCCAGTCAGGGTGTTGAATTAAACCACTTTCCTAAACTTACAGATGACTGCCACACCACAAGGGTTGTGCTCAACCGTGCAACACAAATGCATCGTTCAGTGTATTATATATCTAACCCTTCCTGAGTTATGCTCTGCCTGTTTCCCTCTCTCCTTTATTTTAAGACGAGTACAAGGCTACAAATAAAGACAACAGACAAACACAGTGACTGCCACCTGTTTACAGATAAGGCAAATCACTCACAGCAAATGAAACATTAAGGCTTCTTTTCGCCCTTCGAAGCACCGCAGGGGGTATTGTTGAAAGTATTCTTGGTCAGGGTGTGAAGACTGTTGCTTTTATTGTAGCTGAAGGATTGCAAGACAATGACGTTCAAAATGTCAAATATAAACTGGAAATCAAATAAGAGACAGATGGATACTAGAAGCTTATAGGATAGAAGAGCCTCATGATGAATCCCAAGTAGCTCAATACTGAGACTGCAGAGCTGACAGAGAATTACTTGCTTGTCAATAGGCATCGGATACGAACAGGGCTTAGAGAGGATTAAACTGACATTTTTTTCTTGTCACTATAAATGTATCTATATTTTGATTCATTTGAAATGCTGTGATGCATCATCTTAGTAATTTTGTACAAGTATGTAATATGAACAAAGAGGCGATATGTTTCCTACAATCAGCACACTGTCATCTACCAGACTTGCAATATTGGTTATTTTACCTTACAGATTTATGTATTTATTCATGTTTGTATTGATTTCTGTGTTTGTGTTTTGTTTGAGCTCTTCTTACTTGTTTCCAGAGGGCGGGGCTCTGTTGGAGAAGGAACGAAAAAAAAAATCTCCAACTCAAGCACCAGTAAGAGTTTAACAATATGAGAATATGAGTAAGAATGCAATGACAGTTTTTCGGGCAGTTTGCTCATATTACTACAACGCCTACCAAATCTGATGCAGTTACACCCACACAGTCCTAACTAAAGAGACGCTGAGTTAAAACCTGCATCAAATAATAACTAATAATGCATTTTTCCTAACACTGACTTTATTTGTTGCTTATTTAGTCATGAATATTTAATGCTACACTGCAGTTCTCCTAAACTCTACAGAGTGTTTGACCTCTTTCATCTCATTGTTTTGTTTTGTGCACCACCCAAGTTTAGTGTTTGGGTTCAGTCTCGCTGCTTTTATCAACCCTGTTGCCGGCAGACAGCTGTTTTTAGTGAAAATGCTCAGATAAACTCACTGAACGCTACTTGACCTGCACCAACCAAAAGAGAGAGAAAAATTAGCAAGCAGCTGTTAAACAAAGTGACACATTTAGCAGCTAAATATTAATACCTACAATATCACAAATCACAATAAAATTGTAACTTGTGATATTGGGCTTCATGAATAACAATGAGTTCACTGAATTGACTTGAATTGAAATAGCCAGATATTTTTCTCAGGGGTAGGTGGAGACCAAAACAGAGCTAAGAGGAGAGTCAATTTAGGACTTATATTTGCCACAACTGTTGTGCATGTTCACACTTTACAAGAGCTAGCTCAAAGTTCAGCTCACACAGACTATAATAAACTAGTTCATGTTCATAGCTCACAATTTGAATTTTAAACTGAGTTCACAGTCCCAAAAATGAACCAGTTTACCTTCATGTCTTCCACTTTTTTAAGTAAAATCAAATATTGTGATCATCATTTACTGTATTTGCAGACTTTTCCAGAAACTGGTCTGACGCTTCAACTTGACAGGTCGTTTCAAATTTGTTGCCGATGTGGCTTATCGTCTGACTTGTTTTTCTCGACCTGACAGGTAAAAATCCCATGTAAATGTGAGATTTTTTTCCATTGGCATCTGAGACTTAAAGATTTCTTTATAAAAGACCTTCAAATATCCATATGAGCTGGCTTCAGCATCAGTGTTGTTGTGTTGGCATGCTGGGTGCTGCAAAGGGTGTTAACTGTCACGAGGATGAACAACGCTCATGGACAAGTTCAAAAAGTTGCACACTGATGCGTTCAGTTCACCATTTACCAAAAATATGAGCATGTTCATTGAAACTCTCTTTTAGCGCATTCATGCACAACACTGGGTGAGTTAATAGGAAGTCCCTCCAGGATTTCACAGGCTGGTGCGGACTGAAATGCCTGATTTCACTGCAGCTTTTCTATACATTGCGATGCATGTTGCAATGTTTATACACTTTTTTGCTAGCTAGTTTTTGCAAGTGAAATTGCAAAAACAGTTGTGTCACAGAGCTCCAGTCCAGAAGCAACAGTCTCATGATAAGCACAGAGAGAGGGGGGCAGAGCAAATGAATATGCTACATTCAGCTCTACAGTGAAGTAAGATTTTACCTGTTTTTAAAATGTCAAGTTTCGGTGACTGGACAAAATTGCAAGGTTGCACAGAATTCACAGGGATTGGCTGAATTTGCTTAAATTGTTACGATTGCAACAGCACAGCATCCTGGAGGGACTGATCAGGCAACTGTAATGTAAATTATAGCTGCTGCGCAGCGATGGGTTGGGTCCAGGCATTTTTTAGGCAATTCTGAGCAACAAGCAGAAGAATTGGAAGACATTTAGGAATTTAGCAACACAATCTGCCTTCTGCATCAGCTGAGGCTTGAACTCACAACCTCTGAGACTAAGAATCAATCAAAAATCTGAGAAACGTAGTTTTTGTAGGACAGTCTGAATGCTCTGTAGCAAGTTTGCTGTCAATTGAGCAAAAATTGTGGGAGGAGATAGGTTTAAGAAGTTTTACAGTTTTTGAAAAAAACAGAGTGATGAACTTCATAATTTTTAATAGGTTTAAATGTACAAAAGTTTCTTCAGTATTGGGGCTACAGTTTGATGAAAGTTGTGAAGTTGTAGCACGTATGGTTGATTTGTTATGAATTTTCAAAGTTTTGAACTTTAGACGCTTGCTGTAGCGCCACCATCAGGACTATTGGCTTGAGTTTACAGCTGAGGATATCTGGCATGAGACTGGACCTTTGTGCAAAGTTTGGTGAGTTTTCACCCATGGGAAGTATGATTTCCTCGGAAGAAGAAAGAAGAAAGAAGAAGAAGAATACCTAGGATTACAATAGTGTCTTGGCAGTTTAGCTGCCCGGACCCTAATAATGTGAAAATATGTTAATGTTGTGTTTACAGTGGCCAAAAATCAATTCATGCAGGTTGAAGACATGAAGCCAAGTCAGTTTTCAACAACAAGAGTCCCACAACTGGAACTCTTCCCCTCCACAAACCACAGAGATTAATTGTTTAAAAGATCCACATGCAGGACAGGGGGTAGTTGATTCTGTTCTCATGCTCTCTATTTCCAATCTCACAGCCCAGGAAAGAGGTTTTGACAGTATAGACTCTAATTGTTGGTTGTAAAAATAAGCACTTATAATTAACTAAGCTGTATAGTTGTCTTTGAGCTCCAGGGCTCAAGAAACTGCCTCAGTTCCCACCCAACACCCCGACTCAATCCTGCATTTCTCAGCTATAATCTGACATTCAGCTGTCAAAGCATGCCCACTCACTCAGCAGTACAGCTGTGTGCTTATTGTTTCCCAGGGTTATGTGAAGTTAGACCCCAACCCACCCCGCATGTGGGAAGCACAGATCGGCCACCACACTGCATGAGCCCGGGCAGCGAGCAACTGCTGTGTATGTTGCTGTAGCCTCAGGTATTCTGCGAGTCTGTGTGGGGGCTTAATATTGAAGTCCACACTGTTGTCTCAAATAAAAGCTCACTGACCGTCCGCTAGCAAGCAAGGAAGGGGATGGGGAACAGCAAACACACGTTCATCCATCTGCCCAGACACAAGTCACCCCTCCCGCTCAGTAAATGAACATCATGTTGTTATTTATAGACGACCCTGCTGCATATGATACATTAGTCACAGGGGACAGCAGGCACAGACACACACACACACACACACTGCATGCTCAACCACACACACAAACACACACATACACTAGGGGACTAATAATCCCAAAGTCACTTGATGTTCATTAACGGAATTCATCTCTTGTCAGGTGTCATAAAAGTCTATTAGACCCCTCAGAGTAATTAAGATGCGGTAGTATCTCAGTGAGTAAGTGAATTTGTTTTTTTATTTATCCTTATATTGTATATCCTCCCCTTACACTGTTTGTCTTAGTAGTGCATATCCTGTTAATAAACCTACATTATATTTTATATTTTTATACACATTTGTTGAGGGCTGCCCCCTAAACCTTTTTTTAGCTGCGTCATTGTCCATAGAGCAATGCAGGGGCAACAGCATTGCAGGCTGTAAACTTCACAAACTTGTCTCAAAATGACCTCACCACGAAACAGACAGTGGTGGAGGTAGAGAAGGGAATGGAAACAGACAGCAGCGTGACGCTGGACAGCGTGAGGCGGGACAGCACGATTCAAGTCTGCTGGCTGCTCCGACGTTCTCAGCTTCAGTGAAATGACTGTCAGTGAAGTCCACTAAACTACTTTTGAACCAGACTCTGGTAAAACCTCCTGTACTGCCGTCTAGTGTGATTGACTCCTTGGCTGAAGGCACTGTCAGCAGCTAGGCAGGAGAGATGCTCCGCTGTGCACTAGGATTTTATAGCTGGACCATGACCAGGATGAAATCTGATGTTTCGCATCACAGATGATGAACAAAGGCATTGAAATGTGGGGCTTAGAGGTAAAACATGAGACTAATGTAGGCTGATAGGTGATCTTTCATATTTGTAGGTAAGGCAAATTGAAAAAAGGACATTAATAATAATGTTAAGTGTTTATATAAAAAAAAAAACATCTATAGGAGCATCATACTGCATGTGCATGAGAGTTTTTCCTAATAAAGGTTTATACTTCCCCCTAAAACATGAACTGTTGTGTTTATGCTGATGTTGTGTTTGTTTTATAGGTTAAACTGCAAAGAGATGCCAGGCTGGTTTTAGAAAAAAGACATTTTGAGGGACAGAGAGTAGCCCTTAAGACAAAGAAGTTCAGCAACAAGGGCCCCAACGAAGACTATCACACCGGCTTTGCTTTTTCATACAGAACCAAACAACACAGGCACAATGCTGCCCCAGTGTGTGAGTCTGGAGAGCATGCAGGCATTCCAGAAGCAAAAGAGGCTAGATGGGCGTGATGTGTAACAGCACCTCACTGTCTCTCCAATTTGTGGGCATTTTCGGCCGCTGTTCTTCTTCGTTGAGTTAGCTGCTAACTGCTGCTAGCTGCTTTTTTAAAACTCCTGGTGGTGGGTCGCACACATAAAATGTCATCAAAAGGTCACACTTGTCCTTTCCTGCTGGCTGTCCTTCTTACATAGACATCAATTCGGCGCTGTTACGCCCTCCCCTGCTGGCTTAAAGGCGGTCATCGCCAATTGCATGTTTGTACCATTCATACAGAACGACAAGTGGAATAACAGTGCAACATTACTGCCTTGATCAGGCAGTGTAAGGACGCATTCACACTGGTGCTATTTGGTTTGGTTTGGTTGGTTTGGTTTCCGCTTTAAATCAACCCTGGTCCACTTCCACAGATAGTTCAGTCCGTTTGGTGTGAATCAAATGAGCAAACCCTGGTCTGCTTGAAAACTAGGTGTCTCGGTTCACTTTCAAATGAACCCTGGTGCGATTCGCTCACAGAAGGAAATCCAAACGGACTGTCCAGCGAACCAAAGAGAGGAAGTGAACCATTGAGAGGAAGTGATGTAGAGCTTTGATGTTGGCAAAGCCAACAGCGCAAACCGGGAGAAGCAGGGGTAAAAAAAAAAAACAAAAGTTGAAAAAACAATAAGGTTTGATCACCAAAGAAAAAACAGAAACCCCAAGACTGCATAAATTTGGTGTTGCTCCATTGTTTTTGTGGTGACCAAGCCGGCTGAAGGGGGTGGATTTCCGTTTTTGGTCCTGGCCAATCGATGAGCCGAGTTTTCTTCTTCCTCATGCTTTTTTTCTTCATGGTCAGTGGTCGTTTCTGGCAATACCACCCCCAAAAGAGCAGCCGTTGCAATTGTGTGACGTTGCCCAGGCGGTTTGGTCCGCTTTAAAAAGTGCAGTGTGAACGTGAACCGACTCAAATGAAGGTGTGAAATTTTTCGGCATTCCCTGCCCAATTGAACTGGGTCTCCTGGACTATCCTGGTTTGAATGCGCCCTAAAAGAGAAGCTGGACCAAATCTGATTTCAGTTTCTTTAACTTTAGCTAAGCATGGAGAACTTGTCTACTTAACCTCCCCAGTCTCCATACCAACTAAAACCAGATTAAAAAAAGCAGAATAGAGCATTTTGGGAGACTGCTGTTGCCCTTGGTTATTTTGCCATAATTGGCTTTACTTAGAAAGCCATATGGAACAGCTGCCTAATAATGGAGAACATGCCTATAGAAAGGGTCTGGTTCATTTACATCCTTAATTCCAGTGACTTAAAATCTAAAAGTGGTCACTAGTTTATTACAAGTTAGGTCTCAAACATGTGAACACAAGTTGTAAACTTGATTCATGTCTGTGTGTACATCCCATAAATGACCCATCGCTCAAGTCTCTCCCTTGGGGTCCTGAATGTGTCTGCTGGTCAGTGGAGTGAATCAGGACCCATAGTCTGACTGAGGATCAGTAATTAGTGAGTGTGCTGGGGGTTTGGATTAGCATAAGAATAGAGACAGTGGGGAGCAGGATCAGTGCTCGGTGACCATTCTTCATTGTGGCAGGCATTTTGCAGCCAAGTCACCGGATTCAACTTAAGTCATGCAAAAAAGTTGAGGTTTGTATACAGTAGTTTTTAAGCCTCACTGATTTAATTTTTTACTTACTGGGGCGTAATTTTGTTTCTAAGCAATAAGAGTCAAGACTCACAAGTATTCACTGGGACGGTATTGGTTGCCTGGCAACAATAGAAACAGAATTCAGCTGTGGTGGTGGAGAAACACGACTAAAGAACTACAGGAAATGTAAACATGTTTCACAGTCAATGTTGCTCATCTGATGATTTTAAGACATTTTCATTTCTGTCAGTCATTGTGTTTTCTTACTCCAGCTGCACAATCACGAGTCGTATCAACAACATTAAAGCTGTAGTTGATAACTTTTAGAAATGATAACTTTTGTCATGTTCACAGAGCACTAAATGAGACAGACAATATGTGAAAAAAAAAATCACACTCTTTTGCCTTGTAGTGTTTCTAGTGGCATTGCCACATGTGAATGAAACCAACCAATCAGAGCCAAGGAGTTTCTATCGCAGCTGTCAATCATGTCAATCACAGTTCGTGAACTGCGGTCAAACTGTCAAACAAGGCAGTGCTGATCAAATATGAATCAGGATTTTGTTAAAGCATTGCCTATTTCTCACCTTAAATGTTTTCAGGATCATATTTTAGTGTACAGTTTAGCTGTAAATTGAGAAAGTTGATCCGGCCAGTGACTGCTGCCTGGTACTTTGAACGACTATTTCCAACATGGTGGTTTGGATTACAAACCTTCCCAATTTACAGCTAAATAGTACACTAAAATATGTTTCTGGAAACATTTGAGGTGATAAATAAACAAACAGTAACAGAATCTTGAGTCACATATCATCAGCACTGCCTAGCTTGAAAGTTTGACCGTAATTCATGAGCAGTGATTGACATAATTGCCAGCTGCGTTTCACTGTTTTTCCATTAGCACTTTAGACTGTGCTGAGTCAAACCATGCTGTTCCAATTTGTATTTCCTTTGTCAGTTTTACATGCTTAGCTGCACCATGCTACACCACGCCACGCCACTCCACTCCACTCCACTCCATGCCAGAGAAGGACAAGATCAACTCAAGTCTGTCTATGCAGGAGCACATGGGTAAATCAAACACGGGTAAACCTGCTAAAAATTGGCCATGGAACACTCTCCCATTGCCAGAGGACGAGAGCAGCTCTGTGGCATACAAGCATGCCTTTCTCTGTGTGTGCGCTATGTTCTTTTTTTTTTGGATGTGTCACGTTCAACATCACGGACAGGCCAGAGAACAGGTAAACAGTAGAGAGGGGCATAGATGCCAATAAAACTTTATGAGGGTTACTTCTTTTGATATACCTCTTACCTATTCAGTCTCTTTCAAACTCAGTGCAGACTACTTTGGATTGATGTTTGAGCGCTGCTTGGGCAAAGACGGATGGTATGTTGTGATGGCTTGTCATTGCATCTCGCTATAATTAGCACGTTCACCCGGGCGTTGTATTCCCATCAATGCCAACTGGAGCCGGAGGCGATAAATATCCGTGTCTACTGCAGAGTCATTTGACCCAGGTGTGAATGCCGATCAAAACCTTTACCACTGCATTAAAAAGCCAGATGTTAGCGGGTGTTAGAGTTTTTTTGTGCAGTGAGAAAGGGGCTTTAGAGACTACTCTGCCCTGATTAGTTGTTTTCAGTACAACGGGTAGATTCTAGGGAACATCATTAGAAGCAGGAGGAAGACAAGGAGGGACATGAGTCTCTTTCACAGATTGTCTTATGTACTTCTTTCAGGATAAAGTGAACGGTTTCAGCAAATATGACACAAAGTTATTTCCATAAAAGTTACCAGCTATAGCTTTAAAAGGTAAGTGTACAGATTTAATAATGACATGATACAAATTGGGGTTATTAACAGAAAAAGATGAAACCCTAAATTTGACTATGTAGAAGAAAGTGTCATTTCTCTGTATTTCTTAGGTTTGTCATAGTCCATCCACCAGAGGATGAATGCTGTGTAATAAAAATGCTAAAAGATTCAGTCAGACAGCCATGGACTGAGATAAGTTATTCAGTTTTCCCCCTAAGATAAGCTTTATTAATTAATCACTGCATGGTCCCAAAGGAAACTTTTACGAGAGGAGTATACAGAAGACACACAGAAATACTAATTTGTACGTGTGTGTGTTCAATCACAATCTTCTGTTGGTCTGATAGTAAAGAAAATAATTCAACGGAAGACACATTTAGTACAATCCAATATGACACTAATAAAAAATCAGATTTTTTTTTAATCTCTAGAAAGCAGAATGAATTACATTTGTAGTACTTTCTGCTTACAGCAGTCAGGGTCGCTGCTGTGCAGATAATCTAAATGCAATGTGAAGATACCTACCCCACAATCTGTATTTAGTGATTCAGACTAAGCCTCTGCAATGCAGAACTTATGGGCTGCACCAAAATCACCTGCTCATTGATAGCATCTGGAAAGGCCAGCCAATGAGGTGGAAAAGGTGCTGTAATGCGGGGCTGTGCTCATGTGAATTCTTGGGCTGCTTGTTTGTTTATTTTGGGGTTTTTTTGGGGGGGGGGGGGCAAAAGGAAATGGTTTAATGTCCCCAGAGGTGTAAGGAAATGGGGTTTTTGTAGCTGAACGCTATCTTGATCTCTTATCGAGATGATCTTATCTTAGGGGAGAATGGGGCTTGGCAAAAAAAAAGTCTTTCTCTGCAGAGTCTGAACACACAGTGCAGACAAATAAACACACACAGTGGTGGCAGGGAGGACACTGAGGAAAAGAGAGATAGAGAAAGATACTGAGAGTAGAGAGATGTTCCAATAACATATACCAGGCCTGTGTCATTTATGCCCACTGTTGTGCAGAAAGTCTTACATCTTGTCACTTGTGGGTAAAGGCTGCAGACAGCACCCAAAGGAGAGAAACCGAACATGCCCTCAGGCTCCTTCCACAAATAGAGAGCTTACATTGGGGCAACAGATCCTGCGTGACAGGATCGGAATGATCAGAAACTATTGTGTTCTTCTTTGTATGAGTCACTACAAACAGCACAATATTTCCAAGGAAATGTTCACCAAAGTTTTTGTTATTCAGGATCTCATCCAAGCACGCCACTATAGAGACATTTTTATGTGCTCTTGCTGGGTTATGACTTTATGGATCCACTTTAATTGTTTATATTTGACAAAAAGGCTTTACTGAATTTAAGGTCATTCTTAAAGCTGCAGTTCACTGTATGTATTGATTGTTTAAAGTTCTATGTAATTAAATAAGTGTTTGGTGACATAAGAAAAACAAGACAGTTCTTGCAGACCTATGCATTACTGTAACTTGGCTGTAACTTGGCTGCTGCAGTGTAATCAGTGAAGGTATCTAAGCGAGGCTAATTCTAAACAGATGAAAAAATACCGGTGTGAAAAGTGTAAGACGTTAGAAATAAGTCATTAAGGATAGACAGTAAGAGGAAATCACAGGCCAGCGATCAAATTAAGTCAACACTTGAGTTAGTCTGCTAATTAAGAAGAAGACCAACTTGCAGAATTACTTTTATAACCGCAGGCTTTACTCATACAAGACACAACCCAAATGACTCAAGTGCAAAGTGATGACCTGCTGTTTTTTAAGTTCCCTAGAGCAGTTTTCCATACCAATAAAAGATCACACTATCTCAATTATACATAAAGAATAATTACTGCAAAGAGGGAGCGGACGAGTAACTGAGTGACACAAGATGAGCTATGAGCTCATCCCACCAGGGTGGGTCAAACCAAGACAAAGAACAGACGCAAGTCTTAGGAAAACACAGAATTATGTTCACTGCACTAATCTGTTTATTCTCAACCCTCCTCTTCCTTCACTGTTTAAACTATCTGGAAAATGGATAATACTGAGCAGCTGAAGGATAGGAGACAAACGGCTCTGTGCAGGGGCAACTGTCTGCCTAAACCCGAGGGATTATATAGACAGTTGTATAACTAAAAGGTCACCAGTTTGACGCCAAGTGTTAGTCCAAACCAGCTGAATCCCCAAAGTGTTAGTGAAGGACACTTCCTTCAAGATAAACAAAGTTAGGCATTAGTTGGTCAGCATAGTGGAGCATTTAAAAGCTTAAGAGCCACATATGTTTCTCAGGGGATGGAGACCAGTTAAGAGCTAAAAGTGGAGTATAAATGCTACTGTGGATCTGTTACTGCTGGATGTGAAAATAGACTTTTTTTGCCAACACCTTCGCCTTTATAACTTTACAAGATGATGATATGTCTGTAGTGTGTTTTTAGCTTGATGAAAAAAAAATATATCACAATATTTTTTTACCAAATACCTCAATATTGATATTGCCATGATAGTATTAGAAAGGCTATTGGTGCTTTCACTAAATATTTACCAGGGATGCACAATCATATCAGCACATTACACGTATTGGCCAATATCGGCTTTAAAATGAATAATCAGAATCAGCCAACATGGTTGTCCTTATTTTGCACAATAAATTAATATCACATACATTGAACAGCATTCTATTTCATGTCTCCATCTGCTGGTGGGTCATCACAATAAGAGTATGCATGCATAATATGATGTTAATTCCACTACAGAAGAGACTTGAAGATCACTACAATTTGGTGAAGAAAAAAGTCGATATATCGATTTTGGTATTGGTTATCGGCCAAATAAGTTGTGGTTTCTAGGCATATCTGATACTGGCAAAAAAATCCAATATTGTGTATCCCTGATATTTACACAATGAGATTTTTAATTAACAATTATCAGCAATGTCTGAGTAGGTAAAGGCAAAAAACAGAACGGCCAGACCAGGCTGGTAAGTTCACAAAATTACACCACTTTATGGTAATGCAGCCTTTAAAACCAGAACACCATATCTAATCTCATATTATATATCAATATAATATTGATATATAACTGAGCCCTAAATTAATCTATTTTAACGGGTCATCATTGAGCCCAAGTATCGATTCTGAATCCTTTCAAATCTCTTTCATAACATATAGCTTTTAAAAACGAATTAGCGTGTAGCCTACTTACTTTTGTACACCTTTGTTCATGAGCTACTTTCTCCAATTACTGAACTTGTCAAATTGATAGGCAAAAACTACGAAATAACATGAGATAATTGTTATACTAACAACTCATAATCTAGCTGTAAAGATTTCACAACCACAGAGTTGTGTTACTTGCGAAGAACATTTTTAAAAGCAAGTTACCAAGTTTCAATTTGGCCTTTAGTCAACTTCATCACGCAATTTACGTTAACTATCTGGAGCTCACATACACAGACAAAAGCAATATTCATTTTATACAGTACTCTTTGCTGGTAAGAATAAAATTGAGGGGAGATAAGAGATTTGATAATTAATGTGTCAGCCTCTGAGCTTGATCTAAAAATGGAACCAGCTATTGGAAACCAGTGCTATTCAGCTCCTAATACTGACTTTAGAGCACTGTTTCTTTGTTAATATTGCGTTATCATTCCATTAAAGAAGGGAAAGAAGCTGTAAGTTTATCATCACAATGGATTTAATTTCTATACTGATGAAAAAAAAACGTTCTCCTTAGTTTTTACTCCACTTCTTTTTCATATTTTCCTTTCCTCAGTCCCTGACATTATCCTTCTATCCGAAAGACTGTCTGCAACCATAATCACCTCACTGACACGGGTAACTCATGTCAGGCAGCAAACAGGCCCCCAGTGAATGGATATCAATGCCTCTGCTGTCCTTGCCGCCGTCTGCACTGTCTGTACCGCCGGCTAAGATATAAAATACACAGATGCAGCCTGGTAAACACAGTTTGTTGAAACATACGGATAAGTTTTCCATTCTGTCTGACAAGGGTGGGGAGGTTAGAGGTGGGGAGAGTGTTACTGGAATATCCTGTATCCTCATTCCAACTCTCCCAGTTTCTCTAATCTCTAGTTCGATTCACGCTAAGCTCTTGCTCATATCCTCCTGCTTTCACATGTCTACTGTCAGCATGAGGCAGATCCAGACAGCGATGGCAAACAGACATTTTTTGGGCACACCACACCACCAAATGGACCCTGGCTCCATGATAGAGACTCAGGGCTAATCTCAGACACAAACAGGTTTGTGGGCTTTGATGGGAATTAAGATACAAGTCCCTTTTGAGTGAGACAAGCAGGGAACAGGGATGTCAGACTGGTTTATAGGCAAAAAAGAAAAATGCTTTTATGTTGGTCTGAATCTGATTGTGTGATATCATCAACCGCCTTCCACTGATGGTGAAGGTTGTGTTTGTGTTATAGATGGAAGTGGATTGTGTGCCCAAAGCCTAACCTTCAAAAACAAAACTGACTATAAAAGACCCCCAAACTGATTACAGGAGGTAAAGAGTATTCATCAAAATGACATGTAGCAGGATGCTACTATGTCTACAATAATGTGTTTTTCATTGTCAAATAAACAAGACAAATATTACAAATATAATACATTACATATATAAATAACATATCAAAAACAGACGACCGCACAAATAGCCTGTGGCTTCTCCAGGTTCACTCATCACTCATACATATATAAATATCTACTTACATTAACCCCCTCCAATCTACTATTGTCCGAATCTATCAAAAAATTAAAATTCTCTGACATCCAGGACGTCTAACTGTACTGATTTTGGGGTAAACTTTTTGTTTAAGCTCATATCAAATATCAAATCTATAAGTTTCATGAATATGCAGGTCATCTGTTGAGAATCTCATCCTGCCATTGTTTCTGTATTACACCTACTGCATTTAAGCCTGTTGTCACGCGTAGTCAGACCTATCTCCACAGCACTGTGTCAGTCCTTGAGAAAGGCTTGGATACACCATATTACCATTCTGCTACAGAAAAAAAAGCTCTGGCTTGTTTTTGTTTCTGTAAACCAATCACAATCATCCTAGGTGTCACTAAGCCCATAATGCAGCAATTGTGCCCTTGCAAAATAGTGTCATAGGGGAACACACATGGTGACAGGGCTAACTGTTAGCATCACACTGCTAACATTACCTGACTGTTATTAACAGGTTTAACAACAGAGTTGAGCCATTTTGGTCTCGGTTTGAGTGTGTTGGGACTGTTTAACAGCTCAGTGTTGGTTGTTAGTGCTGCTGGTGTGTTAAGGTGCTAACCATGCAAAATCTCCGAAAGGAGAGCAGCTCTGTTGACAGTGACAACAGAAAGTTCGCTGATCAGGCGGGGAGTCGGGATGGGAGATCAGAACCCTAGTGCAAAAAGGGTTGTATTCAGGTATCGTTTGACTGGAGACGTTTCAAAAGAAGAGGCAAATCAACTCTGATTGGCCACATCAGAAAACAGATTAACATCAGGTATGAGAGTTGCTGTCCCCTTAGCAAAGGGGATTTTGAAAACGGTAACATGCAGAAAGCAGAAGGGAGGGAGAATGCCAGCCTAAATGGCAGGTTTATAGCCACTGTCTACATCCAGTCGGTCAGATTATGGGGGCTTGTGACAAAGGCACCATAAATAACAAGCAAGTGAATCTAAGGAACCTGAAAATATTCCACCAGGAAAGCATTATTTGGAGAGATGAATGTTTTAGGCAAGAGGAGAAAGAGGAGAATGACATTTATAAATTGTGTAAATCAACTGTTGAGGTAATTTGTGTTGGTTTAGTTGGATTTTTTATTTTCTAATTTAAACTATCGTTCATTTGACATCAAATATCACTTAACAAAGAACGTCAGTGTTCAAGATAAAAGTATAAACTTAAAAATGAGCAAAAGAATAAAAACATGTAGTTTTTGGTTCCTGCAAGTTCCAGAGCCTCTTAAGATGCACATAGCCTGCTAGCCTACTGACTACCAACAGCACCAACACAGTTATAATCTAATCTTCCCCTTATCGTTAAAGGAGCTATATGTAAGAAATATAAAGCAAATAGTCGTAAAATCATCCTAATATGTCACAGAGACTAAGGAATAACGTTAATATAACATACTGATCTCACCGACAACAATAGTACAGCCAGAATATTCGCATTAAATTTTTTACAGTCCGCAAATCATGTTTATGTTTTGAATTTGTGTTTTGGCCTGTTGCGCCACTCACTGCCGTCTACCAGTCACACAGTCAGTAAAGTCTCATCATCAGTTACAGTTACAACTGAGCTACAGCAGCACGGCAAGCAGCATTAGCAGTGTCCGGGTACATAGCATTAGCAGCCGGCTCCTCCTCAGCTGTATCCCGGCAGCAGCGTTAGCAGTGTCCGGGTACATAGCAT
>NC_065521.1:20938453-20941927 GCF_006386435.1 Epinephelus moara
GTCCGCTGGAAAACCGAAGATCAAGGACGCGGCAACGCGGCCCTGCCACGGCAGCTGCCCGTGGGCAAACAAATCAGTCTTCAGCATGCCGCTGTCCAGCAACCTCGAATCTGTAGGGGAGGGGGGGCGGACACGACTCGCGGCAGTATTTTGAATTTGAGTGCAGTAACCGTTTTGGCCACATTCTTACATACAGCGCCTTTAAGGCTCATTTATACTTCCTTTACATAAGAAAACAGATTTGTCTGGTTCAAACGTTGTAAATGTCACTGCCCTCATACTACCATGTGTCCTTTATGATGTCATAGATACAGCCAAAAGAGGCCTCTAAAGTGTGACAAGGCAATGATGGCGGAGGTCATAATATTGTACCTTTAAAGGGAGGCCGAGTTGTAGATGGTGGTCTGTGCAGCCATATAACGTTACATCCAGATGTGGACGGAGAATTCTCTTCACTATATTACCAATGCTTTCCGTTTGGCCATTATTTAAATTTCCTCATTGATCCCTACGGTCGTATCTCACTTGTACCTAAGCTACACTGCCCCCACGATCACCTGTAGTACTGCTCCATTTCGTCTGTATCCTCTGATTGGTACGCTCTGATTGGTTATTATCAGTGCACTGCGTTCTGTTTCTAGCAAATGCCATTAGAAACAGTAGGAAGAGGAGGAAGGACACAGACTATCTGTCTCGGACTCTGTACTGACAAATACCAATATGACACGACATGGTTGGGGACCAGGGCAAAACATACTTGCTTGGAAGATCCCCACTTAATATAATTAAGGAGAGGACGTTGACTCTATAAAATATTCTTGCAACCTGAACAATTTGGTGACATCAGAGGACTGCATTTTCTTTGAACTCAATATTAAACCTCCTAATATACTGTACAGTCTCAGAATAAAATCTCATTAGCATTATGAGTATATTTTTACCACCTCCGTAAATGTGTTCAAAGATAACTGTAGTTAACATTATACAGTAACTAAGGAATTAAGGAGGCTTGGCTCTATAAAGTGTCTTTTTTCCACAGCTACACACAGATGTTTGCAAAACAACAAGAACAAAAAAGGCTTTTCAAAGACCAAATGCTAGAGACGGCTGAACAAAGATTCAAAATGCAGTTCACGACTGCCGTTAAAATGAGTCCTAAACAATGTCACTGGCTGGTGGCCTGAAGAGCTCACAGATGGTCCATTTTTCCTGCTGAAAGGGAGTGTGTTGTTGTACGTCTGATGCTGTTAGTGTTCTGGGAGCTAAAATCCCTGCGTAGGTGTGTGATGCTTCACATAGTGTAGTTAATTGCGTGTGTGCATGTATATGCATGTATGTCTGTCTTTGTGTGCGAGCGGGTGAGAGAATAATTGTGTGTTTCAGGTTGAGGGGCAGCTCCTGTCTCTTCTGCTCAGTATTCAGCAGCCGTCGTCTCTGTGACGAGGATTGAGAGAAGCTCTGTTTAGGTGCTGTAGGGGGGTTGATACTGGCTGGCTTGATGCATCCTTTCAAAAGCACTTTCCTTCAAAAGGCACAGCACATGGATGACAAGCTTTTCTACACTTCAGCAACAACAAAGGTGGTGAAAAAATACCAAAAATGTATTCTTTTATTTGTAACAGTATGAGAGGAGGAGATGTTATACTACAGAAAGCCTCTTTTTAAGATGCACTTTAGAGCCATCCAAATATACAACAGCTCCTTTCAAACAGAAACAGGGATTCATTGTTGCTAAGAATTTAATTTGTGTATCTAATTATTAAATTATTTAATTTCTATCATTTGTTTTGATTTGTGTACTTTAATGATCAGACTTGTGATTACCACAAAGAAGAAATTAAAATTTAATTTATTTTTATTAAGAGACAGTGCCTCCTACACTAGTTTTATCCTTAGGCCATGAACTGCTGGTACCACTGACAATATCACTACTGTAATATGATCAGTGCAATATCTGTATGGGTAGGGAATAAAGACAGTTTGTTATCACTTCCCTTTCAGCAGTCTAATAGTCTTTTAATCAGCTGGTGGGCCGAAGATGTTACCTGTTGTTCTGTACCATCTGTGATGTCAGCCCTGCACATGTTACTGTTACTCCATGATTTGAATCATGACACGGTATAACATATGGAGTGCTGAGGTCAAAGGATTACTCCTTGCTGCGAGTCTTTACAGTCTGGTCTTTTTCCATCACTACATCTCTAGCTATGAAAAAAAGATGGCTAACACAAGATAGACCCCCTCCCTTCTATAATGCAGGACAGCTGTGAGTGTGCAGGAGCTCAGTGATGACTCGCCAGGTTTTGAAGTTACACAAACGAAAAGAAAATCAGTGGGAATCAGTGTTAACGTTAGCTAGCTTAGCTAATTAGCTTCAACTTTCTGAGCAGAATACAAACTTAACACCATGACATGTCCTCCTAAATGACAGCATGTATCAATGTTGCGTCAATGCCCAAATGTTAAACAGTGTGACTGTCTCTACTCAGAAGTGCACTATCGAGTTGACAGTGTCTCCTAGAAACGTTGGCTAGTAAACAATACTATGGGAAACGCCCATACAGAGGCTTTGACTTCTAACAGTTTGCTAGCTATTCACAATAGTTATAGTAGTATTCAGAGAATCGGATCAGTCGGAGGCCCCTTAGTCGACTAAAATTGCTTCAAGTAAAGCAGTTGGGGATAAGTTGTTTTTATTTGCCAGTGAGTGTGCAATGTACCTCTGGGGACGTTTTAGTCACCAGACCTTGCAGCACTGTCTTGGTGCTCTGTAGAACAGGCAGCTGCGGACACAGCACAGAGGAGACTTTGCCCCGAGAGGTTCTGAAATAATGTTTTATTCTGCCTTCTGCATAGAAGTGGTGAATTTACAGCTCCTGCAACTTAATATGGTAAAGTATCTGGCTTTTGTTTGACATCTAGTGTCACATTTCCCACCTGTCATTAGCGCAGTTAGCTTGTTTGCTAAATGTAAATGTCAGTCACTGAACATCCCATCTAACCCTGTTCAAGGTCTAAAACTCTATATGTGACATAAAGGAACAAATAATCTAATATTCATATCAAACAGTCAAATCTGATTCTGGTAAAGAGTTATATTATGATTACAGTTTATACTCCTTACATAGAAAGTGAGGAGACTTCAAATGTAGTTTGGCTTTAAATCATCACACTAGTGTTTTGCAAGTCTTTTCTTCTTAATAACCGTTTTCAGATGCATGTGATTCATTTTGTCGATAGCGCCATAGGCTCGCTGCGAACAACACTCGACTCTGTAGCTCCTCTTAAAAAGAAGTTAAAAAAGCAAGAAAGTTCCGCTCCTTGGTATAACTCTCAAACCCGTAAGTTAAAACAAATATCGCGAAAATTTGAAAGGAATTGGCGATTAACCAAACTGGAAGAATCTCGTTTAATCTGGACAGACAGTCTCAAAACTTATAAGAGGGGCCTCCGCAATGCCAGAGCAAACTATTA
>NC_065521.1:20944204-20983032 GCF_006386435.1 Epinephelus moara
CCCCGTTAAAGGGTTTTTTTGGGGGAGTTTTTCCTTATCCGCTGCGAGGGTCATAAGGACAGAGGGATGTCGTATGCTGTAAAGCCCTGTGAGGCAAATTGTGATTTGTGATATTGGGCTTTATAAATAAAATTGATTGATTGATTGATGTGGTAATAATTGAAATTAATAGAAACTCATGTCAAATGAAAATGCATGGAAATCAATGGATGCCTGGATTGGCGGACAACATGTCTAAAACATAGTAGTATGGTTTCAAAATTGATTTACTGTGCTGTAAATTATAATGGATTTGTAGTACTGTGAATTAGCTAAAACATGCAAAAACAGTGCTATTGCAGTTTTTCATTAAGACTTGACAAAAAAAACAACAAAAAAAAACAGCTTCAATTGACTGCTATAAAAGATAGGTCAGGGTCAGATACGACTGAAGCCAAACTCACCAGAGGTGAATGTAGATGCTATCATCTAATTTAATTCAAAGAATGGTTCTACAGTATGTTATAGGCACTTTTTGATTCCATTGCTTAAAGTATACAAAATTGAAATTTTTGCCCCTCTTAGTCAGTCAGTAGTTTTTCTCAACATCTAATATTGATATTCATGAATTTTTGGGGGACCGCAGGGCCCTGAGCCAGGGTACAAAGAAATATCTCGGGTGTTCTACCATTAGATGGTGAAAAAGTCTGAGCTATAACTGCAAAACTAATGAATATGAGATTTCACTCAGAGTGAGGCAGACAAAATCACCACTTTAGAATGTACGACTGCTGCAATATGCAAAGACACATGAAAAATGAAATCCAAAATTATGTTGGGTTAACAGTTTATTTCTCTATAATATCCGTATCTGGATTCAGCTCAGTGCCAATGAGTTGATCTAGTGGAGCATACCAAACTTCATTTTGTAAATTAATGCAATTCATATCATATCTAATGATGTTTACACTTGATTCATTTGCAGCAGAATTGAGTAGGCTCCCATTGTCATTATGATTACGGAGAAGAAACAGGAATCAGTTATGGGAGCAGGGAGAGAAGCCAATAAAACACCATGGGGAATCAGCTTTTCCATCACTCCTGGCGTTTTGCATTGTACCTCTCCTCAAAATATGCAGATCTTTGCAAATGAACTCATTACCCCCAGTATTAAATTAGCGTAGAGTGCTTACCGACAGCCTAAGTGCTGATTATGGGAACAATGGGATGTGGACACCTATGGGTGCTTTGTGATTACAACCCAAGCTAAGGAGGCAGGGACAGGCCAAAATCAGCACTTGTGTTGTATGAGGTGAAGCATTTGTACATTGTTCCAAGGTAAGTGTTACTAAAATCCCTGACCCATAGTGTGCTTGGTCATAAGATGTCAATATTGGTGTGACTGTGTGGACCATCAGTTCTTTAAACAATTACAAGTATATTTTTTCTAAATTGGAAACACAATATCACTCCCATTTTGTCAAATACAGCAGCTTTGTGAGTGGCCCTATGATTCAGTATATGATGCTTTACGCTATCCCTCATGTCAGTTTTGCATGTCAGTCTTCACTGGTTTCATGCATACAGTGTCTTTTCAAAGTTTTCAAAACAAACTTCTGGTTAAATCAAATCAAGTTTATGAATATAGCACATTTAAAAACAACCGCAGTTGACCAAAGTGCTGTACATAATAAAAGAATGACACACACATATATAGCAATATAAAATGTACACAAATATAAAACAGAATAAAACTGGTAACAATTACATACAAAAAAGATACGAAAATATTAAAACTACTACAAACAACCAAAGGCCATTGAAAACATGTACGTTTCAAGATAAGTCTTAAAAGTGTCAATAGAGGGGGAGCATTTGATTGAAAGTGGAAGGCTATTCCAGAGCTTCGGAGCAGCTACTGCAAAGGCACCATCTCCCTTACCCACCAGCCTCGATAGCGGGACAGTTAAAAGACATGTTTGGGGGATCTAAGAGGGCGGGAGCTGGAATAAGGGCAGAGAAATTCAGCAATATACTGGGGTGCCAGCCCATGTATGGCTTTAAAAACAAATAAAAGAACCTTAAAATCAATCCTGTATTTGATAGGTAGCCAGTGCAGGGACACTAGCACTGGTGTAATGTGGTTAGGTTTAGGCTTCAAAACTACGCTGTTAAGTTTAGAAAAGTGCGTTTGTTACGTAAGATATGTAAATGTTTTACTTATATTAACGTAATGTAAGTTTCGTCAACATGGTTTCACACAGCACATGAACAGCGATCTTCTGGGTGCAAGTTCTGTGTTTGTTTGACCCATCCATCCAGCTCTCCTCTGTGCAGGGACTTTCTTCTGTACACAAACTCACCTGACATCCTACTTTGCTCCTGTCATAATCACTACAGCCACTTAAGAGTGTGAGTTTGAAGTGTAGAGCGACTCATCGAGCTGTCATATTTGACCAGTTGGGAGTGAGAACACCCTGAAAAACCGCAAGTAAACTTGTTTTTCAAGAGACGTGATTAGGCAGCTGGTTTTCTAAAACTACTCCTCCTCGGAGGAACAATAATGATGACATAATTAATTAACTCCTCTCTGTTTACTGAATATCAGACCACATAAAGGGAGACCAATGAATCAGTCACAGCACGAAGAGCTGAGCTGCTGTACAACTTCTTTTGAGATGTGTGGTGTTATAAGTTTATGTTTTTAATTGTGTTGAAAATGAGAATAAAACAAAATCTTGATAAAATCTGGGCTGTGGATTATGTTCATAGAAAATAACATAACAAAGAGCAGCCTTATTGCAATAATTACACAATGACAGTCATAGATTAATTATTTATTTATTTATTTATTCAATATGTCCCATGTTCACAGTATAGAAAAATCATTAAAGTCCGCCTATGTGATATGAACTTCTCAAACAGAAAATGCACCGTCTTTGTAGGTGGTGTTGCATTATGACAAGCCACTAACTCATACACCTACAGATGTGATGAAGGTGACATATAGTGCTGTCATGGATACGTGTCTCGCAATCAATCACAACAAATTACAGTCATGACTCCACAGACTCAAATAACTGGACCAGGTGTGAAAATGCTGAACTGAACTTGACGGACATTTGTTGAGCAAATGGAGTCAATCATCAGATTAATGCACATGTTTTGTTTTTGCCAGCTCTCCCAAAAAGGTTACTTACATATGTATCATGTTCAGATCTGAAAGTAATTGCGCCTGTCTGTGTGGAGCCAGGAAAAAGGTCATCTCTGTTTGACCCCGAGCTGACAAAGCAGCACATGGCCCAACATCCTCCAGCACTCTACAGCTGGGTTTCGAAAGCAAATGAAGGTAGTGAAAGATAAGCTCAAAAATGAGGGAAAAAAAGTCTTGCAGAGACTAATCTGAGTTTTGCCAATAGGGAGATGAAGCACCACTGTTTGAGGATGCCTTGCAGCTGTTACCAGTCCAGTCCGGAATGGTTGGATGGGATTAGTTCGCTAGCTGTGTATCCAAATATGATTTTCTAACTCAGTGAGCACAGTGAACCCCCTGTGAAGTCAATTATAAGGGGGAAAGAGGAGTAAAATTAGGAGAGGTGCAAGGTGAGGTAAACATTAACAATTTAGTTATTCAGCTCACCAGCTGTTTGTATGTATATATGCGTGTGTGTGTGCTGCATGCGGCTGCACTTCAACATCACTGGAGTCAAACGTGAAACAAAAAATGAGGACCTTAGTGACATCTGAAAACTGCAGCATCTGAGGATCATGTCATGGAAGTTAATCTGATGTGATATAGTATTGATTTCTTTTTGTTTGCCCCTTTGTCCACAGGGCTGCTGTGTCTGATTTAAGGACACTTCATTTCAGAGGTTCTTCCACTCTCCCTGCTGACCAACCGCCCTGCAGCCCAAATTCATCATGAGCAAAAATTATATCATACAAATTAATCTTATTAATGTGCTTTACTAAGTAATGTGCTTAAGATTGGGTTTATGATAATAGTCTATCCTTCACTGTCTGGCGAATACCACCAGGATAATTAAAGTAAATTTTCTCAGTGTTAATACCAAACAGCAACCTCCAGGGCTGAAAAGTACAGTCAACACAGCAGTGCCACAAGGTGCAGTTCCTCGAATGGCCACTTGAGGGTGACTACAGAAGTGAGTCAATCCCCAAAGACTCCCATGTTAAAATGCCCAAATTTACAGTCGAAGTAAAGCTTTTACAAAGTAAAATTACATTATATGTTTCACAGCCTGGTACAAATAACAGTTCTGGGGTCTCATTTATAAACACTGGGTGCGCAGAAAATGAGGCTTGAAGGAAGTGTACACCACTTCCCATGCAAAAGTTGTAATCTATTAAAACAGACATGATGGGTGAAACTTTGACCGATGCTTCTGAACATTTTGGGGTTGGGAAATTGGCAACACAGATGGTGAGGTAGAAGCCTGATTGTGGAAACTGTCGAGTATTTTTGGTGCATGCAATTTTGGGCTTTTGTCTGTACGTACATTTTTAGGATGGATCCTGGAATGGAAGTATTGTTATAAATGAGACCCCTTGTCTCTGTAGCTAATTGCTTCATTTATGACAACTGTATAAAGTGGAATTTTGCTACGGTTGGCATCATATTTATTCACTACAGTGTCCTGCTGTAGCAGAGTCCAGACAACCATCATGATGGTGGGTTTGTTTTGTACCATTGGTGGGTGCAGTTTGTAATGGCGTGTTGACATGTCTCAAACTTGAGGCTTCAAAACAGGAATCCACAAAGCAATGCCTGATGTCACAATGGCTATGTCCATTATTTTTATACATTCTATGGTGTTTGGGACAGATTCATACATTGATAAATAAAAAGTAATCTTAAATTGATTACATGCATAAATTCATTTTAATTATGCATTTAAAAACAATCAAATTAGCCAATGATAATTATATTTTCTAATTTGTCTTTAAATGTCTAGTGTGTAGGTTTTAGTGGCATCTAGTGGTGATATTCCAGGACTGGGACTTCTCCTGTTTGCCAAGCATATAGGAGAACTATGGTGAGTGACATGAAAAGGCAAGTGGCCCTAACTAGAGCCAGTGTTTGATTTGTCCATTCCAGGCTACTGTACAATAACATCGTGGACTCCGTGGAAGAGGACATGCTCCGTATGTAGCTATCCATGGGTCATTCTAAGGTAACACAAACACTATTCTCATTTCAGGTGATTTTTAACTAACGAAAACATAGTCATAGGCCTACCATTTGTGCTAATACATTGCCCCTAAATTCTAAACACCAGAACTTTAATCTCACTATTAGTTTGAAAAAAGCTTTTATGCCATGCCTCAACACATTGTTCACTGCAAATTTGCTTGGATACAAAAGGTTGCTATTGTGTATAATTCCCATAATTCTACTTAATTTCTATCAGCAGGACAACACTCACAGGTGGACCTCAAAGGCACACAAGTGATCAATCTGGATGAGAGGTCTGGAGAAAGAATTAACATGATTTATGGCCTTTCTCACTGTTATTTACTACTCGTGTCAAAAGCAGCCAGATAGAAGGTAACTTGTGGGAGCATCCCAATGAGGGCAGAGGAAATCAAAGATAGCTGAAGTGTAATTATCTGAGGGTGAGAGAGGAGGAGGGACAGAGAGAGGAAAAGTAACAGAACTGAAATCCTATCCTTGTGTCAATAGAAGTGTGTCCACAGGCAAACACAAAGGTTCAATAAACTGAGTCAGACAGTGTCAGAGAATCACAGTGAAACACACACTCACATTTCAAAATATTATATATTATTCCCAATTTCCTTGCAAATGCTGACAGCTGGAAATAAACTTGAATAAGGTAGAAGCAATTATGTGTATGGCACATTTCAGTTAAAAAGAAAGAATAAAGAATAGATTGGGAAGTGTACTCTGCAGGGCTCAGTCAAGTGAATGATCAATATTCAGCGACACTCTTCTGTGATGAGTCATTCAACTAATGACACAGCCCGGATCAATGGTGTGCTGCTGAAAAATTCAAGCTATTCTTATTCTAAACTTAATGCAGACCCTCGGCAAATATAATGAATATTTCATGACAGTGAGACACATTCTGACATCAGAGCAGCATGTCATGCTCTTTCTTTTCCTGAAAAACTTGATAAAAATCATCAGCATCATTCATAGCACCGAGGCAGGGCCTCAGTTCAAGGTGAAAGATAACGGAAAAGCGGAAATAATAAGTAATGTTCATGTCAAGAGTGTAACTGACAGTCAGGACACTTTCATATTGTCAGTATTGATCCTAATATACCACCTGTCAACCTGATGAGATTATACTTTTGGTGTGTCTTCCTGTCTCAGAAATCTCAGCATGTTTTGTTTAATAGCTCAACAATATGCAAGAAAATACCTCTGTTGGGTTTAAAATGAAAAGCAGTGAGGGTAAATTAATGCCTTATAATTTAAGCCTATATCATAATCTAGAAAAACAAAGTTCTATCCTATCTGAAAAGTGACAACTAAAAAATACACTACTGTGTGACGCATCAAAGGGAGGCAGGTTCTTCCATTATAACGCTGCTGTTTACACACTGTGATCATCTGACCTTTTCAAACAGAGCCACCGCACTGCAAACACGGAGAGGAATTCAGACGTAGAAGCTCTGACCTTTTTTTTAATTTGGCAGGAGCTCAGTCTGATAGTGAAGTTATCAGACCTTTCCATCAGAATTAATATGAATCGACATCAATCAAAAATGACTCTGTATTCTTTCACTTTCCTGGTTGTAGCTGGGTAAACGACCCCCACAGAGCCGTGCATAGATCATATTAATTCTACCTTAGCTGGGGTCATTTCCATTTCCTACTGTTAATTAATGCACAAAACATATTAAATTCATCTTTCAGTGTTAATTGAAAAATGTCAATCATCTTCCTGCACAATTCACCAGCTCGTGGTATGCGTCTGGCTAATTTCTTATATAGTGTCTGGAATTGAAATGTAAATTACTGCAAGCCATTAATATCCATACGCAAACCATGAGAGACCGCTAGCTCACCCTTATTTGATAATGAATGGTGATGTCTTCACAGGGAGGTCACACTGCAGCTAAATGTCTGAGGACAGATTCTGCAAAGCTCTGCAACATTACCCAATTTTCTCCAGGTGAGCATCCTCACTGAGGATTTTTCATGCTTCAAAATTACACTCATTTTAAAAATTTGCATACTGTAAGCAAAAATGGTAAACAGTCATATTTATTTTCAAATCTATCTGTGTCAGGCACAGAGGCTTTGGAGTTGAATTTGCAACTGCACTGCAGATGTGCCTACAAGAGACTGCCCTCTCCAAAAACTGACAGCATTGGTCATCCTATCACAGAGCTTATAACAATCCATGTTTATGTCCAGTACCTAAGCAGGACAAGTCCTCCAAACCAAAAAAGGATTCACTTAGTTTGGCTGTCAGTCCCTTCCATAATGTCCCATAATAGGACTGTTTTATCATGTGGCATGTTAAGCCATTATTGGCGACTGTAGCGTCAAACAGGAAGTTGTGTAATGTTCTTATGCTGCCTTCAAATCAAACTTGTGATCTTGTGGTTATGAAATGCAGAGCCGTGTACACAACATGCTTGGCGTTTAAGTGGTTAAGTCATGTGAGTACTGCTGCTAGGCTACAGCAACATGGAAGCCACCAAGGCTAACAATTAATACAAGCAATGCAAAAACATAATTACAGAGGAAAAAAGATGAAGTCGTTGGGAATATCAACATTTTCCTATTGTGAAATTACAACGAAAAAACGAAAAAAATGTGACAATATATCATCTGACCATCACTACAAAAAAGTCTTGAAAATGTCAGCAAACACGTCACAACTTGTGAACTTGCAGCTTTCGGAAAATTTCCACATACAAGGTCAGGAATATCTCAAGATGGGCGTTCGTATAGACTCTTCTAAAGAACACAGTAAAAAAGACTCCATTTGAAGTCAGCATTGTACCACAGTGGTTTACGTTCAGTGCCTTACTAACAGTCCAGACTGGTTTCTTTTTAAGTGGTAATAAAAAAGATTTTTGCTTTGACTTATAATCATGAAACAAATGTCTGTCTGTACGTGTGTGTCTGCGAGTGTCCGCTCATCACTCTTGCTCTCTGTTCAGACACAACTGACAAATATGTGGAAAAATGGGGGGCATATTTATAAGTTATCATAGTCAGATCATTTATATCATATCTAATACAGACTTTATATTTTATAATAGATTATCAGCGTGTGGGTTTTTTGCCAACTTGACTTCCGGCTCATGGAAAAATCGACCAGACGACGAAAGTATGGCTGCAGATCTCAAGCTGGCCAAGGAGCTTGGGGCTGCAGCGCAGCTGCTTAAGAGTGCAGTGATGAAGTGAAGCATATCTCTCCATATCTCCCATTTAGTTCTTTGGCATATTTCCTAGTGGACACTTTGGCTGTTGATATTTTCCTCTGCTGAACAAATGCAGGTGATACCAGCCAAAAGCCAGCTAACGAAAACTCTGCCCGGTAGATAGCTCCTAGGCTCTGAGGAAAATGTAAAGCTATCCAACCAGATAGTGTTACAGCAGCGCCAACAATGATACCACTTGGAAACACTAGGGGAGAGAAGTTGAAAAGTTCCATCTTAATCCTTCCCATATGGTAACAAATGCCTTGTTTATAGATGCTTTAATCCCCCCAAAAACTACAGTAACATGAATGCATGCTGTTTCTTTTTCTTTTGGTTTGTATGGGTGGCCCTAGCACAAAATCAAATCCCAGATCAAAGCAAGTGTTTCTATACTGTAAGCCTAACATCACTCATCCTCCCCTGACTTGCTTAAGCAAAACCATGAGTTAAAAGAATTGTACCCCCCCCCCCCCCACAGTGAAGGGAAAATATATGTCCTGTCAAAGTCATTCATATCAGTGAGCTCCATGTGTCTTTGTGGGGAATTTTTTCTTAGCTATAATTCTGCAGACACAATGTGTAAGCAGAATGACAGTCATATCCACCCATACTGTCCTCAAGACAAAGAGGCGTTTGGAACAGTACATTTAGACAAAGAGGAGTACATACTGTACTGTGTATGTTTTAGTTCTGCTTGATTTACACCGCACAGGTGCGTGTGTGTTTATACTGTACAGTGATTGAAATCCACACTTAAAGACAGAGTATTATCAATACAGGAAACAAAAAGATAGAAAGCTGGTTTGACAAGAATTCAGGAAAAGAAATAAATAGACCAATAGTATGCCAGATAAATAGATAGGCCAGCAGACAGATAGGTATGGCAATTTTATAAAGATTGATTTAACAACAGTGATACAGCAAATTGCATACTTGCTTCAGGATATTGCTTTCACTACTCCACGCTGAGGTTTTGCTGCTGCTACACACATAGATATGAGCCATCTGCAGCGGCTTTCAGCGTGGCAGCACGTCCCTATCACACAAACCATCTAATAACTTGTGCCAGATAGTCAGATGCTGCACAATATTACCTTCATCCAAAAGTGTTCCCCCGGGAGCGACACCCAATCAAACTCACTTGTCTTTCGCCATCCAAATCATGTTATACTAATAATGTTACACACTTAAACAGGCTTACAGGATTACAACCTTCTCTGGAACCTAGAATCTGTGCTAAAAACAAACATGAAAAGGATTTGCAAGAAGATTATTTCAGTATATATGTATGAGACACTTATCATGTAGAAGTAAAGGCATTCCAGCAAACTAACATCTAGCTTTAATTTTAAAAGCCTGTCTGAAATCCTATCCTCAACATTATTGTGGAATATTCATAAATGCAGATTCAGTGAAGCAAATTTGGTGCATTTAGCAGTTTGTGACCCCACTGAATATACAGAGCTGATCTGAATAATGTCCAGTTATTCAGGGGAGGGAGCCGGACGGCTATCGATAATGCAAAGCACATTCATTTAGCAGCTCAAATGTTTTGGTGTGCTTTGTTTTTTCCATTCCTAATTACAGATAGCAGCAGTGCTTGTTTAGCTGATGCTGAAGGCCTTAGGGGAAGAGGACACGATTGCCTGCTGAGAAAGTGAAAGTAATTTGTTCTAATTTAATATTTATCTATTGGAGGAGGCTGAGTTATCAGAAGGAGCCAAATTGAAAGATGCCCAAGCGTGCCCAGACAGAGTCAGCGAAAAATATAGAAAAACAGCCAGCTCTGATGACCCTTAAACAGAAAGTGAAGAAATAGTAGGAAGACAGGGACACTTTATGTATGTATGTATGTATGTGTGTGTGTGTGTGTGTGTGTGTGTGTGTGAGTGATTGTAAGGAAGCTAGAGAAAACTGCAGACTTTACACATATTAACGTGAAAGCAGGGCTCAAGCACAGGTACCTATCCATGGCAATAAACACTCCTATTGGATGTCACTTTGACGCAGAGTCTGCTTAAACTAACTACTGTATCCAACATGTCATGTTAGCCAATGGAATATGTTAAAAATGCAAAAATCACTTATTTATCTCTACACTGTACACCTTAAGAAAAAAACTGCATTGGCATTAATGAGTTATTTTCTGTTTTAGGCAGAGAACAATGATGTCTTCATTCTTAATCCCACCAACAAAGCTTAAATTGGCTCGGTTGTTCTTCCAACCAAGAAAACAGCTGTCGATAGGTGTGAAACTTTCTTTTACACTTCACTCTGCTGCAGTTCTTTAAAAATGTTGCACCAAATTTGATTTTATGATTTATGGTTTTACAAATCTGTTATTTTATAATGTTACAATTTTTATGATTTTAAGATTTATGGCTTTGCTATGATGAGTGGATATGAAGGAGAAGGACTGTGGTGCATTGTACTTGATCCACAGCACCACAACCATGTGGTAGATTCTGGGGCAGCTGAGGGCTGTAGCCAGCACAGTGAGGTTGACTCTTGGCAAAGGGGTAAGCCGAAAGACGATTATTTCTCTGTCCGTCAGGAACTATCTCTGATTGTTGCTGACGTTAGAGTCCTTAATGGTGTCAAAATAAATTGCGGAAACAAGGAGAAATACTTTCTGAGATTACAATTACTAGGATCTTGTTAGGAAATCGTTGAATCAGTTCATTTTTGTTTTAGCCCATTTTTAAATGTCCTTTTATACTGAATTGCCTTGTTAACCTGTTTTATGTTCATTCTGTCTATTTTATGTGAAGCACTCAGTGCTTATACTGTCCATATTGTAAAGCACTTTGAACTGCATTTTTTGTATGAAAGGTGCTACATAAATAAAGTTTATTATTGTCATTATTATTAATTAGCAACACAGGCAGCTCACAGGTTTATAACTACAACCAGCCTGTAACTCACCATCAGGGCTTTAAAGTTACTATGTATAGAAATCCAGTATGAAGGGTTGATGTGAATGCTTCAAAGCTTCAAACGTTGCCATGGTAATCAACCGTCAAATACATATTCAAATACTTTTTGTTTAGTTTTACACCACGAAAATGATGAAGGGAACTGAAAAGAGGTGGCAAGTGTCAAACATGAATAAGGCCAGTGTTCTCAGCACAGTCATCAACCCCGCTTGACGCATTACTCTGGCAGTCCGACAAGGAAAAGGAACAGATGCAGGGTTTCCCACACATTAATTTATTTGTGGCGGCCCACCAGGATATCAACATCTGGTGCCGTATATTAATTTTCTATTTTTGGAGCTGGACCATTCATTAGGTGCACTGTTGTAATATATACTGTTTGATTATTCATTGCACCACACTCATGGGGCACAGAGTGTACTTTGGGCACAGACGTAGCAGAATGCCAAGCGCAGTGAAAGTGAAACGTAACCATTCATTGCGCTGGTTTTAAAATTATGCTTTTACTTGTCTCTGCAGCAGCTACTCCTCTCATCCATCGATCTGCTCTGAAGAAGAAGACGATGATGGTGAAGAAGATGATATTTTTTATTAATCCCCAAGTGGAAAGTCAGTTTTTTCACTCTTGTTATTCACGTTACATGTCGCCTGGAATGCGCACACATGCACTAACAGGACCTACACATGCATTAAATGGAGAGATGTCAGGGCAAGAGGGCTGCCCATGAGCAGGCGCCCCAAGCAGTAGAGGGTTCGGTGCCTTGTTCAAGGGCACCTCGGCAGTGCCCTGGAGGCAAACTGGCACTTCCCCAGCTACCAGTCCACTCTCCATACTTGGTCCATACAGGGACTTGAACCAGCAACCCTCAGATTCCCAAGACAAGTCCCTATGGACTGTCCCCTGACATGAGGCTAGCATGACCTTTAATCTTTAGCTGACAATGATCACACTGTCTAACAATCAAACAACAAACACTGCCAAAGCTTTTTTGGTGACACACACTTTTTTCAACTCATTTTCCATACACACCAAGATATAGACTGTAATAAGGCTAAATGAGATTGTCTTGTTCATGCGTGAGGGTAAAATGGAGCATGAGTTGGACAGGTTTATTGGTGCAGCGTCAGCAGTGCTGTAGGTGTTGTGCTGGTCCATTGTGGTAAAGACTGAGCTGAGCCAGATGGCAATGCTCTCAATTTACCAGTCCATCTACATTCCAACCCTCACCTATGATCACGAGCTTAGTAATGACCTAAAGAATAAGAATGCATATACAAGCAGCTGGAATGATTTTCTTCCGTAGGGTGGCTGGGCTTAGCCTTAGAGATAGGGTGAGAAGCTCAGACATCCGGAGGGAGCTCGGACTATCTTATCTGGCCCAGAAACGCCTTGGGATTCTCAAGGAAGAGCCGGACAAGGTTGCTAGGAAGAGGGACGTTTGGAATACCCTCACACTCCAGCCCTAGATAAACGGCATAAATTGGATGGATGGATGGATGGATGGATGGATGGATGTACCATTTCACACTTGGGAAGTACCAAATACTGGCTCACATCCTATATCTGACTCTTTTCATTTCACACCTTGGTCATGGAATAACTTTTGGGAATCTTTGCAGTTTGATGAATTTAGAAAATTAGCACTGATAAATATCTAAAAAACTCTTGAACTCTGAAACACTGCTATGGTTCTTTATGATTCTTGATTTTACATGGGCCATTGTATTTCCTTGCCATCAGTGTGCCTGATCCCTTAAACACGAGATATCCTATTTTGGCATTAAACTCGCTCTTAGGCAACACATTCTATCTTCGACCTCATCGTATATGGCTGTTTGGTCATGGACATTCCATGTTGAGATATGACATGTGAGGTACCCTGGGTGCATTCTCTACGCCACGTCATGTTCTGCTTGTTACATGCATTGTCTGTTTTCAAAATACACTTGTGTTTTCACAGGAAATGTACATTTTGCATACAGTCTTTCAAAATAAACACAGGTCATGCCAGCGTGAAAGGACGTCTTTTTTCGTCTGTGTCTGATGCCAAAAGTCACTGACCAAGCGCCAGATTTTGACAACTTCGGAATGGGTGGTCTAAGGTCACACTCAGAGCTCACTAAATTGAAATGTATGGTCAGGCAAACTGTGTCTGGTTTGCCCATAGTAACATCAGAAGCACCTGGCAGTGGCCCTCGCTAAACTCCATCAATGAAATATATGAATTCATTGTTCTGTGCAGGAATTTAAAAACTGCAAATGTACTTTTGTGCAAATCCAGTCTACTGTCCAGGTTAGTTCTTTAAAAATGCCTCAATGAAATTAAAAAGAGTTAGACATGTGCATATAGTGGCACAATGAGCAAAGGAAAAGTGCTGTTATCTATTAGTCGGGCAGCCCTGTGTTCATCCTGAGTGTGTCAGCTTTGTAGGAAGGCTCAGTAAGGCCTCATGGGAAACCGAAAACTAATCCCATTTACTCTGGTATTTAACCACGAGGAGATCTATCCTGTCTACTTTTACAGTCAGTAATCACTGCCCAAGATCAAAGAACGACTGATATCACTCCATGTTAATGTAATACTAACAGAATTTTTCCTGAGCAAAGTAAATGACAGAAAATGGCAAAAAGTGAAGACAAAAGCTCGTACCACTTATTCATAAGGGAATAATTTACCTATCCGAAGTGGGCAATTTTGGTCCTTAGTTTTAAACTGTTGCCTTGAATGTTATTTTTGTGTCATATTTAGGAGGGAGAGGCTTTATGGGCAAATATACCCAAGGGAGCAGGCACTCAAACTAAATGTTTCTGAGAGTACGATTATAACTATGCATCATAAATGTGTTGTGGCAATCGGATTGTTGAAATGAGATGTCAGAAGCATCTGTTATTGCAGTAAGACTGAGTGAATTCCACAAACTACAGTTGTTTCATTTCATTTTTCGGATGGATGGCTGATTTGCCACGAGGATAATACCACCATTGAGCGTGCCACCCTTGACCTTGGAGTCTCGCAACTGAGAAGAATGTGCATTAGAGACATGAGCCGTACAGTGTCTTAGATCTGTGTATGATTGGATGAACAGCGTAAGTAGCACACAGGGTAATTCAATTAGATTTCTCCATCTTCTATGAAGATATACTCAGTGTTTTTGTGAGGATGGACATAATGTTAGAACTGGAATTCTAATTAAGTTGACCCAGTGGCAAGAATTATTACTTCTCTATGGTTGTAGACTATAAAACCTGCCAGCAGTTTATTTTTTACTAATAATCTGGATGTGATGCTTTTAGAGATGTGTTATATGACATGCTGTAAGAGGTTGACTTTCCTGTAGTTTCACATTTAAAAGTACTCCTTTACTAATTATTTAAGTCCATGAAGAAGGAGTGGGTGATATGGCCTTAAAATATTGTCACAATATTTCAGGGTATTTTTGCGATAATTATATTTTTTATGATGTGACAAAATATTGAAATGGATGTTATCATTAATTTTCAGAAGATGCAATTGCAACAAAAAAGTAAATAATTAAAAGGTTTCTACATAGGCTAACTCCATACCCTTCCTTCTTTCTCTTTTTTAAGAATCCAAAAAGACTGAGTTGTTTTTTTCCATCTGGACCTGTTTGTGCTGACACTTCTCCTCTACTCTTCCTGCTGTAGGTTGTGTCACTCAGCACTGACCATCAGACCGCACCGCCCACACACGTACACAAAGACCAGCATTTATTTTGACAAGCTGTTGTTGCACAGACGATTGCACATTCAAACATATTACGTTTTTTGTCAAGGTTCATGTAGGTTTATATTATGACAGGCTTTTGACAAAATGACCTGGCAACGCTGATTCTTGTGTGCAGGCGGTGACAGAGGAGAGGGATAGAGCCGCTGACTGTGGGTGCGTTCTGAATTGCATACTTTTTCTTTTTACTTTTAGTAGGTGCTGCAGCTGTCCTTAAAAAGTATCTACTGTTAATGCATGTGTACAAAATCAGGACATACTACTGTCTCATAACATTGTGCCCTTAAATTTGACCCTCTTGCTTTTATATCCGTTACCTGTAAGATAAAACAAACACCACTCACCAAATTTGATGATCAACCTGGGGAGCTCTGCTGTTGTTACTTTGCAATGTATGTAGTTTAACTTTAAAGTTATAACTGCATATATTCTTTCTAACATATTATATTTGTGACCGTGAAATTACATCTGCGGTTCTCTGTCATTGTTGCTTTTATAGTTGTGTCCTATTGTTGTTTGTACTATTTATGATTATTTTGTTCACTTCTGACAGCTGTCGATCAGCTATCAATGAACTATCAATAAACTGTCAAGCTGTCATCTGTTTGCGGCTCAGTCGATGTGATGTATTGTCCGCTGCGCAGAGGATAGTGGGTCAGAATAAACAGAAAAGCATACTGGCGTGCATCCTGAAAAATCAGACCGAATGCAGTAGAACATCCTGGTGTTTCTGACATACTGCATTTGACATACTATGTATGGGGACACACTAAACCTTTCTCTGGCATACTAAACAGTATGGTAGTATGGGTATCGGAACACACAGTGAGTTTATTCTGAGCAGCAAACCGCTACAAGGGTCTGAAAAGTCAGAGGCTGTTTATAAAACATTCAGGACAGTAGTCTCGGATGCCCAGGACGATGCCACTGATCCCACACTACTGAAGACGTTCCCTGTTTTAGAACTAACTCCTCTACTGTGGAGCCAGTAGCACTTTCACTTGTGGCCATAGTTGTTGCTTCTTTGCGTAATGCTATGACGTTATTACATCAACAAATCAGAATATTGGCAATATCACAGCATCAGTTTTTTTCATCATATTAAAAATGATACTGGTATTACTGTGAACAATAAGATATGGCACACCCCTACCCTGAAGATAAAAGACTTATTTTCTGGGTTCTCCAGAGTGCTTTCAACAGAGGCTCCCTTGGTATTTCAAAAGGCAGGTTGCATTGGAGAACTCAATCCACCCAATAATGAAAAAAAGAATCTAAATTAATTTAAGTCTATTACAACCCAAAGTCCAAGTGTTGCACTGGGTATTCTTATCTCAAGGCTTCCACGAGAGCCAATAAGCTTTTCCCACAGCTGCACTACATAGATAAATTCTTCAAAACTGTTGAAATGGAGAGGGCTGGCCTCGATTCATGCTTGAGCACAACATGTTAATGATTCCAAAGATAATACAACCCGTAATTATTTTTTCATTATGATCCACTGAAAAAGTGATTATTCCAAAACTAAACACTGCTGAGCTGTGTATTGTTAAGTCCACTTTCTATTTATTGATTCCTTTAAACCTCATTCAAGAGAGAATAATCCAAAGTGATGAGAGGGCTTTGATGACAGCATCAGTGCTTTTCAAATCACGGATTAGGCCGCTATGAATTGTTCTATTTGTCATCTCCTGCTGACTCGCCTTGCTGTGTTTACTAAAGTGATATGTGTCTGCAACGTGACACTCCCTCCTCCTCACCTTCACCACATATTTCAAAAACATTTTATCATCTTTCAATCAGCGCAGTCCAAAGCGGAGCTCCCACTGTTATTTTTTTCCATCAAGACCCACATGAAATGAGCAGCTTCGGGCTAAACAATTTCTATTGTGTTTAAAAGAAAGTGCAGAAACATCTGATGTGAAGGGAAATCTATTTGTCGATGAATCCAACATTACAAGGCCAACCATAGTAGCAGGTTTGGCAGAAGGAGGGAAAGCACAGTTCATCATAAGCTTATTGATTCTTCTTTGTCTGAGCTGAAATGTGATCACACACTTTTTCGGCTGCCTCTAGCTGTGAATGTGACAATGAATGTTGTGTCTGTTTTTGTTAGCCTGACAGACTGGTGACCTGTCCAGCATGTATCCTGCCTCTCTCTTAATGTGTGCTCGGATGGGTTTCAACCCCACTGCAGTGTTACCAACTCTTACCAATGTAAAATAGGACTGCCTGCTTTTAAAATGCTAATATGTATGTCACGACATCGCTACATGTCAAATCAATATACACGCTGGTGTAAAGACATCCACAAAAGTGATACAAGTCACCAACAAGATCCTACATTAGTCACTATAGGCACAAGGCATCATGGTATTACAGTATACCAGGGAAGAAATCCTGAAGGTATGATTTTCAATACCATCCAAAATACAGCCGCTCCTCTTTTTGATTAAACCCTGACTCAATGTGGGCCAGCACTCACTGGTATGCAGAACCAGCACTTCTACATTTTACTATTTGGTGTACCGTGACTTTTTTCTTGCCCACTGGCACTTCTCACAAGCTGTCTGTACTCTTCTCTGCCCTCTCTATATCAGGATCTCCGGTCGATTCATAATGGCCCTTAATAAACAGCATTACCCAGGGGGTACTAAGGGCACTACGTGATGCTCGCCTGTTCCTGTTCTTGCCTGCTTTTCTCTGTGGGGCCGGCAGCTAGTAAGTAAAGTAATATTACAATAATGCTGGCTGGGCTCCAAAAGGGCAACACAAAGAGAATATGAACAGAGTCAGAAGATGACACAAAGTCAAACCCGACATTACTAAATGCAGGCCGGAGCACCAAGCTAACCTCAGTGTCACTCCTTGCAGCAAAGAGTCTGTTGATTTGAGAATCAGCAAAACCATCTGCGGCTGCCGGCACTGCTTGTTATGTATGAGAAGACCGATTTTTTGTTCTTTGTCTTTCACCCGCCACTAGCAAACTGCTGGCAAGTGAATAGTCTCTCATTGACAACCAGTGACCCTAAACAAGGGTCAGTCAAGTATCAATATACAGACATCATCAGATTTAATGTGGCTATGTGTTCAAATTACACTTTCCCAGGATAACATTTCCTCCAATATACTTCTCTAAGAATCATCATGTCTTTAAAGGGATAGTGCACCCAAAAATGACCGCCATATGCCGAGGGAGGCTCAGGTGAAGTTTTAGAGTCCTCACATCACCTGCGAAGATCCAAGGGGAGAGGGGGTAGCAACACAACTCCACCTAATGGAGGCTTACGGCGCCCCAGATTCCGCCCCAGATTCAAACATCCAAAAACACGTAATTGAAACCACAAAATATCTCCATACTGCTCGTCCGTAGTAATCCAAAGTGTCCTGAAGGCCCAACATAAAAAGCTGTTTGGAAAAACAAGTACTCTGTTTTTAGCCTCATTGTAGCCTGTAGCTCCTACTGCCTCTCTGTGCGCGAGACCGTGAGACATGGGCACCGCGTTCATGTGTGTTCACATGCTTTCGCTGGTCTCACATGCAAGCGCGCACACGTGAGGGCGACGTTTGAATCTGGGGCACCGTAAGCCTCCATTAGGTATAGCTGTGTTGCTACCCCCTCTCCCCTTGGATCTCCGCAAGTGTTGTGAGGACTCTAAAACTTCACCTGAGCCTCCATCGGCATATGGGTGAGTAGATAATGGCTGAATTTTCATTTTTGGGTGCACTATCCCTTTAAGGTTTCATCGGGACTGTTAATAGTTAATGTGGTGTACTTTTAATGGTGTCAATATGCCAAAATGTAAACAAAACTAGGCCAAAGGGGGCACAAGTTGTGGCCCCACAGTTAACTCACTCACTACAAGGCAACGTTACACTTCCTGTTTATATCCCTCAGGCACCCAAATTATGGGAACCGTATCACGAGCATGTTTTATCAAAGGGTTTCTTCACTTTAAAGTCTTCACCCAGAAACATGTATTTCAAAAGGGAGGGGTTATCTTCTAATAAGCATCATCTACTATTCAGGCCAATAAGGTGTACTGTGTGAAACATGACTCCCACTGAGCAGGGGCAAGAAAAGTTTAAAGAAAATTTTAATGAGCCACCTTATTCATAATGTAGCTTTTATACTTCACAGTCACACCTACACCACACCTCCTGAGGTTTTAATTTTCTAAAGTCTCACAACCTTGATACTACCTGCTGTTACCGGGGATACTGCGCTGCACTTGACACTAAGATGCAAATCCAAAGTTAATTCTGAGCAGTGCCAGGACAAGGAAAAGGTCAGAACAGGTGTAGTTCACCTGTTGCAGGTTACAGAAATGAAGACAGTGTTGATTCCACATGCATGTTTGCACACTTACACATTCATGAGATCAATGCTTTAAAGCAGGGATACTCAACTTGCTGTGCTCAGGGGGCAAATACCAAGGGGCCAAAGGCCAGTTAATTAACAAACATTAATAAATAAATAATATACAAATTATTTGCCTGGACCCCTGTTGTGGGGTCTGGGGATCCTCCCCTGGCACTTTTATTTTGGTAAACAAACTCTAATTTGATGCTTTTTATGGACTCTGGCACCCTATTTACATTCAAAGTACAGACAAAAAAATATCCCAGTGTGAATTAATTTAAACTTTATTGTGAATTAGAAAACGGTTGGAGATTTGGTCCACAGGCTGCATGTTGAGTATCACTGCTATAAAGCATTTTCACCTAAAGTCACATACCAGGGTCACGACTGTACCTCCACTAAACAGTGTCGCTATGAACACAGCACACATCTGCGTCAGTAGGTAGCCCAAAGCAGCTCTGAAGCCCCATTCAAAATTGAGGGCAAAGCCTTTGATCTTGGGACAGAGCTGGCTCTGCAAGGTAATATAAAGAATACAACACAAGGAGGTAAAGGACAGAGCAAGCTGGACTAACAAAAAACACGCTTCTGATATTACCTCTTTGCCTCTATGTTGCATTTATACGGGCAAAATAATCTTCTGATACCCTGTTTCCATGGTAACATACAGCCTCATGTGCGCACACAAACACACACCTGGGGCAGCACTCCCATCAACTGAGGTTACCACTTAGACTACATCAATAGATGAACGAGTTAGATCAGGAGAGTGTTGTATCTGATGCGGGTCGGCCTTGCTTGGACAAAAACTATTCTCCACATGAAGAGGCAGAGCACTTAGCCATTGTGACCAGCAGGCTACCAACTTAACTATCCTGTAATTGGCAGCTACTCTTAGTTTGTGATCTTCTAAGTTTAACCATGACACACAGTGAGGGGCTCGGGTGGGCTGGAACATGAGAAAGAACTTTCAAAAACATAAAAAACATCTATTTTTATACAGTGCCAGAGCACACATACATACACTCGAGATAAAGGTTTCTTTCTACCATGACAAGCCAAGAAAAAGAAAAGATTTAACCTAAGCATGGCTGTCTGTGACAATGTCTGTCTGACAAGCCAGGTTGCCTAGCAACCTAGGTATGACTCGGCCAGTGCAAACATTTCTATTCAATACCCAAAAGCGCGAGTTATTCAGTTGATTAAATTTCCCGTGAGTTCAGTATTCTGGGTCATTAGACACAGTATTAAATGCATTATTAGACCATCTGGGAGCCTTGAGATCTAATAGCATACAATCCTCCATCCTTACTGAGTGCATTCACAGCTTTAAATAAAAAACACATATCTAATTATGGTAATGGTGAATCTTTATCCAAAGGTCAAAGTTTTCTACAGTATTTTGCCAGTAAATAAGATGTTCTATGAGCCACTTAGTATCTAGAACTACAGTGGATAAACCAAATATGGTTACAACATAGCTTCAGTTATTATGATCCCCTTTTATCTTATAGCCAAACAGAAGGTCCTGTATCTCTTTGCAGACAATCCCACATGGGGTTCACAACCATTCGATACAGCCCGATCAATCTAAAGTGGCTTTCTCACTCAACATCAAAATCAAACACGAATGATTTGAGGAACCAATAAAGCCATTTCCCTGGGAAGGACCCGTCCAGCGTTTCAAGTCTAATCTACAATCTGAAAACATTTTGTTCTGGGTTAAATGTCTTTACTTAGCTGTTTGCTCGAATCTGACCTCACGCTTGCGTTCCACCTTGAAGGATGCACATTTATCTTGCTCTATCCCAGGAGGCCAGAAAGGACAGTTAGTCATTGCTCCAGCTGTGTTCGAGGACCAGCTCCGAGGACTGGTAGTCACGGAATCTCTGAGGCATTGCATTCTAGATCAATGCAGACTATTAACGTGCTATTCCCATAGCTCATGCATGTCTTTGTTAGAGCCAGAACTTGACCTTTGATTGAAAGGGTTAAAGCTTTTTGAGAATAGGGCTTGGGAACTCTACAGTGTATTAAAGGCTTGCACAATCATCAGCTCTCTCCCTTGCTCTATTTAGTGCACCTCCCAAATCGATTAACTAGTCATTTTCAGTTTTCGTAGCAGAGAGCTCCCCTGAAACACACCATTATTTATTCCATGTAATGCTTCTTTAGATCTAAGGTGCATGGAAAGAATCTCTGTGCTTCCACATACTTATGCTTTGGCAAAGTATTTATTGATTTTCAAGGATGTTAGCACAACATGGTGTGCAAACACACTAACAAATACTCAAAACTAGGGTTGCAGCAATAAACCGGTTTCAAGATATACCATGACATAAAAGTTAACAGCTATCATACCGTGTACATTTGCTTATCTATGATAATAATATATATTCTGTAATACCGTGATACCATAAATATTTTTACGGGATATTTTCTGAGACGGTTACCATACTGTGAAAATCTCGTAGTGTTGAAACAGTACTCAAAACATGATTCATACAGTATACAACTCAAACAATTCAAAATGCTGGAAAGCTTCAGAAAGAGCAAAAAAGTCACTGCTATTCAAATTCATGAAGAATGGTGCATATAACATAAACTAACGTTTTTTATAAAGATCCCATAGATTGGGTTATGAAGAAACAATGATCTAGATATGGGCTAAGCAGGACATTTTACAGTTCGCACTTTGGTGAAAAACCTTTCTTGTTACCCATCAGCAGACATGCTGGTACTGATATATCAGCGATCAACCTCTAGAGGATAATTTAACACTGTGTCAAATTGTTTACTTACTGTTGTCTGTTGACACAGTTAATGGCAGTCACTCAGTCACTCAGTGTTGGTTCTGAGACTTTTGAAATTGTTTTTCACTCTGATGGGAGTTTGATGTAGAAAACAAATTGCACAACCAGTGCAACCAGTGTATTTGGTTACAAGCTGAGAGAACCAATTGAAGTACATTTCTTTCAGGTAACAGAAAGTAGCGAGGCAGTCTAGTAGGATAATTAGAAGTCTTTCATACAAGCCAGAAGCTTGTTTTTAGGTTTTTTGGGGGCTTTTTTTGCCTTTACTTGATGGTACATATTCAGCATGGTTAGAATCGAACCAGTAGCCGCTGCAGTGGGGACACAGCCTTTGTACATGGGGAACCTGCTCTACCAGGTGAGCGAGTGGGCTCCCCAACAAGTCAAACTCTGAACTGTACGTAAATTGACTTTTAACTGGTGATAGTGGTAAATGTAGACTCCCCATAATATAATGTGCTTATTAGAAATTTGTAGTTTTGTGAAACCCCCTCCACTCAAAAATGGATTTTTCTTATGTTTATGTCCCCTAAAATGTCCGACCTTAACTATACTACCTTGTATCTGTGCAAAGTTTGTCATGAGAGAGGTGTTTCTTTAGAGGGTGATGTCTGTGCTCTCCATCACTAATACGAACGCCAATCACTGTCTAATATGGGAAACACATATCAATGGGGGAACAAACTTCAACACAACCCCAGCAAAGAAACCTGAAACCGCAGAGCGTTCGCATTAACTTATTGATATTAAACATGGTAGAGTTTACAGTTTTGGGATGTGAACTTCCTTCCACTACCTACCAAAACACCCATCATTTCAGATATTATTGTATGTTTCACAACCATTAATGCACTGTCAGCCACTGTCTGTTAGCCTACAAGCTAACAAGGTAACAAACAACATAAATAAAAGATGCTAATTACACTTAGCAGTCTGATATGTTTGCTAGTTGCCAATTTTGGTGCACAACAGACTCCTCATCTGAGTCTGAGCCATCTTGATGCACACTGTTTTTCCATCGATCAACCTAGTGTGAGCAGCACTGGAAAAAGTGGAAGGTGAAATTTACCACAAGCAGTGGTGATAGGAGGGGCGAAGGCCAGATCCAGAATTTCTTAATGAGTGAGAAAGAGTATATGTGCTTCCTGCCCCTTTTCAGAGTTTTTTCTTTACTTAACACTCGCGAAAACCATGTTAAACAAAATATTAGTATTAGTATAAGTACTTTAAAACCTGTCTGGAGCGGGACTTTAAGTATCCAGTCAGCAATATTTAAAGCTGTGTTCAGAAACAGAAGAACAAGCAGTGCCCTCACTCATTCCAGTGAGATGCTGTTGCAGCTCCAGCTAAAAAATGTTGCTCCTGGCTCAACTTTTGCCACAAATTAATGCCACATTTCAACTGTTTACCTGGCAATCGGACAAAACAATTACTGTGGTGATAATTTCCCAGAGTCGTAAAATCCTTCCTCATTATTATAAACTGCTGCAGTTTTCTGGCATCTGATAAAATTTCAAATTCATGCGTCTTACTCTGATTACCTTTCTTAGATTGTATTTCATCAATGCAGTTTCTTGCCAGTTCTCAACACACTGCAGTCATTTGTGGTCTAAACAGCTGGTAAAACACATGAAAGCAGATTATGTTTTTGTAACACAATGTGTTTACTATTTTGTCAACGACAAAGTTGTGTTAATCTCTTTCAGAAAACTGTGTGTGTCCAAATTTTGACACCAGCTGCATGAAATAAAGTACAAAGATAGATTCTCATTCATTTGTTACACATTTTATGATAATGTGTGACTTCCCACATGGATTATCACAGTTCAAGTAGAAGTAGAGGATACAGTTTCTTACATTATATGATTTCCTACGGAATTCTCATACCATTACTGTTTCACTATGACAGGGAGCTCTTTCCTCCTCAGGCAACATTCAGAACCGAATTCCCATAATGAAATGGTTTTCAATTTATTCCTTACAAGATAAGCTGTCATTTTCAATCTGCTCAACATACAAGTCCACCAGCTAGAGGAGTAATATCATCCATCTCGCACCCACAATTCAATTTTTGTGTGGGCCAAAAAAAAAAAAAAAAAAAAAGAGATTGCAAGTAGCAGATAAAGAGTAAAAGACATAATTTTACATATTCCTTCTGGATACCATCCACTCAATGAATGAGATATCCCTGTGCATTTCATTAAGCGCAATACTCTTGACCGCAGCAGCATTAACAATGACAGGGGTTTTGACCTTGTCTGTATAAAGTACCATCACTGCACATAACGTTTACAGAGATTGGGCAATCATAACTTTGAGGACAGGCAAACAGAAAAAGGGATAAACTAATCGAAAATCTAATAATCACAGAGAATGCTGAACAAGTGACCTCAAGTTCAAGCTTCCTGTCTTTGATAATAAAGAATCATTTTCAAATTCAAACAACACTGTGAAGCTGTAAACTTGGGTGAATTAATTCTAGTATTTTAAAAATAATTGCTGAATGTTTTGACAGCAGAGTGAAAGCGAGGAAACTCTCTGGTTATTTCCAACAGCAGATGAAGACAGAACTCTCTTTAAACCAAATTAGCCAATTTCCATTCTCATTTGTCACACTCTGGGATTGAGCTGGGCCACAATAAGCCATCACCATAGTTGCACATGGCAGCATATCTAGCTGTCCCTCATTGGAGCAGGGCCTATTAGACAGGCCTGGTGAAGTCAGAGGAAGGGTTGAGAGGGCAGATGGGACCAAGGTGATGTATTATGCATGGTTAAGAACCGTGCTCTGGAGGGCCAGCTGAGGCCCCAGTCGGAGAGGGACAGACTGACCCAGCCAGACCCATCACACATTCGCTCCCTCTGCAGCACCTCCCCCCGGTCCTCAGAGACTGTGGGCAGCCTGCGCTCGTCCATGACCCTGGGCACAGGTCCAGCACTACTGGCTAATATATGTGGAAGTCAGTCCTTTGTGTTGAAATATTAATTTGGACACAGGATGTGATGCGATACAACTGACTGAGGTGTCCAGTCTATGCCAACTATAGATAGGGGGATTATTACCTTAGCATATGCTGTAAAGTAAGCAGTATTAAAGCTCATTAATGCTCAACGTGATACAGACACAGATCAGACACAGATGGAGCCTTCTGTCCATACTCTCTATATCTGCACACTTCTTTTTTTTTTCTTTTTTAGAGTTTATGGATACAGACAAAACAGAGCAGTACCACCATTGTGGGGACAGTGTGGCATAGTTCAAGTGAGACATGACCGTAGGACAAAGTCATTTTAAAAATGGCAGAATGAAACAAATCAGTTATACAGTGGAAAAAATCTCCATCTGCATGTTGCAATGTATTTAATATCCTCACAGACAACCAGTCTACAAAGCTGCCTCCGGTCACGTCTAAAATTAACAAATCTATTTTCACGTGTATAAGGAGAAAAAAAAAGAGCCCTTCATTGTGTTTTGGCCACATGGCAGCAGCAGAACAAGCAGTAAACACAAACATTTCATCAATTTAAAAAGTGGATGCGTATGTACAGCATGAACATAATAGGAAAGAGTTGCCTGTATACACATCCAGTAGACACGGGGTAACAGTAACGTTGGACACAAGGTTGATGAGAAACAATAAAAGCTGCAAGCCGTCAAACCAAAACAACTAGCATAAAAGACACAAAAATGCACCAAGGAGGTGATGGTAACTGCAGGTGACAATTTGCCTGTGGGTTTATCACTAAGGCCTCGTCCACACACACAAGTATCGTTATAGGTTTTTCTATGAGTTTTGGCCTTTTGTTTACGTGAAAACTACATTATCGGAAATTGAAAACAAACATTTGTAAAACTCTGTCCAGGGTTATGATTTTTAGAAACTCAATTTATAGTGTTAATGTGTTAACAGAGAAAACTGAATTATAATGTCAGAGCGTGTCCCGTAATCTCCTTTGTGAGGCGTCACATATAGGGCGACATTTTGTGCAACAGTGGACACGGCCAAGAAAGAGCTGGTTCTAACCTTGCTTACAGGACTTGTTACATATTTACACAGAAGTGTACAATTACTCTCCCACTATATTGAGGCGTCTGAATGCACTATGGAGGTCACTGCTCCAGGTAGCTTTCCAGTAATAGCTTTTATTTTTTTTAGGTTTCTGATTGGCCAACATATTTGTTTTTCTCCTACTATGCCTGGCTTTAGGGTTAGGGTTATAGGGCTTGCTGTTTGGCATGCTTCCATTGTGTTTTAGTATTTTCATTTGGAAAGAGAGTTTTTTCTGATGGTGCTTATGTAGACAGGATTTTTTTAAGAACAAGGAGGGAAAAACTTTTTCAAAAACACCCATGTACATGTGGACGAGGCCCTAGATTGACACCCAATTAATATGAAATTATTGATTAGTGAAGCTTCATGTCAAACTTACCATCCATTTCCTTCCATACAACATATCAAATTCTAACAGGGATTTAAATATACTGTATCCATGTCACTGAGTTCAGAAAAAGACTTTGTGACACTACAATACTTCACTTGCGAGCTAAGTTTGTACACTTTACAGCCATGCAATATTGATCTTCTCAAAATAGCCAGCAATGCCAGCACTATTGATTTGCACTGTGTTCAATACAAATTACAAAGGGCTCACAATTACTGCCTTTTTGGGGAAATTTCATTACATGAAATATTGATCCAATATGTTTCTACATTCATTGTTTTTTAGCTCGAAAATCTGTGCAACTTTGTACTTGTAAAAAGGACACATGAATCTGCTTTTTCTGTAAGAGTGACAGACGTGTTTGCAGCTCTCCACTGATGATTAGAGCGGAGTGGAGGTCAGAGGGGGTCAGCTAGATCTTATTTATCAGTGTCTCCACTCAGTCACTCACAAAGTCACCTTTACTGGCCTCCAATCTGCCTCCATAGCCCCCTTATGCTCACACTCTCCCCTCATTCCCCTCCACTGATGACTGACAGCACAGTTAATGTAGTCACAGCCGGGTACAGCACGGGAAGGGGAGTTAGAGAGAGGGTCAGTGGCAACAGCTCAGCAGCCAGTCTCTTCCCAGTTTGACTGCAGTATATACACCAGATGGGCCCTTGGAGGAAAAGAAGGATCCACACGGAGCCGCTCTGCAGTGAGCTCCTTTTGCAGGACAATAGTAGTGGTCTGTGAAAATTGCCATGTTCTAATGATATGTGATGATAAAATGGAGAAAGATGAAGGATGATTTGAAAACGTTATGTTTTTCAGAGATTTGTGTTCAACTACCTCATCAAGTCAGTGTGTTTCTCGGCTGGTGTGGTGCGCCCCCCTTCAGTCACTGCAGAACTGCAGGGGATCCGTCAAGGTGGAGATAAAATAAAATAAAGGGGCAACCAATTTCATTTGATCACAGCCACTGTCAAAACACGATTACAAGAATATGTCCATGAACATTTATAAATCTACTTTTAAAAATGTCATGGAAACGTGTAATTTGTCCAACCATCAAATGTCTGAAGGCCACGTTTCCAGGTTTGTGACATTTCTAGTTTATCCACGACACAGAAACCCTAAAATTATTGTATCATTTAATCATCTTATATTTCAAAACATGAATGTCTGTTCTGGACCTGACAAATAAATACGCAGAATTTTGTACGGCATGAAACTTCTTCTGAGGAAACAAAAAAAGGCGCATTCCTTACGGATACAAACCTGCTTCATGACATTTTACTTGTGCTATGACAAAAACAAAGAGAACAATGTTCAAGTGCTGACAGAATGAGAAGTACCTGGACTGTGAGTAAATTAACAAGACAGAGTCTGCTGTGTTGTTGAAAGAAAGATGGCTACCTGTCTTTTAGAAGGAGAATGAGCGATAAAGTGATACAGTGAAAAAAAGATGGAGAAAGGAACCTTCAATGTCAGTCAACAGTCACTGGGTAGTCTCTACGTCTCCTTTCCTGGCGTGCAAGTGAATTTTTCCTTGAGCTTTGAGCATCAAACACACTTTTTAGCCTCACAGAGACATAGACGAGAAACTGTGAGAATCAAAGAGACAAAATGCTAAGTAGGTATTTTGTTTGGATCTGTGTGGTACCCAATTTTGTAAAAATGATTACACATAAAACTAGCCAACCAGCAAGCGCTGAAAGCCTCTCAACCTTGTTGTAGATTACAGTTCATGACCATTTTTATTCAGCAACATCTGCTACATTCGAGCTCATACTGTAAATTTTTCAGCACAAATTAATTTGTGTTTGTATGAGGGAACACAAATGACACTTTAACAAATTAACACAACAAGCATCTGTGCATTAAATCACAAACAGCTCAATCACACTCTTGACACTGCCACTTCAGCTGGCTGCATCCTCCCTCCCCTAATTGGAGCTCATAGGAATCCAGCCTCTCATCTCCTCCTCTTCCTCCTCTCACCTCACAAAGGTTGTGTGAAATTACCAGCAAGAACAGAGGCAGAACAAGAAGAGAAAACTAAGGGAGAGAGATGTAGGAGAGAGGCTGCCAATAATGTCATGTCCCCCTCGTCTCTATTTGATGCAACAGCAGTGATTCAGCAAATTCGTTTATTAACAAAAGCTGCCACGCGAGCACTCAACAAACATCAATCCTCAGACGTTCTCACAGCTGCTGACTTGGGTGACTGAAGCTTCATCTTAGGGCCACTGGGGTCATATCTGAATGAGAGGACTTGAAGTGGGATTCAGTCGAAGAGAGGAGGGGTGGCATCAAAAAACAAATTAACTATTAGGATATTTTCTAACGCTATGCTCTGTTCAGTGGATCTGTCATCACACTGAGGGAATTTAAGTGGCAATTGACTCTGATGGAGGAAATGTAACCTTGTTGTTGCAACCCTCTTACAAAAAGTCAATATTTTCATTTCATCTGAGGCCCTTTGCCGGAGCAGCTCAGAAATAGCATTCTGTGTTTTCACAAACAATTTGCACTGGTGCAAAATGAAGCATGAAGTCGACTCCTACACTGCAAGTCTGCTAGGTATTGGCACAAATGAGGGTGTGCTCTTTTGTGATTTCACAAATTTAAGCATCTTTTTGACATCTGTTTTAGTTAGCCAGCAGTTTATAAGGTGGATTACATGTGTCTTGTTCTATATTAGTCCTAGATAATCTCACTGCATTGCACATAGCACTGCAACAAATTATTGTTTCTATTAATTTCATTATCTCCACAAGGCTAAAGCCTGAAGTGGATCATGCGTTTGGTTGTGTGTGTGTATCGGTCTGTCTGCAGCCAATCGCGCATATTACTGGACCAATCAGCCTAATACTTCGTGTGCACATTTATAACTGCGCTCAAAGACCTCTCGTGGTTGCGGTCATTCACAATTGTCGAAAAAAAAAAAAAAACATTTTATTGACCGTTTATACTGTCACTGACTGCTGTCAATCACTGCTCAGTCCTCTTAATCGGCAAGTGATCAACGAAATCATGTACCAAAAGCACAGGACAAAAGGCATCGCCGACAATTGGCTCGACTGAAAACAGCAAGCCTTACCTAGTTTGTTGCAGGCCATATTCTGGCCTTTGTCATGGCCCAAACACTGACATCCATAGAAAAGTTTGGTTACATTTTGAACCGGAGCAACTGTAGCTGAATTCCATATTCAAAATCAGGCATGATACGAAATAAATAAGTCTTTGTTTTTGTTATCTTCGCCGGGGACTTGACTGTCACGGACCTGGGAGGTACAGTTTCACCTGGCGCAGTTGCGCTGCCTGCATTTTCTTTGTAGTTTCATTACTATTTTTGAATTATTAAGACATTAATCATTTAGTTTAATGATCAGAAAATAGAAAAGAAAAAAGATAAAACAAAAAACAAAAGAAACACCATTACAACTTACTCAAGGTGAGTTCCTTAAATTACTTGTGTTGATAGACAAGAAGTCCAAAAAAACATAAACATTCAATTTACAGTGATATAAACCACATATACACATGTATAGATGGCATTCATCCAGTCAGATCACTTGGCCATCTGCAATTCCCTGTTTTCTTTAGTGTAAAGGATCAATACCTCTGTCACATCAGAAATATTTTTTACACCATAAATGTAAGTGCCCTGATCGCACCATGAAAGTGCCACAGAACTCTGTAACACTTCCTGAATAAAGTCACAGTGTTACCACCTTCTAGCACCACCTGTTTTCACTGAGCTCAAGCTTCTATGGACTGCAGCTGGTCAACAGTGCAAATGTGTCAAAGTCCATAAAAAGAACTCTTCACAAAAGCACTGTACTAATGTACTCCACCACTTTCACTGATTGTAATGGTTTTTATTGAAATTTCTAGGACTCTAAGATCCTGACTCAGTGACAGACTTAGACATTGATGTGTGTTAAAAATGCTGGTATGATAAAACTATTAATACCAATAATCCTTCAACTGCTGGAGTAATGGCACATTTCCACTGCATGGTACAGCATGGCTCTACTCAGCACCACTCGTTCTTTTTGGTTTTTCCGTTTAGAAAAGTTGTGGGTAGTACCTGGTACTTCTTTGGTACAAACTCAGTCGGGGTTCCAAGCAGGCTGAGCAAATACTAAAGGGTGGAGTAAAAACACTGCAGACCACTGACTGGTTAGAGAAAACTGTCGTGACACAAGACATCCTGCACAAACCTGATATGTTTGAATAGCCACGCTGCCGTCTATAGCCACAGTAGATTTTTAAATCACTCAACCCAGGTTTTAATAATAAAGGCAGCCAACAAAACTACGCCACAAAATTGACAAAGTACAGACATGCCTCTATTTGGCTGCAGATGAAAGGATTCAGCGCATGTCATGTTGAGGATGATGTCACGGCAGTTTCATGTGGCGTCACTATGGTGACCCCCGCAGTGGAAAACAAAACAGAGAAAAGAACCTTGTACCAAAAGTGAGTTGTGCAAGTTGAGCCGAACCATGCAGTGGAAATGAGGCATAAGACCTGCAGAGCTGAATCCCATGCAACATCAATTGTGTCAGTTATGAGTAGGGTTGTCACGATACTAAAATTTCAAACTCGATATCGATACCCAGGAAAATATTTAATACTCGATACCATTTTCGATACAGCAGCAAAAAATTAAGAGGCATGTCATTTTTTAAATAAAGATCAGAACAGTGACATCAATGATAACAACAAAAAATCCCCCCAAAATAAATAACAACCAGAAATAAGATCTGTCCATACAAATGTATTTATCTACAGCCCTGTTTATTTTCTGTGCTTCTGGTGAATTGGCACCATATTTTCGTTGCTGATCAAATAGAGTTGGTAGTTTAGGCTCAGGATGCTCCTGTTTCTACCTCACTATGTGATCAGAGTACCAGGGGTTACGGGAGAAACCAAACGTTTTTCCAGCTTCAATCTGTGACTTTGCAGTTAACATAACTTTTCAGACACACATCATTGTGTTGTCCTGTTAAACTGACAGTCTATTAATGTTACAGACGGGCATGACTGATAAAGTTTTCTGCTTAGCTCCCACATTAACATTAGAAGTTATATTTTAGTTTGATGCTGGCGACACCAGCTGCTCAGCTGCTAGTGAGAGGAGGGGCTGTACCTGCTGTCTGCAGCGTGCTATGTTCACTTCACTAATTATTTCCAAAGAGCGCTTTTTCCTTTATCATTTTTGACCAAAACTGGCTGCTCTGATCCTCCTGCAGCCACGCTGGCCATATTACAGCAACAGAAATGTGTGCATGCATGCACAGCGAGGACAAGAACCCGGGTTGCAGCGAGGGATCTGTGCCTGCCAGACGCTGCCTGCACAGCGCATGTCCGTCGGACCCGTCGCACGCACCCGACAGGTGCTGAGGTGGCGTGCACTGTCAGTATCGATACTTTTGGAAATTAGTATTGTATCCGGACACAGCGTTTGAGTATCGATACGTTTCAGAGTATCGATACTTTTGACAACCCTAGTTATGAGTATCTCTTTCTCTAGCGCCACCTGCCTTCTTGTGAGCCAATAAATGTACTGTTTCTTGTACCTGTGCATCCACGAGGAGGTGCCTCATCAGGGTCATGGACTTCTGCAGTGTCTCCTTCTCGGGAGGAGGAAAGACAGGCTGCTCCGGCTCCAGGGTCTTGGGCCCAGTCACCATGAAGTTTGCAATCTGGTCATTCAGGCTGTTCAGGGACTGCACAGCTAGAGGGAGACCCAAAAATAAAAGTCAGTTATCATAACATCCATTTGTTATATTTGAACTTTGATTGGAGGTGATTTAAATATCACTCATCAATCTGGTGAATTTAAGCCGTACTACAAAAGATGATAAAACTGTATAAATGTAAATTACAGTATGTATTTATATGTCCACTCTATCAGAGCGCGGGCAGGCTTTAGTAGATCATAAAATACTTTCAATACCAAAGTGCCATTACACAGACACACACACATATTTCTTCTTCCTTTGTGGATGTATTGCTAGCCTTTTTTCTGAGCAGGAACAACAGAGATAACACAGTGGAAGAGCACGGCTTCCTACTGTCACACTGTCACTGACTTTCTCTGTCAACGCCCTCTCTGGTCCAGAATGTTCCATGTCGGCCTGAAAGCCATCCTGTTTTTGTTTCCGTGTTCTTGCCCTTGTGTGTCCCTGGCAAACCTCTCCCTTCAGGTTTCCTCTCCAGCTAGGCTTCCACATTAAAAAATAGCTGGCCCTACTGTATTTCCTCCTTCTCGCACACATACACCCACAGAGACTTCCTCAACCCTCTCCCATTTACCATTAATCCCCTTTAGTCTTTGAAAGGTCACCTCAACTATTTCCGAGGCCACCCACATGGTGGAAATGTTGGATAAATGAAAGAGTGGGAAAAAAAGCAATTTCCATATTTTTGTGCCTTTTTAGCATAAGTATCTCTTGTATTTTTCATGAGCTGATTCACCAACCCCTAATGTCTCATTATCCATCTTTCCAGCATTTAAACTTTGCTAAAACCTCAAACTTACAGCTTTGTCAGTTATAAAGGGAGACAGAGGAGCAGTGATCAAGGATTGACCTTCTGTCCAGAGGTCATCTGATACAGACTCCGAACCATTAAATCTCTTGTGTTCTGCTGGAATCATGCACTGGCACATTTCTGCCAAATTAAGAAATCCAACCTGCTAAATCCATACAGAGTAGGATGATTTTAGGCCAAGAATCTGGATAGGGTCTTTTCAGGATGCAAATATAAAGCCTCTTTCACACACAAAAGCCCACGCACAAAAAAAAAAAAAAAGAGCAAAAGCATAGATTAATGTGTTACATAACCAAAAAATTCTTTCACCGTGGCTGACATTTCCAAGCAAACAAGCTTTGAGTAGGAAATTTGACAAGTCGGCACTGAAGGCAGCAGGAGATAAGAAGGGAAAGAGGGGGCTGGAGAGGAAGACTGTGTCCCCTCGAGGTGAGAGTGGAGCAGACGTCGGATGTTTGAATACGTGAGGGGGCTGGTTGTCGCCTGAGTTCACAGACACTCCAGCCAGATCACCTTTCTAAACAGTCATAACACATAACAGACTACAGTAAGCTGGTGAGTGTTCTTACACATTTCTACAGTTTATATCCAATTGAGGTTTATTCAAAAGGCAAAAGGCCACATTTTCTTTTCCTGCTACTTTCAGTATAGTGTTTACTTAAGTGGCAACCACACGTATGCACATAAGCAATTATGTATAAAACCTCTTCCCTCCTTCACTGGAGCTTTGGCAGATGTGATTTCAGCTGCTTACTCTTAGTGCCCTCTGCTGGCCAATAAATGAACATGCAAGCATTTGTGAGTCAAAACCATACAGTCTATGCTCAAAACCTATAATACTTATCAGTTTCCTGTTGATATCCTGAGAACACAAACACTGAAGAGGTGTTGACTTTGTGAGCCAGCACAGCTTTGAGACTTTGAGACATTTGATGTCAAACACAAAGAGGCATTGCAGAGACAATGTCATGATGTAAATTTGGCTCCGGTTGTGCAATGTAGTGCAAGCAGGTAAGACTGGTGAAACACTGCTATGTGCTTCAGATTATTTTTTTAAGAGCTCGTTCAGCCGTCTGCACTCTAGAAAAAACCCAGAGGCAGACAGTTTGTGGTAAATTCACAGATTTATGTCAAAGTAAGGCTTTGATGTTTGAAGAAAAAAAAATCACTCAGTAACTACTTTTAAGGTACACTTATAGATACAACAGCATAGCCATATTGTCTTTACAATAATGTTAAGTTTTGATTGACATTGTCAGAGACATGTTAATTTCAATGTTTATTATTGATGTTATACTTCATTAGTTTCAGTTACAAGTACCTTCAAAACTAGCAACTGAGTGTAGTTTGCAGTGTTGTTGTACTGGAGGGCATCGAATTAAAATGTGCTATATCTCCCTCCTCAAGGTTGGAAATAGAGTGGGGGGAAACATTAGAAACACCTCCATTAGACCTGAAACAAGTCACCTATTTATTTAATGTATGTAATAATTTCCCTCCCCTTTGCAGCAACAGTTTTTGCCTAGGAGGCATGATGTTTGGCATGGAGGTTGCAGCTATTGTGAATTCCCACTTGTTTAAAGATACCAAATTTCCCCTCATTTCTGAAATGTTAATATTTGCTTGTATGACCATAAATTTAACATTCTGGGGGTCTGTATCTCTGGCCGAGCAAAATAAGCATTTTGAAGACGTCACCTTGGGCTTTTGGAATATGTGACATTTTTCTCTGTTTTCTGAAAATTTATTGACCAACAACATATCAATTACTCAAGAAAAAAATCTCAATATGAATCAATTTAATTTAACACCACTGCAAAATACAAAAGCCATAATTTACACCTCTCTGACACTGTCAATCAAAAATAAACATCATTGTCATTGTAAAGGTAGACTTTATGGCTGAGCTGTTGTATTGAATCACATTAGATCTTACAGAAGTACCTAAAAAAGGAGCCACTGAGAGCATGACATAAATTAGAATATAAGTTACAGTGTGATCATGTTATCTATTCATTTACTGCAGGGGAAATCAAAAGGCTTCACTGTAGTTAGGGCAGGGCAATAATGAAGAAAATCAAATATCATAATATTTTTAATGAAATACCTCAATATTGATGTCGCAGCAATATTGTAGGGATGACTATTGGTGTCTTTATATATATATATATATATATATATATATATATATATTTACACAATAAGATTTTGATAAATAATCATCCATAGACTGTATATTAAAGATGTATGACATGACAGCTCCCCAAAAGTGAAGCCAAAACATCTCGAACGCCCCCCTGGTGGCTGGCTGCAGTGCAGGTCATGGAACCTCCACCTCCATGTTAGTGAATGGGACATGGGTCAAACTAAAAATGGTTTCTGTCCTTTTAGGTTGTTCTTCTCATGCTGCTGCATGTTCAAGCGCTTGTGTTTCTGATAAGTTTGGTTTTAATTAGTTATTTGACGCTATGACAAAAAATATCACAATATCAATATAATATTGACATTGCCCAACTCTTAATGTAGTACATATGATGATAACATTTTAAAACCTGAAACACTTAACAAATTGCCACTATAGTGTAAACATTACAACAATTTCCCACAACGATAGCCAGTGTGTGACTGAGTAACTGAGTGCAATGTTTTTTTCCATTGATTTCAAGTTTCCAGTTTTAATTAGTACACTGACCGTTTAAAACACGCCTGTTCAGAATGGGCTGTTTGCTTGGCCTTCGGTACAGCTTTCTCAAGAACTGTTCATCCAAACAGCGCCACTCTCAACATTGAGCTTTCTGGGATCCTAAGCAATGCACCGGCCATGACAGTTATGTCCCCTGAACATGCAAGAGTAGCAAGAACATTTTATGGCCTCAGTGAAGTTAAAGCCCAACTATTCCCAGGAACAAAAGTTCACGGTTAAAGTTACATCGCTGATGCTTGAAATGTTTGAATTTGCTACAATGCAACACATCTAGTCTCTCTTTCTTTATCTGTCCTTGAATGTACTGTAGCAAGCGATTGAAAGCCAGCTGTATGCCATTTGATAATCTATTCATACATTCTTTGTAGGGGGGGCTAGAGCTGAAATTGGGCAATAGGCCAATGTCATTATGGAAGGATCACCGGACTATCACAGGGCTGAGACATAGAGACAACCCTTTACGCTCACTTTCACACTGAAGCATAAACATCATTGATAAAATTAAAATTCATAGCCATTGATTATGAAAGCTACACTATGCACTGAAATCAATGTAGATATTTTGCTGCGTAAAATGGGTTACGGACACACACTCACACATACACAGTAACCTTTACCCTGTATATTCAATATCAAATATTGATTCTCCAGTCGTCAATACTGTAATCATTAAGCCTGTAAAGCAACAAGGTACAATTTAATGGTTTGGAAGCATCACGCATCATTTCACAGACAAACTATTAACCAACACACAATCAATACGTTTCTTTAAAGGTGTTGTTTCCTCTGTGTGTCTCAACAATCTTCATCTGCAAACTGAAATAGATTTCCCCTACAGCTTGCCTTCAGCAAATCTCAAAGCCGATGAAAGAGAGGCAGAGGTGGGAAGGAAACAGAAAGCAACAATTGCAGTGGTTAGGTTACAATGGATGCAAAGAAAAGAAAATTGTCATTCTCGCTCAGCCCTTGCGCTTATCCTGTCTCCATTCTACTTTCTGTCATCTCGCTTCTTTCTTTCCGTGTCTTGCCAGCATAGACAAATCTCAAAGTGCCTTACATGTCCTCCTATAGAGCGGGAACAGCACAACAAGTGAGGAGGAGAGGCCACGGTGGCACCCCGTCAGGCCTTTATCTGTTCAGGAGGGAGAACTCTGGGTGCCAGGGGAAATAAGATCACTACCGATGAAAAATGTTTGAAAGAATGCATGCAGCAAACCTAATAGGATAAGGTGCAGCAGTCAGGCTAAAGTCGAGATAAAAGGGGCTTATTTCATGGGAATTGTTCGCAGCACACATGAAATCTTGGAGAAATGTTGAGAAATATGGAGAGTGATGAGCCAAAAATCCATTTCCGGGGTTTCTGATGTCAGACTTACATTTGCTGCTGTGCACTGAGCTGTACAAGGTCAAATTCACCCCAAGTCCTTAATTTTGGTGTGAAGTATTGGAAAACTTCACTTAACATTGCACACAAAGTGTAGGCAGTGTGTGAAATAGTGTGCATATGTAGCTCTAAATTTAAATTGTTAATCATGTTCATTAACTAAAATGCATTTTGTGAAGAAGGGGCATTTTACTCCGTATGTTAGAAAGTAGTGTATGCTTCAGTTCAAGCTGTGAATAACATTACCATATATTTCTTATTCTAATATATTCTCTACAGGAGGGCTCCGGCACTACCTCGCCAAGTTGCGAGGTGAATGGGGAAGGACAGTCTTGAAGTATCAAAGCTCAACCAGCGTTTGAAGTACTGAGTAACAACTTTATTAAAAAAAAATCACAATAAAGTGGCAATCAATACTACAGGTGTTGCTTGAGCTTTGATACTTTTGTATTCAGCAGACAGTGAGTCTAAAGTCAGTGTTGGTCATTGATAGAGAGGCAAATCTCTCCTCATCTGGTCGACCATCACAGGACCACCATGCGGCGAGAAACAAATGACTTTTTTTAAATCACATCTGAATTGTGCCATGTGTTACACCTTTGTCAAATTAAAAGATAATTTTGCAAGTCAAGAAAGTTGCAGTTTGTTGTAAAAGTGTATAGTATAAGACTGTGACAATACATAGTTAGATTGATAACACAAGTCTAGTAAGTAGCTGTCTCTCCCGCTGAGGCTACGATGCCTGTGTGTTTCATACTGAATTATTTTTACATAATCAATGGGATGTAGTTCAGAGTGCTTTCGCACAAAACCAAAAGGTGCTATGACAGACCTACGACAAAGAGTGACACTTTCTATGTGGTGGTGACTATGATGAATATATAGTTTGGCTCTTTATCGGACCTCAGTACCAATCATGTGTCTACATCACTGTCAAATATCACTGTAGTACCAAACTACCAAAATCTGTCACTGAATCCTTAGTCGGGTTCCTCCTAGGCATGTAACGATATGTTGAATTTCGCGGTGTCGCGATAAAATAAATTCTCGATACCGTCGTGGGAATGCCACGGTAGTTATATAGCTGCGTTCTCCTACAGAGCCGGTAATATGACTGTGTGACTACATTCCCCATAATCCTTTGCATGCAACTGCGCGCGCAGGTGAGAGCAGACTCATGCAGCTCAGCCTCTCAGCCTCCAACTCTGACCCGTGCGTGACCGGAGGAAACAGCGAATAAAAAGTAAGGAGATTGATTGTTCTTCTCTGTAGATTTCGTGGCTTTCCGACAAGACCAAGCACTTGGTAGTCCAATGTTTTCACAGCGAAAAAAATGATAAAGTTACACTAAAATAATGTATAACAAAGCTTTCATACAGCTTTGCACACACATTACTTTTGGATGGATTACTCGCGAATGCAGGGTCGCACAGAAATGCCACGCATATCACATGAAAGCGCAGGAGCAGAGCTTTCCTCTCTTC
>NC_065521.1:20983908-21019001 GCF_006386435.1 Epinephelus moara
ACATGACGCTAAATAAATAAATAAATGTCTGCCTGCCTAGCAGTAATAGGGGGGAAATGAAAGCACATGTTCAACTGTGTGTTGATTTGTTTATGATACGCTTCCAAGTTAAAAATAACATGCTGTACAGTGTACATGCACTATTTTTGAATAAAATAACTATTTTTAACAATAAATTTTCTCTTTTTTTCCCCATGTATAAATATCGTGATATATATCGTATCGTGGACTCTTTATCGTGATAATATCGTATCGTGCGTTTCTGGTATAGTTACATCCCTAGTTCCTCATGTAATATGTTCTTTTTTGATCAGAGGTAGAACGGGTTGTTCACTAATCAGAAGGTGAATGGTTCGATCCCTGGCTCCTCCAGTCCGCATGTCGAAGCATCCTTGAGAAAAATACTGAATCCCAAATTGCTCTCAGTGGCTGTTGCATCGTGAGTGCGTGTGAATGGTTTCTGAGTAGCAGGTGGCACCTTGTATAGTGGCCTTGGCCACCAGTGTGTGAATAGGTGAATATGACATAGTGTAAAAGTGGTCGGAAGATTAGAAAAGCGCTTTACAAGTGCAGTCTATTTACCATGTATTTGAGTATTTTGGTGTTAAAAGTGTTTTTTTCCATAGTGTGATGTATCAGGAAAAGTATTACATTTTAATATTCAGGCAGGCCTACTAATTTTATCTTGTCAAGATGATACTGAGTAAAATAATATGTAGCTTTATTTGTCCTGTGATAGAGTAATTAGATCTACGCAGGCTTTTTCTCTTTCTCTTATTTAACATATTCTTGTGAGGAATCTGCAGATAAATAAATGGGCTGTAAATTCAATTCCCTCAGAGGTCATCGATGAGAGCGGACAACAGTTTCACACACAGATACTCACTGTGAAATAACAATTTCAGCTTTTATCCATCTGACTGATTACATGGATCCATTTTTGATTTTTCATACAATGTTTCAATTTTACACGAACTTGCTCGCTGCTTTCTGCCGCAGACAGATCAAATCAAAAGAAGCCAAATTGTTTTATTTGGCCTGTTGACTTTCTAAAATCATATTGCCCAGATGGGTTTGTATCAAAAAATCCAATAGCTGCATAATGGGGGACAATTCCAGCCAGTGAATAGTCTTTTGTGTTCATATTGGTGAAACTAATTCTCCTGGTGCTTGACTGGAAGCCTGGCATGTGGTTTAGTGTGTGCATAATTAGGCACAGTTTAAAATGATGCACCTCTTTAACATCTGGCAAATGGAACAGATGGGCTATAAGGGCTATAAAGATAAAACTAATAAAATATTCTATATTCAAGTATGTGTGGCATCATCAACAGCACAATCACAATAATAGGCTAGTTATTTAAGGCCATGGTAAACTCTTGATAGGCTCTAAAGCTCTGAAACAGAGGCAGCTGATTATATGCTTGTGAATGTGTAGAGGTTTTATTCATTTAAACATTTATAAATTTCCCATTTTCATGCAGAAAATGTTACTCTGACACCGCATTTGAGAGACAGGTGAACTACAAGACCATTTAAAGCTGCTGCTGATGACTGACTCAAGAATTTAAGCCAGGAAACAACAACTATGCAATGAGTCAAATGGTCAAAGTTAAAACTAAACAGAGATTTGTTATTTTTAAATCAGAGACACATCAGTCCTGATAAGTGGAATGGTTTGTAAACATCTGAAACTTAAATGCCATATATCTTAATTGTGGGAATACAGCAGCCAAAAGCATTTGGCAGGGTAATGGATCTGGCCTGGTAATAGTGCTGTACAACACTGCCCCCTAATGATGACAATAAAAATCACAGTATTGGCTTATTGCTCATCTTAGTGCCTGTAAACTGAAGTTGTCTGATGTTGTTTACAGCGCTCTCATTCAATTTAATTACACTGTGAAATGAAGGCAAATCAATCAAATCACTGTGGTGAGAAACATTAGCAGGCTTCACATCATAAAAGACAAAGACAAAAGAGAACACGACAATCTTTAAATTAATATCAAGTTAAAATCTGTTAGAGTGAAAATATACGATACCAACAGAAATGAAATTACGTTTTCATGCTCAGCTATGTCTCATGAGGATACTTTAAGCACATCATCGCCTTAAGTGATGTTATAACTGCTTGACACCTGACGTGTGATCAGATAATGTTTGAAGTGTTTTCAGAGGTTCTCTGTGGATTTCCAGTGTCAAAGCTGGTGGGAGATATGAAGGCGGTCCATCAAAAGGAACTGAATACCTTCACAGAAAACAAGGCACAGTAAGCATCGGCATACAATATGCATGAATACTGTTGTCCTCCAAAGAGACACATGAAACAAAATGACTGAAAACGAACAAAACAGACCACAGGAACCCCTGGCCACTGAAATGTCTCCCATTACGATCCTGAAAAGGATTTCTGTGCAGGTTTTCCTCACAAAGGTTGAACAATTTTGTGATGTTGAGCTGCTGCAATGAAACTGACGAGACAACCTGGCAGAAAAGTTACTGTCACTCAGTAGAGGATGTACTACATTGGACACCAGGGTTCGACATTTACTATGGCCCGATGGCCTGTGACCACAAAAGTTACTCTATGGCCACCAAATATCACCAGTAGGTGACCACTAAGTTTAATCAGATCTCTCTTGAGAATAAGACTGTCTTAATAAAATTACCTTGTCTAAATAAAAGTTAAATACATTTTGAATATCCCCATACTGAGAGCCTTTCCCAATGCAACGTTACTCCTACACAAACATCCCCATTTATTTGCACCTTTTAGTTCAACATTCTATGAAAACAGCAAACAGTAGTGCTCGTCAGTGGCTAAGCCAGGGTTTGAGGCACCTATAGCATCCAGTCATCCGATTGACAATAGAAAACGTGTTTGGGACAAACGTATCTTCCTTAAGACAACTTAATTATCGCTTAGCAAATGGCAAACTGAATCGAGTGACGACAACGGAGCGTGTCTTCATGCTGTTATCACTAGGAGATGAGCTAGTTAGCTGTTAGCAGCTGGTGGGCAGCAGATTTCTGTGGTGTATTGGCTGATGGAGCGAACAGCTAACTGAGCTAATAGAGCTAAACACAGCAGAATAGAGAGATCCTGTTCAGAAGAACATGAAGCGTTACACGGTGAACTAAAGTGCATATGTGACAACACCAAAAGTTTACTGTAAATAAACGTAACGTCACTGCGATACTTAAGCTGAGTACAGTTTGAAGGTAACATTGGAAGTGCTATACCCAATAAGTACAATAAGAAATAATAGTTAGACATAATTTGGACTATTTTAAAATCAATCCTGTATATTTCAGGTTTGACTTTTTTTTCTATCGGGCTGGCAAAATAAATATAACAATTTTTTTCTTAACATATTTCCTAATACAGATTATAATAACGAAGTAAAGAAACAACAGACTGCAAACTAAGAGACTGTGAGGGAATAAACCACGTTTTCAAAAATATATTTTCATTGTGTTAATGTCTTTACATTTTAAGTGTCACAGTTAAGGAAGGCTGTGTTAAATTGTGTATGTTTATATTTGAGTCATCAAAAATGGACATTGGCCACCACATTTAGGGGTTTGGTGACCCATTGAGCCAGTTCTTGAAAATATTAGTGTCTATTGCTGGATACAAAGACACACATTTAGATCACTGATAAATCGTTTAAGTCTTAACTCAAGCAAAAATATTTCCAGGATCACTTTATCAATTTTATGCATTCTCTCCTCCGTTTTCTACTTTTCTTATAATTTCTCAAAGCAATGTGACCCAACTTCCCTCCAGGGATCAGTGAAGTATTTCTGAATTCCAATGAAGATGTCACATTGGGCTATTTTTACTATCTTCTGACACTTTTAGGACTAAATTCAGATGAATAATGAAACTAATCATTATTTGCAGCCTTATTCTGTATGCATTCTTCCATACGCACATAAAAAATGCAGCAAAGAGCAGAATTCAACACTCATGAATAAACCAAAGGTCATGGACACACCATAAACAGGCTGCACATGTGCTCACACATTATGCATGGTTATAAGCATATACACAAACGCACATAATGCCACCCAAATTCCCACCTACAGTCCCCGCACAAGATTTACATGCTGACGATAAAGAGGCAGAGGTGGTGCGAAGTGAGGAACACACATCATTCGTTCGGTAGAGCTGAACCCCGGGGGTTCTGTAGCTGTGAAGCAGAGAGCAGCAAGCAGAACTCTCATCTCTGCAGAGCTCATTAAACTCCACTAATCGTATCTGTTACCGCTGTAATGGGCGGAATAAAGGGAGAGAAGCAGAAATGGGATGTGGTTTCCTGGAGGTGGTTAGCTGTGCACTTAAAAATGGTTTGTGTATGTGTGTGCATGTGGGTGTATTTATGTGTGTGTGTTTGCCTGTGATAGAAAAATCCGGCGCTGGCTCACCATATCTGTCTATTTCTCCCTCCAGCAGAGAATGCATCCCCCTCGATTTTTCCCTTCTGTTTCTGCTGAGCTTTACATGACTGAAGCTCTCTTCTTCTCTCTGCCCTCATTCTTGTGTTTTTCTGCTGCAGTTGTAACAACATCCTCAATTGTTGAATGGATTACAGACCAGTTTGAGCTTATACTCTATTTCAGTGAGAGAGATAGAACAATAAAAAAAAACATATCTGATGTCTGGGCACAAAGGGACAGCAGCTGCAACATAATTGGACGATGTTGTTTGCACATTAACTCCATCTTCTCATAATGTAGCCTCGTAAACACTATCGGCTTATAAATATACTCAGGGCTCTTAAGTTAAAAAGGAAAAGCCTCCCGTCTAAAGCTTTGTTGACTCTGGTCAATTTTGATTTTGCTCACAGCCAAGACACAAAGCTCTGCACAAACAGGAAGGATTCAACACACAGACCACATCGCCAAAGTCGAGATGAGATCAAACTGCCATGTCAACTCAAAACTGTCTGGCTTTTTTTGCCTTGAGAACATTTATGGAGCCTTTTTTTAAAGATACTGGGTGGTCTGAGAGTGTGTTGTTCACAGCGCTTCTCTGAACTATGAGAACTGTCTTTGTAGATACTGTCAAAGTTTGGATCTAGGCCAAGTGTCTAGAGGCTGATGAATCTTCGCCTGTGTTTGCTGTAAAAACAGGCTTTCATATGTTTATTGTAGCTGCCTGACTATGATGATTAAAATGTGGATCCCAAGACAAACACCTCCAAGTGAAGTTCAAAGTTGAACCTCTGAGCACTCCACGAGCATCTGACTTCCACGAGGCTGGGTTTCTGGATGCGGCACTCTTATTTTCTCTGCGACACGGTGTGAATTTTAAAGACAAAAATGCTCTCGCTGTGAAATGATTTCAAATGCTCTTTAACAGGATTATGCACTTTCTCTGAACTCACGGATGAACAGTTAATGGCTAATGCTGAGTGCATTAGCAAAAACATTAAGGCAAATGAAAGCAAGGGATATTTGAGTACGACTAAAACCTAGCCTTAATATCCTCCTGGTCTTAGATAACACTGAAAAACAACCTACACCCACACAACCCCTCGTCTCTTCCCCTCTTGATGTTTGAAATTTTAATATTCACTAAAGTGTTTCTAGGTGTTGGTCAGTGGAAATGATGCTGTGAATAGGAAGTATGGCAGTCTGTAATGTGAGCAGACATATCTGCTGTACCACAGCTTCTCAAACTACACTTGAGAAGTCTGTATACTGGCACCAGGAGAGAGCGCGGGGAGGAGGGGTATGAATCACACTTGACAAGACCATTTCCTTTCACTGTCATCCCTGCTGATTTGGCTGTGGGGGCTGGAAGCTGCTGCCAAAACATAAACAAGAGGGATTACATGTATAATGACAGTCCTCTGTCAGGGTTTAGTGTTTAAGTTCAAACTGAATGTTGTGTTTCATCAGGGAACTTCCATTTAATGAAACGGCTTCAGTGGACCTGTGTCTAATTAAATGAGATTTAAATGGTTGCAGAGCACTAACAACTCAAGGAAATGCTCATTAAACTGCTGTGTTGCACTGCTGTTCTTCGCAGAGTTACCTACAAAGACATGATCAAGAGGAAGGACAAGTGCATAGATGATCTAGTGAAGAATCACCCAAATGACAGAAACACACATTTTCTATCCTTAAATTTGTGCGTTGGGTAGAATTTTGACAAATTAATGTAGTGTTGAGATACGGGCTATTAAAAACTAAACTTGTTAGTGCTCTCTGGTGGACAAATTATGTAGTGATGAAACAGTTTCTACATTACCTGAAACATACCTTTGGCATTTCTCTAACGCAATGTCTTGTTACTTAAGAGCTGCAACAATTAGGTTGATTACTGAATCAACAGAAAAGTAATCTGTTACAATTTTTCAACAAATTTGTAAAGCATAAATGACAAAAGTTAGTTCTGGATCACACTTCTTTAATGTGAGAATTTGATGTTTCTTTTCTTATATGATAATAAGCTGAATATGTACAGTATGGGTTTGGACTGCATAAAGCAAGGACAGAAACCCTGCCCCCTTTATTTATACTCCCCTTACATATGAATATGGATATGTCACTTTCAAATGCTGTAAACGTCACTGCCCTCATACTTCTATGCGCCCTTTATGTTGGCATAAATACAGCCAAAAAACAATTAAGGGCTTACTTTTACTCCCTTTACATATGAAAATAGGTAACGTTAATTTCAGATGTAACCGTCACTGCTCACACACTTCCACAGTCCCTTACGTTGACTTAGATACATCCAGTAGATGGCACAAGAAGACGACAGACAAGGCAACGGTCAAGGAGGTCAGGATAATGCACGTTTTAACGGAGGCAGTGTTGTAGACTGCGGTGGTCTATGAAGCCGATCAATACATCACGACATGTAGACATGTAGAATTATTTTCACTACATTACTGCTTTGATCTGTTGGGCTATTTTTTAAAATGTCTTTGTCATCTTATACCATCATATGTCGCTTGAACTACACTACACTGCCTCCACGATCTCCGGTGGTACTGCTCCATTTTGTCAGTATCCATAAGCTTTCGGAAAACTTGTACACACGGCTTCATCCCTGTTCATATACGTATCTTACGTTGAATATAAATGAGCTCAAATTGGATTAAGTTTTCCCAAATAAATGTTCCCCAAATATTGTTTATGTCATTTTAGGTTGTTCTTATCACCCTCATCTATGTTCAAGTGTTCATTTGTCTTTTAAGTTTAGTTTTAATTGGTTATCTGATGCTATATAAAGGGGATGTGACATTATGATTAAAAGCTGTGTGTGGCAATCGGTGTCCTTGTGATCACTGGCGCTGCTCTCAACTGGTTAGAGAGTGGTAACACGACACTGTGGAGATTTTTAATGTGCAGACTTTGGCTTCAGATAATGTCACCAGCACAAGATGGCAGCGCTCATATCCAAGATATTTTGGCTTCATTTTTGTAAAGAGGGACAATGTGGAGATGTGTTGTTCATCTTAATCTGCTTGTGACATTTGCCAAGTAAATGTTTGGGTCGATCTTTGGTAGAGACTAAATTATGGGTAGTAAATTATTGAGAAACTGTTTACAGCTAGGTGAGTAAATTCATCTGCAGTCATCCCCATTTTACTTGGAGACTGATATCTCAAACTCTGGACAAATGACACCAAAGTAAGCGCATGATAATAAGTGAAGAAAACGTTTTATGAATTTGGGTGTAGTGCCCCTTTAAAGGGAAAGTTTGACATCCTGGGAAATATGCTTTGGTTTCAAGACATGTAAATAGGTGAGCTTTACAGCTGCTGTCCCAAGGTAGAATTTGTTATCTTTGTAGATAGCTGGGCTAGCTGTTACCCCCATTTTGTGTCTTTATGCTAAGCTAATTTCTTAGCATAGAGATGGGAGTGGTATCAATCCTTCTGCCCAACTCTTGGCAAGAAAATGAAAGATGCTGGAAAGATGGTCTTTTCACAAAACCTGGCTGACTGTGCAGTAAAAAGACTTGTATCCTTTTGAAATTGATGCTATGTTGCCAGAGAAAACAGAGAAAAAGGGCTCAAGTGGCAGAAAATCTATAGCTACCAGAAAGCATTGTGCTGCACTGAACCAATAAATGCTCCTGCTGGTCGGTGATGTAATGCAAGTTGCCCATCCGAAAACAAAATGGCAGTTACCTAGTAACAAATGATCTCAAATTACAGTTAAACAGTAAACTAAAATGCGTTTCTGAAAACATTTAAGGTGATAAATAGGCAATATTTTTGATCAGCCCTACTAAATGTTACGGTTTGATTGGAGTTTGGTCTGAGTTTAAAGGGACAGAGACAGAGGGAGATCTCCTTCTCTCGATCCACTCCTATACTCTTTGTGTCTGTGTTGGCAGCAGCTATTCAAAAATGAGGACGTACGGTCTGTAGTTCAAGCAACAGCCCAAGAGTCAACAAAAATCCGCCCCGCAAATAAGCAGGGAGATCTGGGTGCTGGTAAGATAGAGGGAAGTTTACCAGTTCATTATACTACTCAAACAAGACACAAAGTTGTTTAAACATTGACAAAAAAATCCTTTTAAGTTTGGTTTCTTTGCAACTAAGTCAACACTGACTACTGAACTGTTCCGACCTGACCGAGCTTGGGGTCAACTCAGTCTAACAGCTCTGTGTGATTTTGTAGCCTGCTGCGCTGTACCATCCTAACACCTCAGCCAGAGTGAGATTACTCCCTTAGGCAGCGGAGCCTTTGATAATTACAGTGGAAGTGAGATTTTAAGCCTCTTCACACAACCGGAGAATAACACATATTCCTGTAACCTGAGTTAAATGATATACTGTATAAGTTATCTTTTTGCCTGATAACCTGTTACTGACACATAACAAAAAAACAATTGAATCACCACTGACTGAGTATTCTGCTTCGATTAATGAGAACTGGACTCCTGGCTTCTTTCTCTATCGTTTTCATGATGCTAAGGTAAGTATGGGGAGTTTCTGGGAGATGGTGTGTTACACTGAGGATCAAAAAGGAAAACTTCAAAACTACCAAAATATTGCATGTTATGCTGATTGAATGCACAGCAGGAGGTAAAAGCATTTCAGACACTTTCCTTCATCAGGGTTTCATCATGCATTTCAACTCGCTGATATAAGCCAAGGGTTGCTTTACGATTTGTCTGCCGTGGTGAATTAAATATTTTACCATGCATTTCAATTTTTATTTGCGACTGATGTTTAATTCACTGTGCTCTGCATTTACTTTTGGATAACTTTTGAAAGTCTTTGTTTTACTGGTGGAAATTGTTGCAAATATTTTACACGTCAAAAGCATCTGAGAGAAAAAGTTTTGTCATGTGCCCGAGAAAAAATAAAGGTTACCTAATTGTGGCTATAAACTGTTCTGTTAGTGGTTATTAGCAACATTTATTTGACAATTATTCAGTGTGGTTGGATATTTTCTTAGATAATTAGGCAATTAGTACCAAAGTTCCCCCCTCGTCTTCTCAAAGTCACAGCAGGAGCTATTGCTCTACTTCAAATTTGCAACACTTGTCCTATAATCCTGTATGTGTTTGGGATTAAAGTCTAAGCTTTTATCACTCATCAATGATCTCTCGTCTCACAGAGGAAAGCTTGGCGGAGATGAATTGTCTAGATGGGAGAGCACCAACGCCTGAAGTGAGGATTTAGAAGCAGGAAAGTGAAGGATTAGAGACTTGGATTGACATGATTGGCAGAAAAATCACATGTTCCTGCTGACGCATCATCCACCTGCCGCTGCAGATAAATGCAGCCAACAGAAGGAGAAAAAAAAAACACAGGAGAGGAAACACGTGTCATCTGAATACCAAAGAATGCAAAACACGCTGCGAAACAATAACAACTGCAAACATAATCAACTTTGAGTGATTAGTGCGGATTACACTTGCCTTGCAGATGAGCCAGAAGGGAAATTATTTGTCCCTAAAACATGGCAAGAATCCCCATGATCACTCAAATAGAGTCGAACTGATACATTGTAAGTTTTAATCTGAATCCCATAAATCTATTGTTAGCGGGATGGGGCACATAACACTCCCCAGTGCACTCTGTGCCTTCAGGCTTCATCTTTGTACATGTGGGAAAAACTAAACCAGTCTCTGTCAAATGTCTTACCACCTGAGAGCAGAAATTTAATTTTTACTAAAGAAGCAGAGCCATTCATTCCACTTTGTTAATTATAGTACATTTGTCACCAAAGGAAGATGACTTGAGAGAACAGGAATCTGTAAAATGAGACAAGAAATCCTTTTAAGGGGCAGACATTTTGCCATGTCATAGCCTGTACTTTTCCTGCTGTAACAAGTCAAAATGTCTCCTATGAAATAGAGCCACGGCTACTTTTTGTGGTTTGCAAGTGTCACACATAACATGTAGCACTGACTTTGTGGAAATGTTTAAAAATTAAAACAAAAAGGCAAAAATGGAGGTACAAACCATAAAGTATGTGTGAAATTTAAAAAGTGAAACAAAACAGGGTTGATGTTTGAGGCTGCTGCTGCCTGGCTATTGGCTATGATCCAGTCCTGCCAGTTTGGGCCTGCCTGTGGTGCTACTGTGCATCACTGCTGGCTGATATGATAATCACAGAACCACTGAGAGCCGACTGGTATTTCGTACACCAGTTTGCCAACACAAATTGAGTCACTACCCTGCAGTGAGTGTGGACTCTTTATGGTGGATTGTGTCGCTGCCACCTGTGCAGTTACAGTGCCGCTTTTATCAACAGCAAAATGTAACAAGGGTGTACTGCAGAAATAACATTTACTCAGTCATTCAGTGTCTTATTCAAAAGCAAAACATTTTAAATTATCCTCAAAAATTGCACAAAAGGATGACTTGCCTGCAATCAATGCTTTCATCACATTTATTCACTTTTCACTACCATTTTCACTCCTTTGAGCAGATATCTGTGTATTTATTCAGCCCTTTGAGGTCGTGATAATATTGATTGCTATAATGAATTTTTAACCAGATTAATATCTGCTCAATTCTACCTCCAACAGTAATTAAATAAAACTAAGTCAGAGTGCCTGCTCATCTTCATTATCTATAGTCTACACTTGGATCATAATTGACTAAAGTTTTTATCAAACAAGAGTAAGAAATGGAAAATGGATCATTTTTCCAGCGATTTAAACTTATGAAAAGGTTTGTTTTCATACTCATCTATAGACAACACCAAACATAGACACATGCTGAGGAACACACAAACTCCAGTCTCTCTGCTGCTCCCTCATCTCTGCAGGGCTCATCCCTCAGATATTAGTTTTACACGGACCACTGAAAACACAGTGAAGAACCCCTAACTCATAAAGGCTGGGTCAAAGTCATGCTGTTTGCCAACCAAATCATAAATATGACAGGGATGCATTTTATGTGTAAGTGAAGCTTCACTCACAAGCACCTCTATGCAGCAATACAGGATTTAATCAGTGAAATTAAATCAGCTACACAGGGCTCTGCACACACACCTGTGCATCATTCACCACACACCTGTTGGTGACTGATAAATCACAACACAATATTGTAATCTCCATCTAAACTCATCAGTCTGTCTCCTCTGTTGGGACTGAATGACAGAGACTGGCACTGATTCCCTTACCAATTAGCAAACCCGTTTTTCATTCAGCGCCACAAACTGCTGCACCGTGTTAATTAAACAATAAACATTACCTTGGCTAACAGCACAAGCACTTGGTAATAGAGCAAGCTGTCTTACCTTAAAGCTGGTGTCTGTGCTTTGCTTCCACTTATACTGAGACATACATCACAGCTGTTGTAACACCCATACACACGAGACTTTTCTTGGTGTTATCACAGAAGTTCATTATTTGGGTCAAACATCCCAACTTACAAGATGGGCGACCAACTACAGGGCTAGCTACCTAGCTGTTGGGGCTAACGGCAGTAGCAGCGCAGTGCTAACGTTAATGTTAGCTAGCATCAATGTAACAGCCATTCTCTCGCTGTCTCGCTGTTTTTATCCTCAAAATATCCGTTTTCAGCATCCTCCGTTGTAGTTGCCCATTTCTTAACTTGCCGTTTTTTCTTTCTACATAGCCTGTTTCCATTAACTTGGGTTAAAATACCGAAACCGAAACCGGGGACTCTCAGCTCATTAATCTGTGTGTGCAGCAGCGCCATCGTGTTGCGGCGGATATGGGCTCACCAATTATACAAAAAAACATAACCTCCTTGGCGGAGGTAAAAAAAAAAAAAAAAATTAATTAAAAAAATAAATAAATCAAAAGAATAAGTACAGTGAATTTATATAAGGTGCTCACAGCAATTAACAATCATCTTTTTTTCAAGAGACAATAGGCCTATCCCTGTCGTTGGATGAAATCAGGCAGGAAACACTGCCAACATTTTTTGTAAGGACTATTTCTTTGGCCAAAAGTAGTTCTGATAGCCTGACTCTTCACAAACAGGTTTTCTGTAACTTGAGTGAACTGACCATTAAAGGTCCAGTGTGTAAGATTTTAGGGGCGTTAAAGTGGGATTTATAGTTGGGCAGCAGACCCTACACACATCGCTTACGCCGTTGTAAGCATTTATACTTGTGCAGTGGTGTGTCTGTGTCACTCTGCAGTTACACCTCCAAAACCAACCAACCCCCTCTCCTGTGATAGCCCTCTCTTGTAACGCTGTTGCATGAAAATTCGAATGTATGCTCGCAGGCATTGGATTGGCTCCGGGTGTTACAATCCTCAGTGTGTATCTCCTGATTGGTGTAGCAATGAATCGACTCCACCAATCAGATGGGTTCCTTGGAAGCTCAAGATGCTACATAAACCAGACCAGCCAGCTGGTAAGGGTGAGCATACCACAAAATTTGATTTTAATTCGATACCAAGTAATACAGGGCCAGAATTGACGATAGCAATACCATTACGACACTTATTATTATTAAAAATTGTTTGGCTTATGTTGCTTCTCTTTTCCCCTGGGTCATAACAGGGGGATATAGAGTGCTCTGGGAATGACATTCTTCTGTAGCCCTACGCAGAACTTAGTGTCACCAGGCAATAAACAAACTACGCCATGTTCGCATGTCTTAACATCACCACCACAAGAAGGCTGTAAAGCCATGTTCATGTGATGACGCTCTGTGGTCTAATTCTACAGACCTTGTTTCAGATGTCTAATCATAAACCCATTAAATTCAAAACGAAGGAACCGGGATTGCTAACATGCTAAATTATTTCTGAGTTTCAGAACTCATTCCAGGGACACTCTACATTGGCCAAAATGAAACACAATAAGTATGTTTTCTTTAGTGTATAATCACTTAAAAATAACAATCGTCATGTTTTCATTACTTTAGAATGAGCCGTTTAGCCTATATCTACATAGGAAGCAGGTCCTCATCCTTGTAGTCCTTCATGTTACACCGCCATGTTTTTTACAGTGGTACAGAACAGACAAACCAAACTAGATAGGGCCATTGGTCTCTTCTTGTTTTTGCATTGGCCATCATAGTTAGCAGCCCCTCTGCAGAGGACAGAAAAACACTTATTTTTTTAACGTGAAACTGCTTTACTTATTGTTTTTATTCCCTGAGTTGATATTGTTTTTGGAGAGGAACAAAACTGTGGATATTTCGGCTCCTGATGAAAATCTCCTAAACATATGGATCTTACGTTAACAGAGAAAATAGGTGAGCACACATTAGCAGGTGCTAGGATAGTGGCCCACCTGCAACAAGCCAAGCAGTAAAGCACTTGGTCTTTTTGTTTTGGAGAGGAGGAGACCTCTGTGGATAATTCATCTTACAATAAAAACCTCCTGAACAATGAACACTGAAGGAATCCTATCCGGAAGTTCAGGGTTGGCACATGGGAGAAATTTCAGCTGGTTGCAATCTGCAGTCCTCACTGCTAGATGCCACTAAAGCCTATGAATCCAACACACTTTAAGTAAACTATGTCTCCAAATAAAGGAAAACATATAACCCACACATTACACTTTTTGCCAATATTCTTTTAGCTAATAACTTTTCAGATGATTCCAAGACACAGAAAATGGCCATCGTTCAGCTGTTTTGTGTTGCGTCCTTTGTTATGTGTTGCTCCCACTGCTGCAAAACTAATTGCCCCACTGGGGACAAATAAAGCAACTGATTGATTGATGTTACCATACATTTTTTTCTGCATTTGTTGGGCAGTTAAGTACTTTGTCACAAATGTTGTGAAACACATTACTACACTGCTTTGTCTTGTTGAAATACAGATGTTGATGCACTTGACCAACACCATTACTGACTTGGAACAACACTCCCAGTGAATAGTGGGTGTTGTAAGACCTGTTGAAGCAAGCTGGAATTCAGCTTTTAAAAAATACCTTTGAAAACATATGAATCCTGTAGGACTCGTGGGCTACCATTGCCAATTGATAAAAAACAGCAATACTGATGGAAAATATTCCTTTAAAACATTAGACAGTCATCAAAAGCTCTAACCTCCAAAATTCAAATGGCTTCAGATGCAGTGAATATGGTGCATTCACCCGTATTGATTTGCTGTTAAAAATGTATGAACACATCAAAGTAGATGGTATCGAGTGGGGTAGCAAGCAGAGAAAAGCGAAACGTTGCAGAAGCATTTCTTTTTTCATGAATTATGACATCTGTAATGCTCCAAAGTGCAGATAACATCCACTGTAATGTCCTTGAAGGTGTGTTATGGTTTTACAATGGCACAGGATTTCCACACTCTCTGCTGCACCACATCTTTACAGTATCAAACATGTTATCTTTTTATGGGTTTATTACACTATAGATAAAAATCAGTGAGCTGAACTGTTTTCATTACCTGGCTTTCTGGCCCTATATCTCTTGTAAATGCTCCGGAGAAGACAACAATTTAAACAAACATAATCTGTATTCATAACGACCCCCTTGGTGACAGGATGGGCTAACACACAATGTTTATATTTGAAAGGTGGCTCAGCAAAGGATAGAGGAGAGGATGAGTATGCTGAGGCAGAGGAGATGCAGAGACAGCGCCTGCTGACCCTCACTCTGTTTTCAATCAGGCTTCTCTGGCAGCATGCTCATTCATCTGAAGGTTAATGGAAGTTGGAGATGTCCAATTCTAGGCCCAGGATCTGGCAGGAGGGGGTGCATTGTAAATTTTTCAGTGTGCCAGGTGTCCCATGGTCCGCCGCTCAAACTCAAATGACTGCCTTGACAGCAGTTTTCCTCTGTGAGGAACTTTGAATAATAAACTTGGAAGGGGTCTGCTGCTATAAAAATGATTCCCCGACCAACTTGACACAAAGTGTTTTGCTGCCACCAGGGAAACATTTGAGGAGTTTCATCGTCTATGTCATTCAAAAAAAATAATAATTTGCACTGCTAATAGGCTTGGCTGGGTGAACACAGGGGCAAGCTCAATATTTCACATGTGATTCTGATGTGATTTAACCTCCCAGATGGCAACACCATGGTTTCTAACTCGTGAGGAAGAGTAGGTCCACTGGTGCAGACGAATGACCAGCGTTCATCTGTGATTGACCTGTCAATAACAGGTCTAGACATGAAGCACATCAGGCTATGTTACATAATCTCTTTCTTTTCCTCTGGTTTTGTTATTTGGTTATGTTTGGGGTCATAAACTTACTGTTAATTCAGACCACAGATCCACTGAGGTGAAAATGCTTTCCCAAGACCTGATAGTCACAATACTGTTATCTGATTTATGCTGCAATAAGCCAAAATACTGCAGAGAAGCCACTGTGAAAACATCATGTCCTCAGTGAGTTGCTGAATGTTCCAGAGCGCAAGGCACAGCATTATTCATGCTCTTTGTAGACTGTGCACTGGGTATGATGTTAACACAATTTTAATGGAGATTAAATATTAACAAGGACACATAATACCAAATATAATATAGAAACTAAAGTGTGAAATTTTCCTCAGGTTTACCCAAGGCTCCTTACAGTACTGTGCAAGGTGAAATAAGTCAGGTACTCCAGCACAAATTCAGTGGGTGCTTATCAACACAACATGCAGTTACTTACATGCACTCTTCTATGTATCCCTTAAAGGGACAATTCACCCCCAAATCAAAAATACATTTTCCCTCTTAACTGTGGTGCTATTTATCAGTCTAGATGGTTGTGAGAATGTTGAAGATATCAGCTGTGGAGATGTCTGCCTTTTCTCAAATATAATGGAACTAAATGTCACTCGGCTTGCGATGTTCAAAGCTCCCCAAAAAATATGTCTCTTTCCAGAAATCGTGACATGCTTACTCAAGATAATCCGCAGACCTTGTTGGGAGTTTTTTCATGTGGGAACTATGTTTTTTCGAAGTACACCTGACAACTGTATCACCGTGCAGTAGGAAGCATGCATCTACTGCTAGCTCACCTCGCTAACATTACAGCTCAGCCGAGGAGGATATCATTAATGTTTACATCTCGCATTGTCGGGAGCACGAATCTCTCATTCTTGAGTAGATGCATACCTCCCTCTGTGCAGTGATACAGTTGACGCACGTAGTTTGGTAGAATAGTTCATGAAACTGTTCACAACAAGGTCTGTGGATTCTCTTGAGTAACTGGGTCATGGTTGTTGGAAAGAGACATTGCTGTTGAGCTTTTTAACTGTCTTTTTTTTGGCACTTTGAGCACCACAAGCAAAGTGCCATCTAGTTTTATTATATTCAAGAGAAGGCAGACATCTCTACAGCTGATATCTCCAACAAGCAACTCACACCAAAATACACTAGACTGATAAATAGCACTACAGGTAAGAGGAAAAATATGTAGTTTTTGATTAGAGGGTGAACAACCAACAAAGTGCCGTAACCCTGAAAGTATGCAGCAATGTGTACCCTAAAGTACTGGTGGTCCTCCAGTTCCTGAATATTTTCTCGTATGGTGAAACATTTTTTCTTCACTGATTGAGATTGTGTGACATAATTTTCTGTCTGGCTGAGTGTTAATGTATCTCCCGTGGCTTCATTTCTTCAATGAACTAACATGACTTCATTTTAATGCGCAGCCAAATGACAGCAGATGGAGTTTGAATGATAGTATCTATGCGTGGGTCTTGCAGAGACACAGTTGGTGTGGCATTTTATTTTCACTGATCAACAGTTTCCCTTAAAAGCAAAGGAAATAAATAAATAAAAAAAAGTTCCTGAAAACAGCCTCAATCCGTGACTCACCACGTGAGAAAAAAAACACAGATACGTTACCTTGCTGAGTGCACACACTGACTGTACCAGCAAACCTCATGCAACGTGACTCCTTCTACATGATTAGCAACACCAGGAGCATGAAGCTAATCTCTTACTGCAGGAAAGCCCACCGGGTAAGGAGGTGTGAGGAATCTGCGAGTGCACTGGAACCATAACACAAGTGGAAGCAAGGGAGGAATTAATCACTTCAAAGAAGACCAAAATATGTCCTACACCTGCAGTGGTCACATATTAAAACTTCAAATCACGTTCACCTCTCCTGAGCAGGGATTTACCAACGGTTTATTGAGGTATTAAGGAATATTCAAGGGTAAAGTAATAGGCAAGAAAGAAAATAGTCTCCAACTTTGACTGCTAAACTGATAATATATACTGTCCTCTAGTTTGATATGGTCTCTGAAAGTCATGATCTGATTGGGGTTTAATTGGAAAAACAGCCATAATTAAAGGTGCAAGGTGTAATGCCTGGCCACATGTACAAAATAATGGAGGACTGCTTTTCTCCTGCAATCCAACTACTATTAGCAGGGTGTAATACCAAACTGCTTAAACTCTGAGAGCTGCCCAAAATAACACAATCATTTTTTTAATCTTCATGTGTGTCAGTTTTACCAAGACCATAGCAGCAAGAAATAATCCACATCAAAACCATAAAACAACACAATTTGTAAACATTGTCATTACGATTGGTTTTGTCATTAGTGAGACTGTGCTTCCTGTGTTTCTTGACTTTTTTTTCGACAGCCTGCTTAAAAGCGAAAGATTTTGGATTTGGAGCTAATTGTGGCTTTGGCCAAAGCCTGCATGAGACAACTATATACAATCAAATGTGACGTATGATGAGCCTGTAAGCTAGCTTAGCCTAGCTAGCTTAGCTTGGCTGTATACCACCTGAAGTGGCTGAACTTACTGCGCCAGTATCGTGGGTTTCAGACCTCGGATTCATTGATTGTCGGATTGTCAATTATGGAAGAGGAAGTTAAGGAAATAAAATATTGCTGAACTTTATGTCGGGAGAGATTGCCAACATGTTCTCACTCCCCCATTTTGTCACATATTGTCGCTTGGTCAGTGGCCTTCACTAGGCATCCTGGGTGCGTCTATTGTTGATTTTTTTGAGACACCGTGTCAATTTCCGCCTGTAACATGCGTGGAGTCTTTTCAAGGTTAAAGGTCAAAGGTTAGATGCATACAGTCTTTTTAAAGATAAACTAACATCAGCAACACCTCATATTTACATTTATTTCCTTGTGCAACAAACACACAGTGTTAGCTTTAGGCAACAAAAGGCTGTGGTGAGGTTTATAAAAAACGGTTTGGCTCAACATTCATGCAGGAAGCAAACACCGGGCTCCCGGGTGAAAGTCCAGGGTTTGTTGGACCCAGCCCCCTATAGGGATATTGCAGTTCCTTATATTATGTTGTTGCCCTACAGCATATAAACTGAAGCTGTCTGGGAATGTAATAAACTGACGCCACCTGGCAGTACATTCTGCCACGAAAGGATGCCTTTTTCAACAGTGTCTGACTCAGAAATCACTTAGCCTACTAAGTGGCAGTATTTGACGACTTCTGAATGAGAACAGGTTGAGATTGCAGGTATCTCAAAACAAAAGCTAACACTGGACATTTTCATCCTCTCATGTTGGACTGAGGGCAGACTGGACGCTACACTCACTCACACAAAAGGAGATTGATAGGATTCTGTATAAAACTTCAAGGTTCTGTATAGAACCACTAATTGTAAGAGTGTACAGTGACTCACTATCGCCTCTCGAGGTACAAGTGGTATTACAGGACAGCATGTACCAGTGATAACTGGTTAGCATGCTCATTTCAGTAGGTATCTCTGCAACACAATACATGGATGTCTTTGATGTAACATCAAAACTCTTCACATTCATCTTCACATTCTGTTGATAATGTTAACTTTTTTAATGTTTTTAAACTAAAATTCTGGCCATATCTTACACATTGCACCTTGAACGTAGCATTAAAAAATTACCAGCCTCTATCAGTGACAATCAATGAATCAGAATTTCAGTCAGATCATCTTTTTCACAGATAAATGGAATTATAGTATAAATGGAGGAGGTGGAAAATATTGCCGGGGAGAGGGACATCTGGAAAAATCTTGCGACCCGATCCAGCGAATGAGTAAAGATGGATGGATAACACATTCTTGTGAAAAACTATAGGAAGCTGTTTAAGCTTAGGCTATTATCGAAGCTTTAAATACAACAAAATCCACAATAAATAAGAAATGCAGAACAGAGGAAAGCAAAAATAGTCTGAATTAGTCTTGGACATTAATCATTTGGCGTGCTGATTTATTTTCAAACAGACAGGGGTTGATATTTGGAATTTGGGCCAAGAGACAATAGTAGACATGAGAAAACAAGAAGCTTTTGTTGGATTTGAGAAACAGCCAGGAGGTGAGTTCTGGTTGCCAGAAATGAAGTAATACTATTGATCCACGACTATCAACAGCCCACAGATATGTTAAAATAATTTGTTGCTACTGAGTGGTAAGCTCTTGCTCATTGACTCTTTTAAATAGACATTACTGTGATGAGAATTTGTGTTCGTGCCTCAAGAGGAACAAGATGTTATCATTTCAATTATAGGAGCAGAGAATTTCATAGCACAATCATACACAAGAGGAGATTTGTAGCATCGATGCTCTACCCGGCCTAACCTTGAAAATTCATAAACACGAGAAATGAACTTCCCCTTAACACTTTAACTATTTCAAAGCCTGGGAAATAAGTTGTCATGTTCCCGCGACAAACAGGAGCATTGGCTGCTCAGGGATTTTTGACAACACATCACAACACTGAACACAGAAAAAAAAAATCACTCCACCAGTGGGGAGTAAGAGAATTGTAGCAGGATTATGCACCTGGCACTGCCACGTGAATGTGATTCATGAGAAAAAAAAATCTGTCAAGTGTTTATTCTGTCAGGGTACCACCAGAAGGTTGTTAATATTCAAGTCTTTGGGCATGTGCAACACTCATGTAATGGGGTTTTTTCTCTGCAACTCAGGCAGGCCCTTGCATATACTGTAGCTGAGGGACTTCTGATCCAATGATGGGTGACAGCCAAAGATAACAAAAAATCCCCCTATAATTACTGTTCAGATATTGCGAGCCAGCGCTACTGTGGATTAGTCTTCCAGCAGCTGTGTAACAGTATGTAAGGTTGTTGCTAAAAATAGAAAAAAAACACCCATCTCTTATTCACACAATTTGCAGCTTGCTCACTTTCTTGCCCCCATCCCTTCGCTCTTCTCTCCTTCCATCTCCCCTTTCCCTTCCCTCTCCCGCACATCCGAAATCGCAGACATGCAGCACAAGCTTCAAAGAGCATAGATAACTTGGGGAGCACAAGACTGACTGTGATTCACCACAACACATGCAATGATAATGTCATTTTCACAACCAGACAGTGACATTTAGGTTTAATTCACACGGCGCTCTCACCTATGCTGTGACTGATCAGTAAGCATTGGAGGGGAGTTACTGTGAATGAGCAAGGTGGTTTGACTTCAAGTTGTCTTTAAGTTTCGTTTGAATGGGGGGAAGAAACAGAGAGGGAACACAATGATCCCCCTTGGGTATATGTAAAGTAAATGTGCAACAAAGACTGCATATTGAGTGTGAGTGTATTTTCAGGATGTGATAGTCCAAAAACAAATTGCAACAAAGAAAGCTTGAAGTGCCTCCAAACGTTTAAACATTTTTTTTTTTTCCTGTTGATTTTCCGCAGTGTTGCACTGCCTGCTGCGTTCTCCACTCTGCCTGGATGTGGAGCAAGCAATCATTTCAATTGTTCAAATCAGGAAACCTATCCGGTCCAATTCATTCTGATTACGGCTCTGGACTCCAACAAACAGCAACTATTAACCTACAAGCAGGACGCCTCACGCTCCTCACAGATGAGCAGTTCTATGAAGGAAGCCATTCAAAAATGTTTTATACAAGATGCAATGGAAAGAAGGCGAGCGATAGGTCATCGCTTTCCTGTTACACAACAAGCAGCCTAAAAGCAAACTATTAGATACTGATGAATGTGTGTATAAAATCAGACAAGGTACAGCTCAAGTCAATACGAAGAAAAAGCTCACGGTCCTGCCTCATGTGGCAACTGAACTGGAGAAATAAAAACCCCATTTCTGTACCACAGTGGATGAACATGCCTAGCAGATACAAGCGTGTATGTATGATCATCTGCAGCAAAACCTGTGAAAAATCACAGCTCACTATACTTCACATCAGGTCAGCCATGGCCAAAGGGGGCCATTTTCTCTTTTGGGAATTATGTGACACCTTGTAACAGACCACCCGAGGCAGATCGTGTCATGCTGTGAGGTTTGATCCTGAAGAGAGAAAAGCCACAGGGCTTCAAAGCTCAAGCATACAATTCACACTGACACAAGTCACATATACAAAGAATGCATATATGCACCCACATGAGAGCAGAGTTTGAATGTGGACTGTGGGTGTCTGGCACCCATACTGCAGAGAATCCCCTTCAAATATTGATGATTTAAAAAAAAAAAAACTCCCATAAAGTACCCGAGCATAAATATGAGCAAACATCGATTATTTTTCATTGCTAATTCACTCTCAGATATATTTGCAAAGATGAATTCTACAATAATTGATTTGCAGTGTTGGTGCAGTGTTTAATGCAGAAGCATTTGTTTAATTTAATGCGAATTAGTGAATAAAATATGCAAATTCTCAGTTTCCTGGGAATCCACACTGCATTCTGATATTTTTGTCGCAAGGGCTTAGGTTTTGTTTCAACATTGGGGGGGGGGGCAAAATTTGAAGCAATTTCCTGCATCGTGGTGATTTTTATGCACCAATTTGTGCCTTTTTGGGGGGTGCACATTTTCTAAATATTGAAGGGAGGTTTTTCTGCCTGTTGACCAGGCAGAAAAACAATTGGCACTTCTCTATACTCAGTTTCAGCAAAAATCAAACATTATAAACTTCACAAAGACATTTATTTCCAGACCATAGATTGGATTACAATAAATGTTAAAGTTGTTGATGCTGTTGTGTAAAACGATTCAGCATTGAATATAATTTTAGACTTCTTCTAGTTTCTGTTTTAGACCTGTGGCATGTTCGGTCAGACGGAGATCAAAGCATTGTACCCATACGCATGAAAGGTAAGGTCTCTGTTCCCCTGCAAACCCACCTAAACACACACACACACACACACGTATGTACGCACAAGACAGAGCACACACATTTTCACATCTCCCTTGCGCATGAAAGGAGCATCACAGTCTATCAACATTAACACATTGCTGTGTCAAACTGCATTACACTAATGATTCAAGATTGATGCAAACATCACAATGCATTATGTAATTTTCTTAAGAAATATGTAAAACCCAAACACTTGAAAAAGCCATGCTGCATGAAGCCGTATGAAATATAAATTGTGTCTTTTTCACAGTGATTTCTCAACAGAGTGATTTCACAACAGAGGAGACTGAAACAGCCCTTCTAAAGGATAAAAGGATAAAAACAGACTGACACACCCCTTATAAAGGATAAAAGAGTAACATGATTAAAAAATATTGGGAGAACTGAATGATACATTGCATCAGAAACTGCTTTGAAAGGAAAGTGATATATATTTTTAATTTCCTGCTGGTTTTCGGTGAAACTGGGACACACGACTTCAACAGTTGCCTCCCTAAATGCCTTAATTTTCAATACCAATAGTATCATTATCAGAACAGTGTACTTTAAAGACTCTGTGTTAAGCATAATACAAAAGAACAGTAGGTGCACCTTTTATTGAAACACTACATGCAATCAAGTTAATCAGGATCGAGCAAGGTTAGTAAAACTTTGATATTTCTGCAGACTTCAGGTGGCTGTTAACACTCACTGGCTTGCATGAGCTGACCCTGACGCCCAAACACCTGGGAGAAAGGGCTGCGGCTGCAGGTGAGCATCTCCTCCATGGCTGAACTCCTCCGGAAGGGGAAAGGTCCTTCGTCTTCAGAAAGAGAAAAGTGCACTGTGGGTCAGTGTGGAGAAGGTCGGCTGTTGCGCTGGAGCAGTTCTCTCCTCTCACTATCTCAACTGCTAATTTGCCTTTGAAGCCACCTCACGACCTCTCCTACGCCTTTCCCTATTGCCTCCCCACTGACTGCAGATCAGTCCTGTGTCTCGTTGCCTCAGATGCCGTCAGAGTTGCTGCTGCTCCTGAGCTGATGGGAGATCTGTGTTGGGTTTGCTCTCAGCCCGCTCATTAGTGCTCCAGTGTAGCGCTGCTTCAGACAGAGAGCACAGCAAACACAGCATGAACAAAGCGAGGGAGAGAGAGGGAGAGAGAGCGATGAGAAGGAAAAGCCTGCTGCAGAGAGAAGACAGACTCTCTCCCCTGACGAAAGTGAGAATAGAGATGACTGTGTGTGCATGTGTGTAAGTGCAGCCAGTTCTAACACTATACTGGAGCTGCTGCTGCTTGTAGTCTCTGGCTGTGGTTTCCTCTCACTTTCATCTCCCCTCTTTTTAATCCAATCTGACTCCTCTACGGCGAGTTGACAGGCATATATGTTGGGAAATGGACCTGATACACAACAGATAAGCATGACAGCAACTGACTTGTGCAGAAAACAAATTTGGTAAGTGTTGTCGAATATGCTCTGCCTGCAAGCAAGCGCCAGCATACTCTCAATGTGGCCCGGGGTCTGTTCATTCAGTAGCATCCATATTACATGGGAGCTTGAGTATCACAGATAAAGAACCAGGGCAATTCCTCAAAAACAAAAGCAAAACATAGAGGTACACTTAAAATTAACTGACACAACCAATCGTGACTTTTTTGTCCAGCTTGCCAGCATGCAGACAGTGTGACAGTTGGAGCCAAATGCGGGTCTCATGCCCTTCACTGGATTTTGATTTGGTGTACACCTCCACCTTTACTTTTTCTCCTTTTCTCTGTGATCTACTGTGTGTGTTTGATGCCTTGCTCCAAACCGAATTTCCTTCAGGATAAAAAAAGTTTGAGTTTCTCCCTCCCCCCCGCCCTTCGCTTCCCTACTTCAGGTATTATCTTCCAAATATAGACAGAAGACTGATCCTGCATCTCTCTATCTCTCACTCACACACAATAACAGCCAGGTATATGCAGGTCTTATGCAGCACTTTGCTTGTGCAGGAGAAAAATAGCACATTTGTGAGTCCCGTTCAAAGCAAAACAATGATTCTGAGCAGAAAACTCAAACACGGACACGGAAATCAGTTTCAAACTAAAGGGGCCAGTGGATCATTAAAAATGGATCCGCATCCTTTATTAATGTCCTCATTACCATGTCTGTTAAGCTCCTGAACAGCATGCAGAGAAGGAAGAAGAGACTTGTACAAAAGTACTTTATCCCGGTATCCTGTTTGCATTATTGCTTCCACCCCGTGCTGCTTGGAGGGGGGTCGCTTACCTTCATAATGCAAGTGTCGGGTTCGTCTTCCCTTTGAACTCAGGCTTACATAAGATATCGGAAGCAGCTGGATTAGGAGATCTGCAAGCATACATATGTTTGAACGTTTGAATTATTTAGATAACTTTTAACTCATAACTTTTCAACTGAGATCTGGCCCAAACTGTTCTGACTGCACACAAAAACAACTTAAAAAAGAAACACACAAAAGATGAAATGTTAAAGCTGGGGAAGGCAGAAATCTGCAAAAGGCGATATGAACAGCAGAATTTTGAAATACAACCTGCAGCTCACCTCTCTTCCCTCTGTTCTCTCTCTCTCTGTTAAACGACCACAAACGAGACAAGCATTACCTAGCCAACAATGTTAGCCAACCCACCATCCCTTTGCCTCACTCCCCACCGCTGCAGACTGAGAGCAGGCAGCAGCTCAGGAGACGGACTCTCGGTTGGTGGCTGTAGCCGCTCAAATTCAGCCACTGGAAAGCGCCCAGTCTAATCAGTTAGCTGATCTAGCGGGAGTTCAGGGGTGTCCAACGGTGTACAATGGAGCTGGGAACTGCACTCGCTGGATTCGTGTTGCTGAGGCCACTTACTTTGGGTGTGTGTCCAGAGCTGCTGCAAGCTCTTCTCCCACTTCCAGGTAGTCTGTAGCGGTGTGGTGTAAGACGGAGGACACACTGTGATTCAAGGCTCTAGCTAACGTTAGCTACATAAACATGAACTAGAAGCTGCAGCTGTGAGCCTTTAGCTGTAGTTAGCAAAGGGCTAAACTATTAGCAACATTTTCTCTCCATTTCTTAAACACTCCACCCAGTAGCGCCATATCCACCTTATTTTCAAACACGGAAGTAAATAGTGATCAACTTCCGTGTTTTTGTGCGTGACTTCCGGTCAGCCGCTTTCCCTCATGCTTTCCCTTACCGGAGCTAACGGTGCAAGCTAAATTTTTTTCAATTTTCAATTGTTTATGTTAGTCAATCAGTTAGTTAGTTAGTTTGTCTGTGTATTTCATATAGATAACTGTGCCCACGTTTCCGTTATCCGGTAATTGCCGGTAAAAAATAATTCCATTTAAATGCGAATAAATCGCACGTCAATCATAAACTATGAACCAAAAAAGCACAATCTATCCCAAGTAAGACAAACTGCTTGATCCCCGTCTCCAGTGTACCAGCAGAGAACCTGCAGAGAACCTGCAGAACCGAATCAGCGAAAAAACACACCGGNATCAGGACGTCATCCGTTAAAAGCCTCCCGTTGTCGGATACGACATGAAACTACTCCAGTTAGCTCAATCATGTTGTAATTAAGACATCCACTGGAAAAAATATTTTTTCACAGACCGTTTATTACAGACACCACTAACAGCTAATGGCTAACGGCTAACAGCTAATGGTTAGCCCAGCTAATCTACGCTAACGGCTAACAGCTAATGGTTAGCCCAGCTAATCTACGATTACCATGTTATTAATTACACACACAGAAATAGTAACGTTTGTTCAGTCATTGTGTTTATAGACTTTACAAACATCAGATTAGTCTAAACATTTACACAGTGGTCAAGAGTGCTGGACCGGAAGTGTCGCACAAAAAACCGGAAGCTGGCTGCGTTCTGTTTTGCCTCCGTGTTTCCCTGAAAAATAAGGTGGATAGGGGGCAAAAGTTAAGACAATTCCAAGGGCCCCTGACTGACAGGGGCCCCAAAAATAGGTAAAAATTAATATAAACTTATTAAACCATCATCATTAAGAATTTTTTTTTTTTTTTTCAAATATAGTAATAAAATTAACGACCTCTTTGTTTTTACTTGGTTTTGGCAGTTAAAGTTAAATATCCCCATTGACCAAAAAGTGAACATCCATATTGACTGACCACCCCCCTGTATCTGCATGAAATGGTTTGGTCCAGCCTTAGCGCACTGACGGTGACAGTGCCCAGCAGCAGCCAGCAGTTGCGCTACAACACTACAGTCATCATCATGCTATCTAGTACTGAAAGACAATCCGGTTTTCAAAAAAGGAAAGATAGAGAAAGGAGAGAGAGGAGAGGCAAAAGAAAGGGTGTCAATATGTGAGCCAGTTTTTCTCCAAGAAAGGTGGGTAGCCTATAGTCTGTGAGTGGTAGAAATGAACCTGTTAGCTTAATGTGAAATAAGCTAGCTACAGACTAGCGTTAGCCTACACTTCACTCCTTTTTAACCTACATTTAATCAGTGCAGGTAAATGTTTAGCAAGATATTCATATTAAATCAGGTGTCCCTGCCCCTTTTACCAGACTCAACAACGGATGAGTCAGAAGCCGCAGCCCTGTCTCCCCATAACTTTACCCCTCCCCGTCCCAATGAAGAAGGTGAGAAACATTGAGTTGATTGACATGTCAGTTAGCATCATTGCAGGGAGTCTGTGGGAATTTCTCTCTCTCTCTCTCTCTCTCTTGCTCTTTTTTACCATTCCAAAAAAGAAAATGAAATATTTTTTAATGACAGAAATTCAAACAAATTATTTTTCCACGTAATGATTATTATAAAGCATAAACAGCCTACAACTGTCTGTACTGGAGGCTGGACAGTTGGAAACATTAAGTAGCCTAACTCAGCCTGTATTAAAGTTACAGGCAATATTAAAATAATCCAGTTAGATGCTTTCATTTAGACTGAATTATGGCCGTTAAATGACATCTATAGATACAGACTTATCAAAAAATCTGCTGTTTTAATTATTTTGAGATAATGATCTTAATTCATTTTGATTGACAAGTTAATGTTTATTTAAAGCTATAGTGCGTAACTTCTGTCACCTCCCAGCGGATAATGCGTTATTACAACTAATAAGCCGGCGGCACTTCCATGTACACAGAGTAACACTCGCCTTTGTGGTAGGATCCACTTCTGAACCGTGTCTCGGCCGCTACTTCGCCATGTTGCTTTCTCTTTCTACCTGCGCTCTACCTCTAGCTATGACACTCTCCGCTTTTCCTCCCCCTCCCTTCTTGTTGTGAGGAAGCATTTCCTGTATGCCAGCACGGGAATGTCGCCGGTCTACACGCATACTAAAAATGATATATATTGAAAAATACCGCGAGATGTTAGAGGAGCCGATCGGCTTATTCAGCATTGTGTCATCTCCTCTAGTAGTGGCTTGAGTGAAATGGACATTTACGAACCTGTAGAAGTTACGCACAATAGCTTTAAGTTATTTTTTAAGTCTTTCATTAATGTTTAGAGAATTTTCCATTTTGGGATTTTACAATAAAAATTACATTTAGACTGTAAAAGATGGCCCTTAGGACATTTTTTATGGCGGTTTTTAATCTTGCGTCAAATAGTGAATTGCATACTGTATGCAGACTGTTGCATGTACAACTCACTAGCATTAAATATTGTACTGGTAGTATTGAACTACAAGAAGCAAGACAGTTGCAAGCTTTCAAAGTTAGAATTATGTAAAGCTGTTAATGGGTCAGTTAGGTCCTAGAGACAACAGCTGTGCAGGGGGGGTCCAATGTGATTTTTTTTCATGGGGCCCAAAATTCCTGGCGGCACCACCAATACTGACATGTGTTTTATTTGAGCCCAGTCTCACTCCAAAGTCCAGCGCTTGGGCAGTGACTTGCAGCGTCAGAAATCAACTAAAAAAGACATCCTTTAACATTGGCATGATACACGCCCTGTTGTCGTTATAGTTTAATGGCACCCGGTGGCGTCAGGGGGAAACGCGGTGAACAAGGATGAAAGTTAAGGTGGCGAAAGTGCGAGTGGGGCAGGTGAGAGGGGTGGTGGATTGGTCCAACAAACACCGACTTTAACCTGAGAGAGCAGTCGTAGGATCCTAAAGCCAAACCCTGTTCTTTTTTCCTTAACCTAACCACATGTTTTTGTTGCCTAAACCCAACAATGCGTGTTTGTTGTTGAAGGAAAAAAAACGCCAATTCGCGACGTAGTGCATTTATTTTAAAAGAGACTGTATGCAAACATTAACTTTTTTGTGAAAACGTAAGTGTAATTTGAAAGACGAGATCTTGACATGGTGTCCAAGAACCAACCAATGCACCCAGGGTACCTTGCACATTGTATGTGGATGTGGAATGTCCATGGGGTTGGGTTGCATGGCAGTTGTTGCCACTGCTGTCGTAGCAGCTTTCTCTGCTGAACTCTCCACCATTTAATCAGGCTTTCACCAAAGAGACACTTGTGTGCATCTGCATTTGTAGAACAGTCAATAGAAACGAGAAGGCGCTCAAGTCAAGTGTTCTTCCAGACCACTTGAATTACAATATGCCCAAAGTTTATTATGGGGTTGTTGCCCAGTGACACCAAAATGAAACTGCCTACCCAAGCTTTAAGAAGGTTAATGTTCAGTTAAGTAAAGAGTTCATTCAACAGTGACATCCTGGCTTATGCCTCAAAAACACATCACTGTCTTGTCAGCCGGAACAAGCAGTGCCAGAGGTGGTGTGACTAAGCTCTCTCATCTGTCTTCACCTCAAACACTGTGATCCCCATTCGTTATCATTTCATGCACGGTTCACCTATACATGCAAACTTAATGATCACCTTCATTCAAACTCTACTCGTCTTTTTGCCTTTCCACAAACCAGGGCAGACCTCTAACCCATCTACTGCAGAAAGGAAAAACACAGTTTGTCTCACACTATAGTACTGGTTTGTCTTCACTATTAATATTGTTTGTCAAACTTTCAATAAGGCTGACGAAAGTCGAGAGAATGAGATGAAAGGTTTTCCGTCAGACTTCTGGGATGGATGTTTTTGTTTTTCGATCATCTCTTCATCATGTGTCCTCACTGCTCATCATAACTTCCTGTGAGAATTCTACATGGCCCTGGGCTAAGATCCGAAGCTGTGTTGAGCATACAAATGCAGCCTCGCAGTTTGAAGTTATTGCTGAGCTTGTGAGCTCTGGGAGATCCTGTACCCCAGGGCTGTGGTTTGTCACTATAGGTACACTGGCACAACTCCTAACTAAAAATCATATGCCAGGCACTGCTGCTTAAAGAACCTGAAGGCTGGTCCCTTAATCCCAGAGACTGTAATTGGACTTTTTTTTTTTTTTAATCACTAAAAGAGGACGTGAGGTGTATTGAATGCCTTTCTACACACCTTTTTAATCAATCCTGAGAGTATCTGACAGCTTCTGGTTAACCTCAGTTCAACTACAAACATTACAACATGCTCTCTCAACCTTATGTGTTAAATCTGTTTGTTTTTTTGTTTTTTTTTTAAAAACATCACTTGCTGGAGTTTTCAACTTGTCTGAGGGAGAAAGATTATCCAAAGAATCCAAACCACTTGTGTTAATTGTCATAAAAAGTACTTAAAGCTTCTGAGAGTGAAAATATCAGCTTTACCAGGGGGAGAACAAACCTACAAGCCTTGACATAAAAAAACACACAGCAGAGTGAACTAGCTCCCTTCACCTGCTGCTGAGTCGTGTGCATCTGCATTTTATTACAGTATGGGCTATAACCATGACACAAGGGGATGGGGGGAATTACGGTGATATGTCAATGTCACAGACTGATGTACGGCACAGCCACTGTTTCCAATGCGCTTTCATAATACTGAGGAATCATAATAATCATCCTTCCCCCAGACCCCTATATTATCTGCCTGCAGCAAATAAAAGATCCGGCGTAACTGCCAAAATTACAATTAAATTCATGCCCACTGTGCTGCATTTTGATGAACAATTAAATTTAGGCAGATATTACTTTTTATCTGTTAATGTTTGATTGAGAGAGCATGCCAACACAGGCCAGCACTTGGACCCGGTCTCTACAGACAGTATTAGTCATCAATTTTTTAGTTTTGCTAAATTAAAGACAACGTCCATGTTACATTTAAAAGGTGTGAAGGCTTCTGCCAGTCAAAAATGTCTTATCTCTGTTGTACATGAGCAGTATATGAGTACTCAGACACAAAACTTAAATGTATCCTGCAGAGTTTTCGACTGCTAGAAGCGCTGTGGAGAGATATACTAACAAGTTGGGCCCAAGTTCCATTTATTTTCGTGAATGCATATGAGGATGTGTGATGATGGGCACACTCCTTTCAGTGGTTTCACACTGTTTCACTGATCTATAGGTGGCAACAACTAGCCTAGTCTCACTCCAAAATCCAGTGTTGGGCAGTGATTTGCTGCGTCAGAAGCCACAGAACCAGAGGCGTCCTTTAATGTCAGCATGATACGCAGCCAGTTGCCGTTACATTGTAACAGCGCTCGGCGGCGTCAGGTGGGAAATGCGGCGGGGACAAGGACAAAAGTTAAAATGCCGAAAGTCCAAGAGGGGTGGATTGGTCTAACAAACACTAACTTTCACTCGAGAGTGGTGTTCGTGTCCCGTAAGTTTCCCAAGCCAAACCCTGTTTTTTTTCCCCCTAAACCTAACCACTTCCTTTTGTTGCCTAAACCTAACCGTGCTTTTGTTGCCTAAATCACCCACGTCCGTTTGTAGTTGATCGTTGTACCGACGTAGTGCGTTTATTTTTAAAGCGACTGTATGTAAATGATAAATTTCCGAAGTGAAAACCAAAGTGTATCTTGAAAGAAGAGAGCTTGACACAGTGTTCCAGAACTTCAACAACCAATGCACCCAGGGTATCTTGCATGTCGTATGTGGACACAGAACGTCCATCACCAAAACGTCAATATGTGACGAGGTCTGAGTTGGAATCAACAACACACCGAGAAACACAGGGAGGGAGGAGACCGCTGGAAAGTACACGTGGATATAAACAGTGCAAGTTTCAAAATGTTCTGATAAATCACCTTTGCAAATGTTTTATAACATGTTTGTGTAACAGCTGGTGAACTGGGTACGAGTGGACTCAAAACGCACGACAGTTTGAGTAAAGTAACACAGTCTCTGGTCAAAAGGCAGGTTCAGTACACAGATCAGTGGAGGTGAACAAATCCAATAGGGATGAGGCAGAGGCAGAGTCAATAAACAGTCTAAATCCAAAAACCAAGAAGAGGACACAGGGAAACAAAAGGCTGGAACGCTAGACACACAAGGAGCTAGGACAAAGTGGCACTGAGAGAAGACAAGACACATGCTAAATACTCGAGTGATGGGAAGGATAACAAGACATAGGTGAGGCTAATCAGGGCGGGACAGACAATCAGACACAGGTGAAGTCATCAGAAGAGAGGGAAGACACACAGGGGCAGGAAGTGAAGTGATGTGAAAAGAGGAGATGTGAGTTTCAAAGTAAAACAGGAAACAACATACAATACAATACAATACAAATTTATTTATCTAGCACATTTAAAAACAACAGCGTTGTACATCAAATATAATATACAAAAGTCAATAAATAAAACACAAGAAAAGAAAAAACAAAATAAGACAACAAAAGGCTGCCAACTCTCATACAGGGGCAGAGAAGGGCGACGAAAACAGGTGGGTTTTTAAACGAGATTTAAAAACAGGGAGGGTATCTGCCAGTCTAACCTGGAGGGGCAGCTCATTCCAGAGTTTGGGGGCCACGATTGCAAAGGCTCTGTCTCCCCTCTGCGCTAACCTTGTTCTTGGGACAACAAGAAGTGATTTGGTCACCGATCTCAATGACCGTGATGAAACACATTTTTTCAAAAGATTGGAAAGGTAGGATGGGGCCCCAATACGGGGGAAATGTGCTCTGGCCTGCGTGCTCCAGTTAATAGTCGAGCAGCAGCATTCTGGACTAACTGGAGTCGAGAGAGGGAGGCCTGAGAAACACCAAAATAAAGGGCATTACAATAATCAAGTCGGGTGGAGACAAATGCATGAATAGCCCTCTCAAAATTATTAAAAGAAAGGAAAGGCTTAACCTTTGATAAAATCCTTAACTAAAAGAAGCTGGATTTTACAACTGAATTAATCTGCTGATCCATTTTAAAACAAACATGAATGAATGAAATAAAAAACATAACCTAAGAAACATGAGCTGTGACAGTATGTTCACTCCACTGGGCCCCTTTAAGAGCATTTTCACATTAGATATCATTGATTCGTACCATGCCCAAGCACGATTGTCCCTGCTCTTCACTCCCCCACCTCTTAGCTTTCACATGAGTAAAATTGTTCTGTACCCAAATACACTTGTGTCACCATCTATTTGTTTATGTTGATGCTGCAGTGTAGAAAAGTGCACCAGTGGCAAGATCCCAAGCCCATACATTGGAGTCAGCCTTCGCATTATGCTTAGTATTGTTTATATTTCGGAGACAAAGTCAAGAGCGACCCTTTAGCCTGCCCTTGGACTCATTCAACCATGGCTGTGCAGATTGGTGCGTGCTGCGGGCATACCTGTACGTAGATTTTGAAGGAAACCAGCAGTGTTGCAACATGCCTTTTGCAACTCTACTCGCATTGAATAGTGATCCACTTTTGTGTTTTAGAAGTAGTAGATGAAGTGCTAATATCAAGATTAAGTTTTTATTGTCAGACAGGTGAGTGTGAGGCAGCAGGAAAAGGACCTAAATGCTTGTAGTTGAGGAAAGTTGGGGACATTTCAATGATTCAGTTTAAGATACAGATAAGCTCACAGGCAGACACATGCAGCTTGAAAGGCAGAGAGGTGCAGATGCATGTAAACTACAACAATCTTACAGCTAAGTGAGGAAAAGAGACCCCTGCGTGTGCTCTTGGGCTGCTGAGCTGGGCCAGGAAGCTCAGGTGAGGAGAATGAGTTTATTGCAGCGTGGATGGAGGCATCTGGTGGACAGGTTAATTAATTAATAACACAGCACTATTAAAGGTCCGGTGTGTCGGATTTAGGGGGATATGTTGGTAGAAATGGAATATTACATAAGCATGTTTTCTTTAGTACACAATGACCTGAATATAAGAATCATTGAGTTTTTCGCATTTTAGCAGGAGCTTTATATTAACATAGGGAGCGGGTTCTCATTTATGGAGACCGCCATGTTGCACTGCCATGTTTCGACAATAGCCCAGAGGGGAGGCACCAAAATCATTTGTGTATTTGCGTTTTTGCCACATGCACCCTCCATTGTTGGCAGCCGCTCCACTATGGGCAGTGTTGGAAAAATGCAGACTTTTTAATGTGACACTGCTTCATCAGAGTTTTTACTAGTTTAAATCACCTGGCCCACTTGTTCTGGAGAGAATAATTTGGCTCCTGATAAAAACCTCCTGAAAATCAGGATCTTAAGTTATAAAAGAAAAAGGTGAGCACATGTTAGCAGGTGCTAGGCCAGCATCCTGTCTGCAATGACTCAAACAGCATCTGAGAAGCACTGGTCTGTAATGTTAAACAGCTTAATTCAGCGTTTTTACTGGTTTTAATCACCTGGCCTGTTTGTTTTGAAGAGGAAGACACCTGTGCAGATAGTTGGGATACTGGTAAAATCAGTGACGGAATTCTAACCTGGAGAAGTTTCAGGTGGTTGCAATCTGCAGTCCTCACCACTAGATGACATGAGCTGGGCCCTCATTGTCAATTCATCAAGTTACTCACGATAAATATCTATTCATAATTACAGAACCACAATAAATGAAATATAAAGATACCCTATCAGGCATGTAACCCTGTGGATTTTTGGTGATGCATCAGTGTTACAACTTCACATACTGTTGTGCAGTTTAGTCCATAACAATGCATAATATTGACTGTAGCTGAAATTTGAGTGAAATGTATAGTGGAGGGGTATACAGTAACGTTAAATGGAAACACTCAAGTACAGGTAACTCAAATGTGTACCCAAGTACAGTATTTCAGTAAATATACTGAGTTTCATTCCCCCATTGTTTGTATTCATAAAAAAAAAACAGTAGAACTGTCAGTAGAACTAGAACACTTTAAACATTCCGGCCTTTGTGACATCACGGTGCAACACACCAGAGTCTGTAAGTACAAGGGGACACACTGAACTCTTCACTCCCACAGGGGACGCCTGGACAGCTCTGAAGCTCGAGGCGGACCGCGGCAAACCACCCTCAAAGATCTGCTGACCGTCAGTCCACACTGGTCCTACAGATCAGACGGTGGTCAGGGTTCCTTCGAGCCTCCCCAATCCTTTTCCAGTCGATCTGAAGACCAGGTATCAGGCTGTTTGGCTTAAGAAGTTGAATTTCTACCAAATTCTACTACTTCCTTTCAGGAAGTAGGCATGAGTATTTCCTGTCCTATACTATTGGATCAAGTGATTAATCAGGTGTGTGCTGGGTGTGCCGCACACCTGATTAATCACTTAATCTTTACACTCTGCTGTCCAATGGGAGCCATTGTCCACTGTCTATGGGCTCTGTGCACCAGCTCCACTACTTCCTGAAAGGAAGTAGGCATGAGAATTTCCTGTCCTATACTATGGGATCAAGTGATTAATCAGGTGTGTGCTGGGTGTGCCGCACACCTGATTAATCACTT
>NC_065521.1:21020901-21022837 GCF_006386435.1 Epinephelus moara
AGTGTGTTGTGTAACAAGGTATGTATGTTTTTCATTTTGGTATATTTAATGTGTGTCTATGAGTATTTTATATGAATTTTTATATGTGTATCTCTGTTTTTCAGAGATTTTGTTGTGTGTTTGTCTGGTCCTGTTTGTATTTGTTATGTAGGTATTAATCTTTTTTTTAAGGCATTACTCATGTCTACATTTTTGGTATTTACATATCAATGCATGTTTTATGAAGGTATGTATGTTTTCATCACTTTTTCCCTATATTTTGATATATGTGTCTCTGTATGTTTTTTCTGTGTTTTTATGTATGGATTGCATTGTTATGTCTCTACTTAGTTTTTACCTATGTATGTTTATAAGTGGGTATGTATTTTTTTGTATGTCTGGTATTATTCATGCAGTATTCATGCATATATGTTATGTTATATGGGCTGCCAAATGACCACACAGAGCCACCATGCGACACACACCCAGGTCTGATCAGCCTGCGGCGGGCCATCCTTGGTAGAGGGTGTCTTGTGATGAACGGTCGAAACACCCAATGAAGCTGGGGTACACAACTGACGATGTGTCGTACTGCTGTCACCACGTCTGTCTGCTTTTATTCATGCAGTATTCATGAATATATTTTTCTTATACATATGTATTTCAGTGTATTATGTAACAAGGTATGTATGTTTTCCATTTTTTTTCTTGTATGTCGGGTTCTGTTAATGTTTTTATATGTATGTATTAATCCATGTGTTTCTTCAGGTATTTTTCATGCATCATTCATGTCGATATTTTTCATATTTATATATCAATGCACTTTTTAACAGGGTATGTATGCTTCAATTGCTGATTTTTTTCATATATTTTGTCATGTGTTTGGGTATTTTTATGTCTATGTGCATATGTATGTACGTTTTTCTTTTCATATTCAATGCAAATTTTAACAAGGTTAGTATGTTTTCCATTTTTTCTTCTTGAATGTTTGTATGTCGGAGGCTGTTTGTATTTTTTATGTACTGTAGGTAGTAATCCATGTGTTTTTTCAGACATTTTGTCTTACATATATTTCAATGTGTTGTGTAACAAGGTATGTATGTTTTTCATTTTGGTATATTTAATGTGTGTCTATTAGTATTTTATATGAATTTTTATATGTGTATCTCTGTTTTTCAGAGATTTTTTTGTGTGTTTGTCTGGTCCTGTTTGTATTTGTTATGTAGGTATTAATCTTTTTTTAAGGCATTATTCATGTCTACATTTTTGGTATTTACATATCAATGCACGTTTTATGAAGGTATGTGTGTTTTCCTTTCTTTTCTTGTATGTCGGGTTCTGTTAATGTTTTTATATGTATGTATTAATCCATGTGCTTCTTCAGGCATTTTTCATGCATCATTCATGTCTATATTTTTCATATTTATATATCAATGCACTTTTTTAACAGGGTATGTATGCTTCAATTGCTGTTTTTTCAAATATTTTGTCATGTGTTTGGGTATTTTTATGTATATGTGCATATGTATGTATGTTTTTCTTTTCATATTTCAATGTAAATTTTAACAAGGTTAGTATGTTTTTCATTTTTTCTTCTTGAATGTTTGTATGTCGGAGGCTGTTTGTATTTTTTATGTACTGTAGGTAGTAATCCATGTGTTTTTTCAGACATTTTGTCTTAAATATATTTCAATGTGTTGTGTAACAAGGTATGTATGTTTTTCATTTTGGTATATTTAATGTCTGTCTGTGAGTATTTTATATGAATTTTTATATGTGTATGTATGTTTTTCACAGATTTTTTTGTGTGTTTTTCTGGTCGTGTTTGTATTTGTTATGAAGTTATTAATCTTTTTCTTAAGGCATTATTCATGTCTACATTTTTCGTATTTACATATCAATGCATGTGTTATGAAGGTATGTATTTTTTCATCACTTTTTCCCTATATTTTGATAT
>NC_065521.1:21023337-21057703 GCF_006386435.1 Epinephelus moara
AGACTTCTTGGGGAAAAAAACAACAACAAAAAACTACATTACCCACAATGCAACTTGCCCACCTACAGCTCAGTCTTAGATCTGGGTATGCTAGTACTAGCTAATGTAGCATTGAGCCACTAGCCTCAAGCAGAGAGATTTTTAATTTTCAAACTTGTAGTCTTCAGCCCCAACCAACATGGACTCAAATGACATCACATAAGGCAATATATCATATTTCCCACTGCAGCCACTAACAGTGTTATATAAGTCATTTCACAGTAGTACTCTCCCAAGACCTGACTGCCAACCTTAACCACACTACCATATGCAAATATTACAATGTACGAACATTTTCAAATAACTTTTTCTTTTGCTCTCCACTCTGACTATAATTGAATATATGTGCCAAATCTACTGAGGGACATCTTTAACCTGTGCTGACTTTCCACCTGTTCATTTACCTCCATGTAGAATTTCCCTGAACGCTGTGTTTGGGGCTTTTGTCCCCTCCTCTTCTCCCATCAGCCACCTCTGTTACCCATTAATCATGTCATGCGTCTCTCACTGGACAAACCCCAGAGAGTGCTGAGGGGATAAGAGGACTGAACTGCACTTGAACTGGAAAAAATGCACCAGAGCAGCTCGACCAGCTGCACCAAATCATGTCTTAAGAAAATCATGTAAGAGAGAAAGGAAGAGAAGGAGAGAGATTAAAGTGCTGTGCCGTGGCGCCGGCTCACTGGCAATACGGTCCGAGAAGGATATGCTTGCCTCTTTAGTAATGTTATTCCTTCTGAAGTATATTCTTAATCCCAAACATTGTTTTTTTTTCCTTCACAGCCACCCTCGCTGATTCAGACTGACAGAGGCAAGGTGGGCGCAGATTTATCACATTCTGTTTCAGAAGTGACGCCTTGCTTCATACGTACAGTCCTCACCCAAAAAGTGAGAAAAATGGCAGAAGACATTGTTCTTTTTAAACTAAATTACATGTAGCTGAATAAATCGGAGGCATGTGATGTGTGGGCGTCTGAGCTGTAAATCTTGACTGACTCAAGAGCCGAGCCCTCTCAGGGCTGCTGGGAGTTGGATTTATTGTTTTCCACACATGAGGTTATTGTTTTGTCTCTGTGCTGCTTTATGGACAGCAGCAAACGAGGAATTCTGTACTTGTTCACTTGATTAGTTTAAGATGCATAACGAGGCTGTGCTCCTAATGAGACTCACAACTTACACATTAAAGGAATAGTTCAACACTTTGGGAAATAACACTTTATCCGTCTGCTGAATATAAGGCTAAACCACTGATTCAGTAGGTGTCAACGGTGATTCAGTATCGTCCGTTCGTACATGTTCCAAACACCTTTTGTGAGAATGTGAGGTATTTGTCAAAAGCAGTGGTTTATTATAATCCACTCTGCATAATGCCAAATCAACGCACCATGGAAGAAAAGGATTTCTTGGCATCTTGATAAGCAGCTTAAGTTTGATTGTTCAATTTCACTGCATATAAATACTTTTCTGGTTTTAGAAACTTATTATATTCAATCAATTTTTCATTATCCTCCAAGTGATTCATGGATTTATGCGATGAGATGCAAAAAAACCTGATCTATAATTCAGCACAATAAGACAATGATTTGACACTGATACATCTGCAGATCAATAGCCTTGTTGACAGCGAATCCAGATGAGCCGGCGCTGCTGTAGCAATCGAGGGCTTGCTCCATTATGCTAAACCTAAGACTAGGGAGGGTAGCCCTAATTGTCCAAACAACACACAGCGCATTCCTCATTTGATGCGGCATTGACATCTAACATATTGGATTCCATGCTGGAACAATCAGGCCAGGACTGCGGCGTTGGGGCACTCCGAGACCCGACCAGGAGCCAGGATAATTAACATTTATTGATACATGACTGCTGTAAGCCTGTTTGCCCAGTGAATTAAACCAGCTCATTACAGGCTTAATGGTGGGTAGGGGAGATAAATAATAGATGCCAGTCCACTCACTGGCACTTTAGCATGCATCAGGAGACCCCCTCCGCCACTGCCTCCCCCTCCACCTCCTTCCACCATCCCTGACATCAATTTGCCCTACACAAAGTCAAGACATCCTCCCCTGAAACCAAAACTGACATCACCACTTCAATCCAATCAAGTGGTCTCATGTGGGCTCGGTTGGATGTTTTAATGATGGCTGTTGTGGATAAAGGTTGAGTTTGGTACTAAATCAGAAATATGTGCACGTGCAGACACATTTTCAATAAAATAGGATATAATTATTAGCAGCAGGAATGTTTATGTTGCAGCTCTTTGGGATTTTTGTTTGTTTGTTGCACTCCTGGGAGCGTTTGATGATAAAAAACACAGATGTCAAGGCAGAGGGAAAAAGTTGTTTGTAGGTGTCAACACCACAAAAGGGTGTTGCTCTGTTTTTCCCTCCCTCCCTCCTGCCTTACCTCGGCTCGCAGAAATGAAACACGAGAAAAACCAATACATTTTAGTGGAGCGTTACAGCAAGGCATCCTGACAAACAGATGATGCTTTTTGTTGTGCTTCTTATCTTCTGTGCCTCCCCTGTCCTTTCCAATTGTTCTCCTCCCTGACAACATAACTTTCACACTCCTGCTCCCCCACCTCTCTCCTGTAACCCCACATGAAATGCTGCCTTATCAAGCTTTAACCCAAAACACAGTGCATTTTCATCTGCCGCTCTGCCTTGTAAAATCCACTCAATACAAAGGCTCACAAACAGTCAGTGCTGGGTGCAAGGTGAGAAGTTTGAAAGGAACTAGTCATGGTTGGATGAGTGCTTTAATTCTCTATTTATGCACACCACTACCAGCCGTCTTTTTTTTTTTTTTTGCAATTGTCCAGATTATTTCAGACTTATTTTTACTGGCATTTAAAACAGTGAAAAAGATGTACTATGCTTTGATGGAAGTTTCACGCTACTTTAGATGTGATGCAGCCAGGGGTGTCATGATTCTTCAAATCTACGATTTGATTAGACTTTCAATTTTGAGGTCATGATTCCCTTTGGTTTTCAATTTTAAGCTTTTTTTCAGCACTGAAGGCTACGATATTCTTACACTATTGAGTCTTGATTTGTAAAGATCAACAGATTGTTGGTTTTATGCTCTGACAACTCTACAGTTTCAAATTCTTTAAAAGGCTTGGCTACATGGTATGAAGTGTGATACAACAGCCTGTTCTCATTCCCAGGGCTACTGCTGCTTTGTCAACCCACTTGGCGTGTGATATCAACACCAACAGCATTCTTTAACATGATTATGAGATGCACCATACATTCAGCAAACCCCAGTCTAAACCCATCTGTGCCAAAATTTGACACAGAGAGTCCACATAGTGTGGGAGGGATGGGAGACGGATGGGTCAAACGAGACTGGACTTTCAGCCAGGAGACCACAGTTCATATGAAGCCAAAAGTCAATGTTGTTTAAAAGTAATGTTACACAATTTACATATGGTTGTCGCACCTTATCATCAGTCACTAAACCTAATCAAGTAGTTTGTTGCCTAAACCTAATTGTGAGTGTTTCCTAACAGTAGCCATGTGTTACAATGTGTTTCAGCTGTGCGTCACATAGATAGGCCAAAGGATGCCATTTGTGTTGCAGAGAAATGTCGAGTGGTGTGACAAAGCATTGATATTTGATGCTCTAGGAATGATAATGGGTTATATATAACTACTATATTTTTTGGGGGGGAATGTACCACATGGAGGTAATATGGCCAAATTAAATATGTATTTAGAATTTAATAAATAAACACAAAAACAACAACCGCTAGATGCCAGAAGGGTATGTTAAAGCAACATGTTAAATTCTCTTACTTGTAAAAAGCCACTTTCACTTTCAATTCACCCAAACAGGTGAGGGGTGAGGGGTGAGGGGTGAGGGTGAGAGTGGGGTTGGTGGAGAATTGCGATTTTGCTTTTGATTTCAATGACTGAAACAACGCATTTCATTTTGAAATCACACCTCTAGATGCAGCACAAATAGCTGTAATCTATCATGTTCTTTTCACCCTCAAAAAACAACTTCTGATGATGAATAGATATTATTTTCATTAAGTATGGAAGATTTTCCCAATATTCGCTGCTTCGCACATAATTTAAAATGTATATCATATATATATATCAATCAGAGAGTAGATTTCTTGTTTAATTTGATGATGAGTGATACAATAGTTTACAAAGGGAAGTTTTTCTAAATTATGTGTAAACATTTTGTCTTCGGAATGTGTTATTTATTTCTTTGACAAATTTTTCTACATAATCGCATTAAACTGAACAAACAGAACAAAAGACGTCTGTAAAATACAATCTACTGTTGTTAGTGACATTTTCAATAAGAATGGGAAGACAAAAGACATTTGTCTGATATGTTTTTCATCTTTTAGCCTGTAATAGCTGTTCTTTGTTCTCCCTTTATTCAGTCAGGTGACATTCCTTAAAATAAAAAATAGCATATATATTTGTATATGTTGTATATTTTTTGCAGCAGCAAAGTGAGAAGTTAAACTAGTTGAGGTCAAAAAACAAATTCTCAGCCGTTGTTCAGTTACCTTTTAATAAATCATTTCTGTTTATTACAACCTGGAACTCATAGGTTTGCCCAAGAGTGAAAATGTAGATCTTAACTGCTTCCTGGCCCAGTCTAAGCGTATGTTCAATCAGGAAGACACAATTCTCTCTCTCTATCCCACTCCCACTGCTTCCTCCAATCAGCTGATTATGGGCGTTCCCTCTCCTAGTTAGCCTTTTAAACTTTGCCACAATCTCCTTCAGCTATTCATATTGCTACTGCCAACCTTTAAGGGCCAATCCGAATTCTCTTCCCTTAACCTTACCCTTTGGTTTCAAGTGCACTCACCAGATAGATTCCCCTCAACGACAAAGGGGTAGTGTAGAGGGGTAGGGAATTTTACCAAGAATTGGGATGCCACTTCATGCAAATGACCGTAACAGACGTGTCCACCTACGTCACGCCTATCGTCGACGTAGGGTTCTCTATCTATTATGTCACCACCCTCCTAGGATATATGACGATGGGGACTAATCACCAAAGATTTTCCACATTTCTCCTATGTCTGTGCACATGTAAATAAATATAATTTTTCTCAGAGCGAGTCTCTCCTGATTGAAATGTGATCGAGGCAGTCTGTATTGGTGACTGAAGAAGAAGTCTCTCTTTCCACTTGACACTTGCTTCTGTTACTGTGTGACCAGGTCCCTACTCATTTTATTCATTTTGAGGGTCATTATTGCACCATAAATCTTAATAAAGGCCTCGTTGTTTGATTCATGCCCTGATGCTCTCACACACTTTAACATTCCCATCTTTGGAGGAGCTATTTGAAAGCTGTGTTGAGCTGTACTTTTTTGTCATTATCTCAAATATTTTAACAGGAAATAAAACTAAAATCCACTTGCTGCATGACAGTTAACCCGTATGTACAATTATGAGGAAAAATAGGGCAAAACTACAACTGCAGAGCAGGTGCATTTGTTTTCACTTATTGTATCACAGGTTATATAAAATATACTGTTGGAGATTTCACACAAGCTTAAAGATTATGATGAGATTTTACATGCAGAATGTTTTTCCAATTATCTTCGACAGTTTTTCAATTTGTAAACATGAAGACTTTTCTCAGATGCTGGAATCAAACAGGACAGATGTTTGGTAAGACACAAACTGGAGCTGTTCCCCTGACAATGAGCGACTGACTTTGTAAACTTGTGGAATGCTGTGAATGTTTATAAGGAGCTGTATTTCACAGCAGCAGACTGGAACTCTGAGCCAGCACCTCAATATAGTCATCGTCCACACAAATGGTCATTCAATTGGCAAGCGCACGCTGCACCTCAAAGAACTACACTCCAATTATCCGTCACAGTCAGGTTGTACTTGATTCAATATTATATAAAGATCTGAGCCAGGGTTCTATCAATACACTTTGTTTTGTGTCCTTTTCTACAAAGGAACGTAAAGGTCAGGGGAGGAAATTTTAACACTCCGACCATGTCTCACGGACACAGGCAGCATTCAGTAGTTCACTTGTAAGAGACGTACTCTCATTGTCCTCATTATGTCACTTCTGACATTTGCGATACTTTTGCTGGTTTGTTTGTTCTGGTTTGTAGGAGGACTCCTCCGGTGCCACCCATGAGGGTCTATCAGTATCAAAGCAACACGTCAGAAACCTGACACACATCACAAGGCTTTCTCCAACACTGCCAGGGCTGTGCTGGGAGTACACTGAAGTCTATGTGAAGCAGGCTCTTGTGAATCATATCAGAGGGATCTAAGAGCCCTCTGTAACTTATACAGTTATGGTGCAAGTGAGCATATAGATGTGAGGGCACAGACAACTGTATGGTGTCAGTTTATTGACTGCTTTTCAGTCAAAAGAAGAGAAATAGAAACACAGAAGCTGGTATTGTGTTAGAATGAAGCTGGCAGTTTTGGAAATGTCCTCAGACTTTGTGGCTTAAGCTTCTAAACAAATAGTGCACTGGAGGCAACATTCTTACTAAGGTTTTGTCAATGCAACATAAACTATAAATTTGGCGTGTAACTTTATTTAAATTCTAATACAGACGATTGCAAGACATCTTTCTCTACAGAAGGCCATGCAGTCCAGCTTTCTACATATTTAAGAATACTGCCACAACAGCTGTCAGAAGACGAAGACAACAAAACAGAGCCCTAAAGACTTCATTATGCAACAGAAGACAACATTGTAAACATAATGCAAAACACCTGCCCTGCCAAAATGTTCGGGGTAGATGATGTTTTTTGTTTTTACAGTTTCAGTTATCACAACAGAAAAGGCCAGATTACATTTGGATTTTTTCCAAGCAGTTAGAACACTGGCTTGCAAGGAGGCTGAGGGCAGAAGCTTCACAATAAGCACAACATTTTTTCTTTGGAAATGTGTCATTCAAATATGGTGGTAAGCAATTTGCTCACTACCTTCAATGGTATAGTAGCATGGTGTTATAAAATGAATACAATGGTATCATGCTACAGTAGTTAAAAGTGCATTTTGCCTGAATTGGACCCGACCTTGAAACTGCAAACTTTATGCATTACAGTAGCACAGGACTGAGGACTGGGACAACAAGGACAGAGACAATTAGGACTGAGTGATGTGGTACTCTCCAAGGTGTGTGTCTGAGAGAGACAGAGACACAGAGAGTGACAGAGAGAGGGCAAGAGATGGTGTAAGGTGGACTATCGCAAACAATGCCTCTGCAGGCTTAACAGGTATAACTTACTTAAAACGATGTTTTGTTGCTTTTTGACGGAATCCGTGATGTTTATATTACGTTACCAGTGAATTTAAAAGAGAATAAAAACATAATCACAATGTCGGGCTGAGTGGCCGATGACTGACTGCTATCGGTGAAAGATGATGGCACCCATCGACCCATCTAAACCATGACATACATGAATCCTGCAACTTAATATCCACTGAAGCTTCCGCCCCACAGAAGAGACAAAAAATTGCAGCAGAGTAAAAAATCCAGTTTCCTTCTGAAAATTAATACACGAAACAAACATAAATGTCATAATTCAACCACTTTTTTGTAAAGCTGAATTTTTGACGTTTTATTGGTGTTCTTTTAATTGCATCATCTCAGTGCACCATATGTCTTCTTCTGCCAACTCTTCTTTTGCCTATGTCTGGAAACCAAATTTGGATGGATACTTTGCTTATGAGGCCTCATAGTGGTGCAGTGGTTAGCACTGTCGCCTCACAGCAAGAGGGCTCCTAGTTCAAACCCAGGGTGAGGGAGCCCTTCTGTGCAGAGTTTGCGTGTTCTCCTCATGTCAGTGTGGGTTTTCTCTGGGTTCTCTATCTTCCCCACACAGTCCAAAGACTTGCAGGTTAGGTTAATTGGTGACTCTTGGCTGTAGAATGGTTGTTTGTCTCTATGTGTCAGCCCTGTGATAGTCTGGCAACCTGTCCAGGGCATACCCTGTCTCTTGCCCAATGTCAGCTAGGCTTCAGGCTCGAGCCACTCTGTGACCCCCAATAGGATAAGCAGTTACGGAAAATGATTGAATGAGATTGGCTTATGATGTAATGTACAGACCGAATTACAATGCCATATGATATCACCACTGTAGTGTTGTGCAGCGCTGTGGTCAGACACTTGACTCTTATAAGAAGGTTTTTGTACAGCTTGAATGGTGCTTTTTAGAGCCAGCACTATAAGGGTTAGAACCATTCTGGCACTGTGAATGGATCTTTTCTACAATCTGAAGTATCAGCACTCAGTTAGAAGGAGCATTTACAGAACCATGTGGCTCTTCAGTGGCTGCGACTTTGATGATTCCTGACTCTGACAGGCCGAGATGACTTTTGGAACTTGTGGCGAAGTGGTATCACCTCCGCGTTTGGAACAATTTAGCCATTCCAAGCTGTGCTGGAAACATCACTGCCGAGTCTCTGTAATATTGCCTATGGGTGCATGTCTGACTAATGGTTTCTTTCCCTTTTTGTTTCTGTCAGTACTTTCTTTTTTTGTGACCTGCAAACGGATGTTTTCCCCATCTTACCATCTGTCCCTGTAATCTAGGAGGCAAAATAAGCTGATTCACTGTCTCCATAGCTGCTTTTGCGAAAGAATATAATATAATGATAGATATTTTTATATGCCAGGCCTTCGTCCACACACAAGATGCTCTGCTTCTTGCAAATAGATTTTAAATTGACATCAGCAAAAAGTCTAAATTATTTCCTTTGCACAAATAAAAGATAATTTAAAATGATAGGTGCTTATATTTCAGGCAATAATTACATTTCAAGAATGAATCCTGCCTTTGTTTATTTTTGCTTCCCTATTTATTTGCATATGAGTCCTCACCAAAGAACACACACAGTAAAGTGAAAAACAAAAAAGCAAGCACATGTACAGTATGACGGCACAGCTACAGTTCAGATATACAGCTATTCTGCATTAGTTATTTATGATCAGCAGCAACTGTCAAACCCAATGTAGGACGTAGTGTGATGATTGTAGTGCAGTGAAAATAAGGGTGTGAAGGTCAGGGTGGTGGATGGCAAATAAGCATTCACCTTCAAAGCTCTCTGACTGAACTCTTCATTCAGGCATTGTGTGTGTGTGTGTGTGTGTGTGTGAGAGAGAGAGAGAGAGAGAGAGAGAGAGAGAGGGGTGTCTTAACTAAGTCCCCCTCCACTCAAAATATGTTTTTCTTATGTTTATGTCCCCTAAAATGTCTCGTTTGTCATGACAGGGGTGTCTCTGAAGGGGGTGATGTGTGTGCACTCATCAAAATCTGTAATTCCCAAGCATACCCCAGGAAAGCTAAATTAGGTATGTCACTAATACAAAAGCCAATTGCTGTCTAATACAGGAAACATTTATCGACAGGGGAACAGACTTTGATACAACACTAGCAAAGACACCTGACACCTCCAGTCCAGAGCGGACTCCTCACCACAGATAGCAGAGTTTGCATTAGCATAGTTAAAGCTTTGACAGCAAACATGGTAGAGTGTGCAGTTTTTGAATGTAAACCTGACCATGGGGCTTCCTTCCACTATCTACCAAAAACCCCATTGTAGTAGATATTATTGTATGTTTTACAAACACTAATGCTGTGTCAGCTGCACTGCCAGTTAGCCTACAAGCTAGTCACTGATTCTGGTGCACAACAGACTCCTCATCTGAGTCTGGGTCCGACTGAGGGTCAAACATGTACGACTGAATTTCTCTGATGTTTCCTCAAATACTTATGCGAGCCATGTCAATGTTCACTTGTCAAGCTAGAGCGAAAGCATAAAGTGAAACCTAGCACAAGCAACAGCGCTGGTGGGTGGGGTGCAAATTTGAAAATCCTGGGAAAGTGAAGGAATAACCTGTCTTATTCTCCCTTTGATTGGCCACTACTTGTTGCCTTCGTTGGTTGGATTGGTCAGGTTTATGCAAGAGGAGTGGGGTTGGTTAGGGTAAGAATGTCAGGGTAAGCCAATCAGAGGCAGAGTAAGGGCCTGTTCATGCGGTTCTGAAAACGGGTATTTAGCTTTGCATTTGCACCTATTATTTAAACGTAACCGGTGTTTTTCTTGACGAAAACAGAGATTTTCAAAAACAGCTTCCAAAGTGAAAGTTTTAAAAAAAATATTGGTTTCTATGGAGACATGTAAACAGGACGGAGACGGAGATTTTGGAAAATGATGACGTTGCAACCTAGTTCGTGCATGCCCATTAGGCGCCCGGGAACCACGACAACAATGGCGGATATATGCCGGGTTGTTAGCACTTTTGGGACTACTTACGAGCTTACAAATGCATACATCGGCGCACAAAGACGTCTTATGTGCCCAATATTAATAAGTGCATAGCAGCTAACTATGCTACATAAGGTTAAAATGTAGTTTATCATTGTTTTTATCACTAGTAAATACTGGGGCGGCAGTAGCTCAGTCCATAGGGACTTGGGCTGGGAACCGGAGGGTCGGCTGCTCGAGTCCCCGTCCAGACCAAAATATGGAGCGTGGACTGGTGGCTGGAGAGGTGCCAGTTCACCTCCTGGGCACAGCCGAGGTGCCCTTGAGCAAGGCACCGAACCCCCCAACCGCTCGGGGCGCCTCACCAAGGGCAGCCCCCTCACTCTGACATCTCTCCACTTTGTGCATGTATAGGTCCTGTTTGTGCATGTGTGTGTCTTTCGGACCTGTGTGTAATTGACAAGCAAGAGTGAAAACATTGAATTTCCCCTCAGGGGATTAATAAAGTGAATAAACTTAAACTTAACTAGTACCAAGAGGAAAACAAATCACTCTGGATGCGCAGAACGGTCTTCTATGGTGTTTGACATATGGCATATCGCCACCTACTGGCCTGGCATGCTAATTGCAGCAAAAAGCTGCCGTTTTTGCGTTTTCCTGTAAACAGGGACATCGTGTTCACAACTGATCGTGTAAACCCGGAATTTTTTTAATACAGGATAAATAAAAATCCGTTTGTTTTTTTTTTAATTTGTTTTTTTATTTTGATTTTTTTTATATAATCAAAATATATACTTATATATACTTTTATTAATCCCCCTGAGGGAAAATTCAATTTTTTCACTCCGTTGTCATTAACACACAGGTCCGAAATACACAAACATGCACTGCCTTGGATAGGCGCCCCGAGCGGTTGGGGAGGTTCGGTGTCTTGCTCAAGGGCACCTTGGCAGTGCCCAGGAGGTGAACTGGCACGTCTCCAGCCACCAGTCCACGCTCTGTGTTTGGTCCGGACAGGATTGCAAGGGGGCTGTAGCCTATCCTAGCTGATACTGGGCGAGAGGCGGGGTACACCCTGAACAAGTCACCAGACTATCACAGGGCTAATACATAGAGACAGACAACAATTCACACTCACATTCACACCTACAGGCTACAGACTGTGGGAGGAAGCTGGAGTACCTGGAGAAAACCCACGCTGACACAAGGAGGAGAAGGAGAGGACAAGGAGAACATGCAAACTCTGCACAGAAGGGCTCCCCAACCCAAGAGTCGAACCCCCCACCCTGGTTTCTAACCAGGAACCCTATTGCTGTGAGGCGACAGTGCTCACCCACATTTCCTCCTTTGCCTCTCTCCATTGGAGTTACCTATCTGGCTGTCACCACTCCCATCCTGTCTTTCATTTGGCATCGCAGCTGCATGAAGGGGCGGAGCTGTCCTCCCTCTCTGTCCTCCACATTCTGTGTCCTGTCCACATCCTCCTCCTCTTCATCATCATTTACCTGAATATTACTATCTGACCTGCTGAGCATGAGCTATCTGAGTCATGAAACGATTATGTGCGCCACAGTCCTCTGTCTTGTTTCAACTGCCTGCCGCCACATTTTCTTCACTGATTCTTGGTTAAAAAGCTCTCTAAAGGCAGAAAAATGCAGAAAATCAAACCTGTTCTGAAAATTTTAATGACAGAAATAGTTTCGGACTCAGTGTGCAACTGTGATTTTTAGACAATTTTGGACAAAAAAAAAAAACAGATTCAGTGTGCAAAGGCATTAAGGCGCTATCCTAGGATTTGCAAATTTGTGAAACTAGTAATCATTGCATCATTGCATACTTTAAAACATGTCTGAAGTGAGACTTTAAGTTTCCAAATACAGGTATTGTATGCACTGAAAAATGCTGGTAATCATATTACAGTTACAGAATAAGCATCGTGATTCAGTATGTACAAAGAAAGCAAAATCCAGTCAACCTTGTTTTTCCTAAAGCACAATTTGCTAATGAATAATGATTTTGTATGGATATTATTTGTGGTAAATGGAGCTCTTTCAGAATGTTTGCCTCCTTATTTCTTCTCATAAACAATAATATCACAATACAATCCTTGTCATTCACGCGCAATGAGCATTTGTTCTGCATATTGGCCAGACACCATTAAGCTCTTTGACTGACTGTAAAGCTGAAGGTTTGTTTTTGTGTATCTTCAGAAATGGACACACTGTCTTGAGTATTTATTTTATTTTTCTAGTGCTTTAGTTTTCCGTGACCTAAAACTCTGTAGAGGAGGCCACAACGATCCATCAAGAGACAGAAAACTGTAGGAAAACTAATATGTCTTCCCAAAAAAAAACTAGATGTCACTGGTTCTGGCTTGGCCTCCAGACATGCAAAAGTAACACAATAGTAGTTTATCAAACCTTATGGCATTGTTTGCTGTGCTTATCGCCCAGGCCATAAGCATTTCATACCTCAGATTCGAGACAGCTGACAATGATGAACCATTTCATTTAGGAGATTTCTGCTGAGAAAATAACAGGCTATTTCCTGCTCACTGGAAATCAGATAATTATGGTATGTTGTTTTGTTTATAACTTAGTTTCTCCCACATTTTTCTCCTGGGTTAAGAAGCAATTAATACTGCAATGTTTATTTACAAAACAGCATGGGCAGCAAAGGTAATAAGTGCATAGCATAAACACACTATAATCAAGACAACATTAAAAATGCAATAAAAAAATCACCCATCTAACAAACTAGAAATTATCACTACATAATGCCACAATATGTCGTGATTCCATAATCGTCTTTATCCATTTATAGTTAAATGTGTTAAATGTATTAAATTACAAATTTTCTAATTGATAGTAAAGTGTTGAGTGAATATCAACAGTTCAAACACATACTGTATATCCATGTTTTCACACAAAGTGTGGGTGATGTAACTATGAGTCTTTAACTGTTTTAATATTGTTGCATCACAGAATAGGATAAAAATTAAAAGGATGCATTTCTCTCTGATATATAACAAGAAAACACAACATGAAAGTAGAACATGTTGTTTCCGCCTCCAGTCCCACATTGCACACCAGTTTGAAGGAGCACTCCGGTCAAGATGAGTCAAATAAATTTTCTTTTGTAACCATTTAATCCCAGTCTGTTGTTGAAAAGAGGCATTTGCCTTCATCTGCAGCTGAACACAATAAAATCCTTTCACTGTATTTACCAGTTTTCCCCATGAGAATTGTTCTGCTAAATTATTCTTGATTAGGCTGATGATGGAGACAGGCAAAGGTAAAGTTCTAGAATAACTAATTTCACCTTAACAAGTGAGCTTCACCTCATTTAGTCAATGTTAACACCCACGATTATCGCTGGCAGAGGAACAAATGTAAATTACAATTAAATTCCACATTAGCCACGCTCCACCGATTTTAACTGCACAGAGGAACAGACGGAAACTGGCGGCCATGTTGAATTGAACTGCTGCAACTGCTGCAAAGTCATTTTCGAGAGGAATGCTGGTCAATCTCTGCTGAACAGCAAAACAACATGTGTCCAACAGCTTTCCATTTGGAAACTAATGGAGCTGTTGCGCCGAGATGTTGGAGACAAGTAAACCTGAATGACACCAAAACAGCTGGTGAGGTGTGATGATGATTAACTTCTGCACCGCAGGGTTATATAAAACAGGAACAGCAAGACACGCAATACCGGTGTATACACAGAGATGCACAATACACACACACACACATCCAACTCACTAACCTCTCAAGAGAACACCTCCACAATCGTCTGTGATGTTTTTATCATTCAGCGTTTGATCCTACTCTCCTTCTCGAGTCTACCCTCAAGCCTGGCCAATTCGAGTGGCCAGGTGCAGCCTCTTCAGAGTAGCTAACACAACAGACCCTCCAATCACCATGTTCTCACCAGCACCACAATCATATGCGACAAATCATTCTGCTTTTTTACACTCTGGCACTGAAAACATCAAATCAGCTATCCGGTTTTTCTCCTTGGAAATTTTGTGACCCGTTACTGCAGCAATCACGCTGACATGCAAAAGACTTCTTCCTCTTACTTCTTTCTGAGAACATTTTTCACCAAGATATCCCTTTATATGTCAGATGATTGAACAAAGTCGTGAGGCAGGCTGGTGTTATGTACTGTTCGTGCTTATAACTACAAGAAGTAATACACCACAATTCATATATAATCCACAAAATCATGAGCCAGTAATTCTTGTATAACTCATATATTTGGAAAGGTTGCAATTGCATGACCAAATCACAGACAGGAGTAAAGAAAATGTAGTTTGCGTAAACAGATAGGTTAGGGAGTTGATGGGTACTTTTCCAACACAAGATATTCTTCCCCAGGAGACAGTTGTTGGGAACCACTTGAAACAAAATGAACTTTCAGTCATTTTAAGGTATGTTATCACTCGGGCTGCCCCTTAATAGTCCACCAAACGACCTCACATTTTCCAGGCGGTTAAAGCCACAGTATGTGTACGGCCCCTAATTTCCAGGGCTGGTACCTGCGGTTATTCCACAGGCTAGTTAATAACACGTTGGGCAGGAAATCCAAAGTGTGGGATCATTTTGAGAAGGTGAAGGACGAACCCAAGGTGATATGTAAACTCATCTTCATTGGNGATGGTGTGAAACAGCAGAGGCACTTTGTCAACCTGCTGAGTACTGCCATTAGCATCAAGCTAGCAAACAATGTTATGTCCTCATAATGGAGACGGACATGAAGTAATAACATTAACAAATAGCAGCGGGGCTTTTACTCACCACAACTGCAGAGGCTCCCAGCTTCATTTGAAACAAACTACATTATAGACGGTCCGTTATTTATTAATCCCTCTGTGTGTTTATATTTTTACTTTTTATCCGCTCCGTTGTCTTTATAAAGTTAACACATTGAGCCGTCATTTTGAACTCAACACTTCCTGAATTTCTTTCAGATTAAAAGCCCCTTATAACCTCGGCTGAGAGAATCCCTCCATTTTCTAAATAGGCTTTCATTCTGAAGAAATTGTAGGAACTTGGTTGTGGAGGATACAGTAGCTTGAATGTTTATGTATGGCGCTTCAAATGGAGCTCCTGCCATCTGCTGACGCTTTTAGGTGACTACAACAACATGTCGGCTGGCACATGAACAGACACAGTGACTCAAATAATAGTAAAAGTAATAAAAATAGGACAAGAATAACCCGATGACATCACACACGCTGTGAAAGACGACCGGGGATAATTGGTGAGTACCAGTCAAGTCACGGCACGATTGTATGACTTCACAATCGTTAAATGTGACATAGTGACTTTCAGAAGGGGCAGGAAAGTTGTGTAGCGTGTACCAGGCATAATGCAAGTCCTGAGTCTGACCTGTCTGTCAGTGAGTCCTCCTCCACCTTTTTTAGACTCCACCGTAGACAACGGCAGCATTTCTTCTACCACGTAGCGAGCCACAAGCTCCGTGGCTTCTTTCGGACTGACAGGTTTAACGTTATCTCCTTTATTAGAACCAAAAGACAGTTGTTGCTGTTTTGGAGCTGAAGGACCAGCGTTCTAAAAGTAACGGAAGTAACTGATGGCTTGTTTGAAAATGTACTTAAGTATTTGATTACTCAAACAGCAAACTAACGCGTTAGGTTACTAGTTATACCCTACTCTGGTCGTCACCATGTTTCTTTTCCTAAACCTAACCTACACAGCTTTACGTTACCTATGTAACTTCATGTTAAAGGTATACTATGCAGGATTGTTGGTTACTGTTTGTAAACACACTCACTAGCGAAAGTGAAAGAAAAAGCCAACACTAGATTCACTGTTGTTTGGCGATTCACCTCGCTATATTTGCATTTAATCGGTGCTGCATTCCTTGGATGCTGGTCTGGCAGCTGGTTGCAACCTTGTTGTTTTAAAGCCCCTACTTCACCTGAGCGCTGTGGGGGCCAGGATCATAAATGTCCCATACACAGAGAATAAGAAAAAAAACTTGTAGAAGCTACTTATTTGCCTGTGATTGATTACGGTAACATATTGTAAATGCATGCAACCTCCTCCATTTCACGTAGCCTTGATTCGGTGTACCATGCATCTCTATGTTTTATTACAAATGCAAATTCACTTACTCATCACTGCATTGTTTATGATTTGGTGGGTTGGACGTCATTGACCACTATCTATAAAGCAATATTGGGTAAACTTCCGTCCAACTTCTGCACCTTCTGTGTGTCAGCTGTGGTGGTTACCAGCTATGCTCCTTAAGTGGTTGCGTTTTAGTGTACCCTTGGTTTTAACAGATCTGGGGAAAACTGCATTCCCCTGCTATGCGTCATGGACATGGAACAATCTTCAAAAGGATTTTAAATTAGAAACACTTACATGCATTGATGAATGTAAGGGCATAATAAAGAATGTAATGATGGAGACATGTGCTTTTTTTTTTCTTGAGAGGCCACAATGTTTCAGTAGTTGTTGTTGTTTCATTGTTATTATTTGTATTGTATGCTGTATTTGTTGCATTTTATATGATATATGTATTGATTGGCTGCTACCTTGGCCAGGTCTCTATTGTAAAAGGGATTTTCAAGCTGAATGGGACTTTCTGGTTGAATAGGTTAAATAAATAAACTGAATAGGAAGAAATGAAGAAAATACAGGCAGATGGCAATACACCGCCAAACTTCTAGTGAGTCATAAGTGGTGATTGAGAGGCATTACATTTGTATAATGTCATTAGTGAGGTGTTAATTTGTTAGGTATCATATGATCTGCTGTATGGGAATATGTTGCAATAAGGAGCTTTCTCAGCAAGCACTGTTGCATATGGCACAATAGACTTAGAATGCCTATCATCTGTATTTTTTAGAATAGTTCATCAACTGACAATATAGAAGAAGTGGCTCGATGAAGCAGCAAAGAATTACTGCCTGAACCTGCAGCTCCCCTCGGCTTACCGGGCTCTACAGCAAGTTATTAGCTCATTGTTAAGCTGTCAGTTATTGCAGGTTTAGGTCTAACTTGTGGTCAGAGAATTTACTGTACAGTCGTTCAGAAAAAGTATTGTTCACTATGATGTTGTAAGGTCAAGCCATTGACCCACAACAATGCCTTGGGGGTATACATCCCCAAGTCTGGGTTAGCAAACAGTTGATGGGACTGAATGGGGTCAAAAAGTGAGGTTATTGGGATAAACACCAAATCAAAGTCAAGCCATGGTCTTTTGTCGGAGCTGTAGCGTGACCTATGGCTACTTTGTGGTTGCAGCTGAACAGGAAACATAATAGGATGCATCTGACATTTCCCACAGCTAGACAGGGATAGCACGAATCCATGCCAGTAACAACCAGCATGCCACAATATTACCACAGTCTCGTCTATGTGCTAGCCAATGCACTATACAATCACAGACAACATCTGTTTAATTACATACCATTAAATCATTAGCTGATGTTCGTATAATGAGGTCATCTGCAGGGATGTTACCGCCTGATACACACCTCTCGCCACACACTGGCTCCACAGCCAGCGTTCGTCGGCCCAGTGTATCAACCTATCTAACCAACCGCTGCCTCCCTCACCCCCACCCCCACCCTCACCGCCACCACGACCTCTCTCAGCCATTCTTCTGCTCCATTGACTACAGAGCCACTCGCGCCCCTCTTGTTCTCTACTCAAGCAGAATCATTGGCAGTGACAAACATCATTATAATGTTCTTCAATGAGCGCTCCACCTTTAGCTGCATGTTGTAGCCTGCGGGGGGCTCTTCTCCTGAGTGGCGTCTATGTGCTGACCCGTGTTTGCATGCTCGCAGTTTGAACGTCCACTCCAGTGAATCACACACCCAATTCACTTCCCCGCCCTCTCTGCTTCCAGAATACTGAGCATCAGCTGGAAGATTTTTTGGGGGGGAAGAAGGCTGACATCATGTTATTTGCTGTTTCATTATAAGTTAGTGAAGTTCTGGTGACTCTTACATGACTGATTGCTGAGTATACAAATCAAAAAAAGGAAATGAAGCATCGGATTTTTCTTTTTTTTCTTTTACATTTTTGGAAAGGGCTTTATCTCATTTCCACTTCGGCTACACTCGGCTCTACTCAATTCACCTCAGTACTCGTACTTTTCTTGAATTTATTTTCCACTGCAGATGGGACCCCATCAATGTAGGCGGGATTCTTAGGGTGCTTTCACACCTGCCCTGTTTGGTTCAGTTTAATCGAACTCAAGTTCGTTTGTCCACTAAGCGTGGTGCATTTGGACATGTGTGAACACAGCAATAGCACTCAGATGCGCACCAAAACAACCGAGACCAAGGTCCCCTCAAGAACTCTGGTGAGGTTTGTTTGTGGTGAAAAGTGTTCCGACCTCGAGCCGAACCAGCTGCAGTTGCATTGTGCATCATTTGTGTTATACAAGCATGAGCATGTTACAGTCCTAGAGGATTATTAATGTGCACCTCCTCCTGTACTGCCTTAATATGCACATTTGGCACATCCAATGCATCAAAACATTGTTTTCTAGTTGGAGCCGCACCTCATTTTCAAACTGTATGGTTTGACTAAAATGAACAATGACAGCAATATAGTCCACGATGACCAGTGCTAAAATCAACCTGCCTAGTTGTCCCTTCATTGTGACATTAGAAAGTGTCACATTTATCTTGCAATTGTACTCTTCAATGTTTTGTTGACTTCCTGGATTTTCAATCAAGAGAAGCTTTCTTGTGAAGGCATTTTATCTGGTCTGCAAAAACTAGTCCTTGACTTGTACCAAAGCAAGCAAACTCAAGGTGTCAAAGCACCCTTGGCTGATCGTCATAGTGACACCTCTTGAAACTGCTCTGGCATCATCTTGAACGCAGCACAATGCACACTGTTCCATTCCTCTCCTCACTGGATCCTTTCATCTGCAGTCAAACAGAGAAATGTCTGAACGTTAGCACGCTGTCATTTTTGAAATTTTAGGTTGAGTGAATTAAGAAATTGTGGTCGCTATAGACGGAGGCTCGGCTATGTAGAATTGGTGGGTTTGTGCAGAATGTCACGAGACGCACCAGGGACGGTTCTCTTTTACCAGTCGCTCCACTCGCTCCGAACATCAAACATGGTGGTACCAAAAAAAAGCACCAGATACAAAGTCCCATACACGGTGTGGAATCAAAGCTTTAAGTACTGATGATTTACAACACCTTGTGGAGCTGCAGCAAATTCATCTTATAACAATCTGATCTCAGCATTGTTGTGATATGATGAACCAGTGGATGAACTTCATTTTAATTGTACAATACAATACAATAAAAAGTGTTAAACTCCTCTAATATTTTCAATACAGAGGCTATACACTAACTATGTGCATACTATGTAATATGTAAGTATGTGCGTGATTATGTTGACTTGTTAAAAAATATTCTGTATCTTCTGTCATTTATTACTGTTCTGCTTAATGTGAATTGCAGTGACTTTATATGCATTAAATATGAATCTGTGGTCTATTATCAGCACACTGTCACAGAGTCTGTTGGTGGCTTAAGTGTTCATCACGACAAAGCTGTGTTTGGAGTAAGTCTACTGCACTCTGTTTCAAGTATTAATGCCTCAGGTCCTTTGTGAATTTGACGTAATACTGAGCTCCCAAGAAGAAGAAGAAGTTAGGCATGTCCATGGGCAGGCTTTTTATTTTTATAGCCTAAAGTTATTATTTTATTGATGATTTAAGCATTTAATTCTGACAGCAACATTAATGTTGGTAAACCTAAAATTCACATTGGGTCTCAACAACAAACAGCACAGTATGTCCAGCTTCTTTTTGCTTATGCATCTAATGTGGATTTTGGAGGTACATCAGTGATATGGCTCTGGTTAGGAAGCATGTGGTGACTTTGACCTTTCCTAACCTTGGCTAGAGGATGCTGTGACCAACTGTGAGGCCGGCTGTCCGTCTCTCACTGGGCCCCTTTCTTTAAGAGACAGGCCCAGCAACGTTGCCAACACATTTCTTTTTTTCTGATGAAATATATCTAAAAGCAATGGACAATGCTGTCATTAAGTTATTATGACCACATCTTTGTTGCCAGATTAAACCAACTGCTTTAGTAGCCACTAGAAAATGAAAAACAATCTGCGACAGTATGGAAATAATCTTGCTTATGCTGACATTGTAATTACCTTGTTAGTGTCATTGAATCTGGTTGTGCTGGTCCTTTCTGGGACAAATCATGAGGAACAGATGTACCTGTTGTCAGAGATGGAAGCCCCTGCAGGGCGGTGCTAGCTCCGTGCTCTGGGATCATGTGTCCACTCTGTTAGCGAGTCCAAGAGGTGTGTGACACATTTGTGACAGGTGGATTGCCAGGTGTCCCAGTCGGTGGCAGGGCTTTCATGTGCTCAGGCTCGAAATGTCACATACTGTATTTTCAAGTGAGTGCTCATGAGGCCATTAAAGTGTGTATGCAGATCTGAATGGGCCAAATAGAGGAGTGGGAACCAGTGCAGCTCCATGTGTCTCAAATGCTCCATGTGCATTTTCACTTGTCTGTTTTTAGATATTTCAGACCCCTCAGCACAAAGTGTGTTCATTTTTGCTTTTACCAGTATTTTCTCCTCACAGCTGAGCAAGGCCAGACAGATAGCGAACAGAAACTCTAATAAAACCGTGTTCCAAAAGCTGTGGCTTTATTGATGGCTGTTTTTTGTAAAACAATACAAAGCATGTATCTGTTTACTGCCCACATAGTACATTATGTGTATGCATTTGAAATAACAATGGGATTGTAAATAGTTTTAAGAATGAAATGCTCTTTGATTTAATGTGATGTAATTGACATCACATAATCTACTTTATAAATGCCCATGAATTTTAGCATAGATAACAGCAGTCAAGTGTGAAGCGTTGGGGATGAGAGTCAGCACCTCCAAATGTGAGGCCATGGTTCTCAGTGGGAAACCATTGGTTTGCCCCCTCCGGGTTGGGAGAGAGTCACTGCCTCAAGCAAGGGAGTTCAGATATCTCGTAGTCTTGTTCACGAGTGAGGGTAGAATGGAGTGTGAGATGGATCGGCGGCTTGGTGTGGCATCTGCAGTGTTGCGGGCGCAGTGCCAGACTGTTGCGGTGCTGAGCCAGAAGGCAAAGCTTTCAATTTACTGGCCCATCTATGTCCCAACCTCACCTATGGCCATGAGCTCTGGGTAGTGACCCAAAGAATGAGATCACGGATACAAATGGCCGAAATGAGTTTCCTCTGTGGGGTGGTTGGGCTCAGTCTTAGAGATAGGGTAAGGGGATATCCGGAGGGAGCTCGGAGTAGAGCCGTTGCTCCTTAGCGTCGAAAGGGATCTGTTGAGGTAGTTTGGGCATCTGATCCGGATGCCTCCTGGGTGGCTCCTATTAGAGGTGTTCTGGGCACGTCCCATTGCTGGGAGGCCCCGGGGTAGACCCAGGACATGCTGGAGGGACTCAATCTCCTCTGGCCTGGGAACGCCTTGGAGTCCCCCAGGAGGAGCTGGCAAGTGTTGCTGGGGAGAGGGATGTCTGGGGTGCTTTGCTTGGCCTGCTGCCTCCGCAACCCTGCCCCAGATAAGCAGATGAAAATGGATAGATTCTCTTTATGGGTACGCAACTCAAGTAAGTATTAGTATAGAAACTGTACCGTTATTAGCTTAGCAAAGACCGACATACCCTTTGAGTTAGCCTTAACACTGCAGGTTGCTCTCTGTTCAACTGTAAACAAAATTGAGGATGGAAAATTAAACTTCAAGCACTTAAAATCAAGCACTACCTTAAATGCTCAGTAGGGACCCGTACTGCAAAAACAATTAGGGATCTAAAAAAAAATCCAATTTTGCTCACTAATTTACCTCCAAAATATTTAATACACTGGTTATCAAACAGGCTCTCTAACAACACCAAGCTATGTATCTTCCATACCAATGTGAAGACACTCTTTGGTTCTGAGATGTGGAAAACCATCAAGGCACTCACAAGCAAGATACAGGAGTTTGTGAACAATGCCTACGCTACATGCTAAAGCTGTGGTGGCCCATCAAAACCACAAATAAAAAACTGTGGAGGATTACCAACCAGAGAGACATAGCTACCATTCAAAAAGAAGACAGTAGAAATGCGTAGGTCACACTCTGAGGAAGGACATGAATAACATCACAAGACAAGCCCTGGACTACATCCCACAGGGGAAGAGGAAACAGGGTAAGCAGCCATGTTGCAACTGGATTTCTTTCAGTTCTCTACAACCTGTACATCAAAATGAATCTTGCAACCTGTAGCTTTTTGCTGTAGTCTGTAATAATTTACTCCATTAAACAAAAGGAGTCGAAATATAAATAAACGTAAACGCAGGATCATTGGAATTTCAGATTATTTCCTTCAACTTAAGGCTATATATTCTATATATCTTTACTGTAAATAGTTTCTGTTTGTAATACAAAACAGAATCTTTTGATTAAAAACAAATATTTTGATTGGTGGGAAGTGCATGAAACTTAGTTTAGCTAAAAATAATGAGAGAGAGAGAAATATATATAGAGAAATGAAAGTATTAGGATGCTTAAATATATTTCATATGTCTATATTAAATCAATTTGATTTTTTAAAGGTGAAACAGCTGCATTGCAAATAAATCTTAGGTTCCAAAACAAGCCCGATTCAGTATGGCTTCTGGTATAAGCCACGCCCACTTCTGGTCTTTTATCTGAATACAGATACAGAGACAGATAACCTTGTATTGTTGAACTCATTTACACACATGCCCCGTGCACATCACTGTCAGTCCTTATAACGTGGTGCAGGTGACGGCAGAAAACATCAGACCGATAGTAAATAAGTAGATGCACCGCACACAAGAGGGCTGAATTGATTCTTGCTTGATTTAATCTTCACATTTCAAATGAATGAAGATTGAATTAAAAGAAGAGGCAGTTTAGCCTCAGTGTGTGGTGCATCTACTTATTTACTATCAGCCTTATATTGTTGGTTGAACAGATACAGGTACAGAAAATGGCGGTACACCTCTATGTCCTATGTCCCTGAATGAAGTAAGGAGGTTTAAGTGAGTCAAAGTAAATCAGTTAATACACTAAATCATAAGAAATGTGATCAGTATTGCACGTTTCTGTGGTTCCTGAAAAGCAGCTGCATCCGAAAATACAGTATGCGCTGATTAGTAATGTGAAAACAGCTTCCCCTTAGAGGCAGGTACAAACTAAATGGCATGCAAAGTAGAAAGGTGAGATGACTCCTGAAGTCTAATGTTACTCTGTGTGTGTGTGTGTGTGTGTGTGTGTGTGTGTGTGTGTGTGTGTGTGTGTGTGTGTGTGTGNGTGTGTGTGTGTGTGTGTGTGTGTATATAGGAGGCAGTACACCTGTAAGCCCTGCACTCACTGGAGCAAAGCCTATTAGAACAAGCATAAGACATATCCCTCAGACTGTGAACTGTGAACACACACACACACACACACACCCTCCCACACACCCTCCCACACACACACACACAAAGTCATCTCAGGCAGACAAGACATTGTACAGCGCAGGCATGAATTACCATCTTGATCATACCCACAGCAGCCGCGGTGTCATGCAAACTTATTGTTCTGTCTAATGCTGAGGGTCACCTTCAACAAGACAACAAGTCGAGCTGTCTGCAACTGTGATGCTTTCTTCTAGCCCAGAAATGTATTTCTCATTCGCTGCAAATGCTTATTCATCAATTGACGTCGGAGAATCCTGTGACTGCCAAGGGTAAACTTATTGTTCTGCCTCCCGCAGAGGTAGCTGGGTGCAAGAGATCCACTGTAAACACGAGGTGTGGCATTCCAAAGTCCACTTAATGCAACAGTGATGCTCCTCCGAGCACAAAGTTTATTTCTAATCATTTCTAAAAGATTAGTCATTCCATTGACAGGCTAGCTTTTAGTATCCTGGGCTCTTTTGTGCATTGTCCAATATTTGGTGCAGATTAAATATTGATTTCTATACATTTTGGAACACAGTGAAAAATGTTCCCTTGAGTTGGATTATATGGGGCGTTCATTTTTCAGATTCCTGCAATTTGACTCAAGATGTGAGATTATACCATACACTGCGCTCTCTCGGCCTTATAGTGGTTGAGTATTCCGTAAGCCTTTCTCAAGCCACTTGTCCCCAGCAGTGATGAAACTCCACTAAACTTACTTTCCAGTGCGCTAAGTCCTTAAAGCAATCAAGGATGATGAGAAAATAGACAATCTCCAAGAGAGTATCTCATGCTGATTTGCTCGCCACGCTTATCCAAATAGTCTGGCTCCTTATCAAATTGGATTGGTTTATTTGAATGGGAGTGAAGTCCCTTTTGGTCAGCAGAAGATTAATATTGATTTAATCTGAAATTGTTAAATATGGGACAGATGGTGACAGTAGAAAGACCTTGAATTCTGAAGCCGTTGTCTATAATATAATACACAGTGTTCTTTTGGTGTCTGCCTTCTTTTCTGTACAGAGACGCATCTGGAGACTATTAAAGTATCTTCTAAGCAGCATTTGAGAGAAAAATAGCCATAGTTATAGACCTCTTGTACATTACAAGACCAATAATTTCTCATGCAGCATTGAAACTGAAAATATATAGGATCTTTATGCGTCTCCTGCAAACTGCACTATAATAAAGTAAAATGCTGGCACTCATGGGGCTGCAGTAAAAGGTGTACGACTTGATGATCCTAAATGAATGTCTGTGTGAATACATGTTGTTTTCCTTACTCTAATATTTTCCAAATTAACAAACCATTGCTGCTCTCATCCTCACTAATAATACCCTGCTATGATCACAAAAGATGTTGCATATAATCATTTCTCTGGGGTCAGTGATGTTACTGATTGTGAAAAATGAGAACTGGCTGGTTCAACTGTAGAACTCAGGCTTTTCCAGCATCCTTGTCCGCAGCTCATTAAAAGCTCCCTCCTTGTGCTGGTAGATAATTGCAAAGGATTTACTGCAAGCCCTCGCCTTGAAATAGGGTAAGCCTCGTCGGGGCCGAGTGTCGGCTACCTGTTTTGTAGGCGATCATAGCAAAGTTGACACAGTCGCCACAGATCAGGTTCAAATGAATTTCTAATTACAGGTATCATAAGCATGGTGATGACGTGGCCTCTGCTTTCATCTGAGCACCAAGTAGTGAACTCCGGAGTATCCACGAGTGCACTACAGGCTTGATGCTTGCCGTGTTGTTATTCTTTTATCCCCCTACCCCACACAGGAGCAGCCTTTGAGCCTCTGCAGATGCTGGTGAGAGCTTGGAAATCAATGCACTCAAACAGGGATAAGAGGGACTTGGTTTTGGATAACTCAGGATGTCTTAGTGTGCATTATTCATTAGACAGGAGAGACACAGTCACAATTGCTGCCACTGCAGAGGTGTACTGGAGACAAAGAATATGAAAGCTTAACCATATCACTCCCTAAATCTCAGAGCAGAAGTGCTGCAATTCCTGGTGTTTAGCTTTCTCTCGCCCCCTCTGTGTCAGAGTGGGTACAATACAGCGTCAGACGGTGCTGTTAACCTGTTAGAGATGGAAACAAGGGCAAGGCTCTTTCTGAAGCAGGCCTGCTGCATTCTCTGGTTTGATGTGGACAAAGCTAATATGTGATTATACTCACTGTAAACCAGGACTGCCACTAATGCTTACTTTTATTATCAGTAAATCTGCCCATTATGAATGTCAGAAAATAGTGAAACATGCTCTGTGTAATTTCCCAGAACCCAAGGTGATGTCCTCAGATGGTATGTTTTATCTTACCAGCAGTCCAAAAATCCAAAGCTATTCAGTTTATTATCATGTGTGGCAGCAGCTGTGGAGCAGTTTCATGGTGTGCGGATCTGCTTTTGTATTTTCACATTTAAGGAGCACAAAACCAGCAAATGTTTGGCTTTTTTGCTTTAAAAAAATATTAAAATGATTATTATTATCATTATTTTGTGATCAAAATAGCTTACAATCAACAACAATTAATTATTGATGATCGACTAATTAACTAATTTACTAATTGGTGCAGCTCTACTGTACACAAAATCTTATCAAAATACTTTTGGGAGGAAGACCTTGACCACCCTAACATTGCTCCAGATCTTAACTGAGATGTTATTCTGGCCATGAGAAGGACAAGTGGAAAACTGTACAGGCAATCATCAGAGAGTGATCTACTCAAAAGAAATTATACCAGTTTATTTCAACCTGGTGTATGTCCCATAAGTGTAGGCAGTGTGCCACTCACCACCCATCTGTACAGTTTTGGAGAATGTTCAGGTCAAGCTGCAGGAGCCTCCTGCAGCTTTCCAAATAAACTTGATATTTACGTAAATCCTTTCAAATGCTTGTCTCTGACCTAACCATCCTGCAAAGTCATTCACTCAAAGCAGTTTTCTTACATCTGTGAAGCTGTCCTGTTGATATACTATCTTCTGAGGAGGCACAGAAAGCTAAATGCAATAGCAGATTAAAGCTACAGTTGGTAACTTTTATGAAAATAACCTTGTGTCATATTTGCTTCAACTTTCACTATATTCTGAAAGACTTCTTTCTACTTCTTCTGATGGCATTCACTAGAATCGACCATGATGTGTGAAAACAACCAACAATCAAGGAGTCTGTAACACAGCTCTCAATCATGTCAATAACTGCTCTTCACATCAGTGGCCTTGTGAAGGCCTCCTCAGAGGTTAAATACCTGGGTTTCCACACCAGTTTGTCAGACTAGTTCCAGCCTAGTCAGACAAGCATGAACTGATGAAGCCTCTTGGATAAGAGGTGAAACATCTTCTAAGGCAAAACTAAGTCCAGTTGCGTTCGATTCAATTGCCTTGAGATAACTGCTCTTGAACATCGGTCAAACTGTCAAATTAGGCAGCACTGATTAAATATGAATCAAGATTCTGTTACTGCTTTGCCTATTTCTTGCCTCAAATGTTTTCAGATACATATTTTAGTGTACTGTTTACCTGTAAAATGAGAAAGTTTGTGACCTGGCTACCAGTGTTGGGCAGTAACGCGTTATTAGTAACGCGTTACAGTAACGCCGTTAGTTTTGGCAGTAACTAATACTTTAACGCGTTAGTTTTTAAATTCAGTAACTCAGTTACTGTTACCAAATGGTGCGTTACTTCGTTATTTTTGGCCAGGTTTTAAAACGGCGCGCAGCATGCAGTATTCCTTCACAAACTGAAGTTCCCTTTCACTAAAACATTTTAGCCCTAAACAATAAGCTGTCGCTTAGGCGATGTAGCTACGGGCCAATACAGTTAGGAAATGTTTTGGGCTGCAGGGCTGTGTTTCCCAAAACATGATCCTTCTTAGCACATAGATATATATACATAGATGCTGGCTTGTGGGATGCGTCAATACCGCCGCCATCTTGCCTAGGTGCTCTGACCAGTTCAGACCCATGTCAGACTCGGCAAAAATGCCACGTTTTTGCTCTGCATTTGGGTGTACGAACAAAAGAAGTGTTAAAACCAAGCAGAAGGGAATAACATTCCACAGGTAAGAAGTTGTTTTACAATATTTTACTGTTACAAACATGTTTAATGAGATATATATCTCAAAAAGTGATCCTTCTTTTAAGCTAATCAAGTAAAGTTAACTGTCCGGATCTGGTCCTAATGCCAAATTAAGCTAACGCTATGTCACACAACTTAAAGAAAAAAGATTAACATTTAACGTTATATAATATTACTTATAAAATTATGATGCTTTGTCAAACAGCTATGTCGGTGTATGTGTTATTCCAAATTGTCAACTATCTGTTTCATGGCATCAACGTGACATAACGCAGCATAACGTTAGTAGTTAACTTGTGGCCTGAATTGTAACTACAAGTTATGTGGAACTGCGTTTTTCTGACACACTTATTTTGTGTGTAGTTTCCCAAAAAACACAGATAGGAGACGGGCATGGGTAGCAGCAGTGAGGAGAAAGGACTTTGTCCCAAGTGACTCCTCAGTCATCTGCAGCTGTCACTTCAGACCTGAGGACTTCGACAGGACTGGGCAGACTGTCTGTTTAAGTGACGGAGTGACTCCCTCTGTATAATATTTTTGTAAATATGACCTAATAATGTAAACAGTTCTGTGTCCAGGCTCCCATGAGCACTGTGGTGTTATACATATGAGATTAAAGCAAAATTTTGTGTAAACATGCAGCTCTAAGTCATTTATTTTCACTTGTACAAAACCAACATTTGTTAATCAGAATGTGTAACTACACTGCAGCTCGGCACAACCCTGCTGATACACTATTTTTTGCACATTGTGTGAAATGTGAATAAACATTTATAGTTAAATTAATAATTAAATGACATCATGATGGACATTATACATCTAGTAAGAAAAAAGAATATTTATTACATGGGGAAAGTTTAGTTTAAATGTGTTGTAGAACTATTACTGTTACTTTATCTACATAAGATCAAATATTTTGGTATGAAAAGCTGCATTTTTTATTTAACCAAGTATCCTGTATCATAACTACATGTCTGACAATTGTAACAAACCAAACCGCATGAAAATCGGTTGAGAATTCAGCGAGTAATGATGATTTTAATCATAAATAATCTCCTGCCACAATAGACATACATGCATTAGGCAGCGCGGCTTCACCTGGGCAAGATGGCAGCCGCGTTGACGTATCGCTCCAATGAGGAGCACCGTTGAATGCAGCATCTACGTATATATATCTATGTTCTTACCAATGTTGTCTTCTTTGTGGCTTAGAAAAACTACACTGCAAAAAAGAAAAGCACTTAGCGCCCTCTAGCGTCTGCACTTAGTCATCTACAGCCAGGACGTACTCAGAGTATAGATGACACTAGTGCGCGTGCGTCAAGGTCATGGTGTGATGGCGAGCCAAGATGAGAGTCCTAAGTCGAGTTTTTTTTTTTTTTTTGGCGCATTACTTTTTGGTTTAAGTAACTGAGTTAATAACTGAGTTACTTTTTAATGGAGTAACTAGTAACGGTAACTAGTTACTATTTTTCAGTAACTAGGACAACACTGTTTGCCACTCACCACCCAGCTGTACAGATTTGGAGAATGTTTAGGTCAAGCTGCAGGAGCCTCCTGCAGCTTTCCAAATAAACTTGATATTTACGTGAATCCTTTCAAATGCTTGTCTTTGACCTAACCATCCTGCAAAGTCATTCACACAGATCGGTTTTACATCTGTCAGGCTATCCTGTTGGTATACTATCTTCTGAGGAGACACAAAAAGGTAAATGCAATGGCGGATTAAATCTGATTAAATATAAAACAAGATTCTGTTACTGCATCTCATGTTTCTTGCCTCAAATGTTTTCAGACATATATTTTAGTGCAGTGATTCCCAGGTGGGTTGTGGTCCAAAAGTGGGTCGCGGGTCTATTCTGAATGGACCGCAAGTGTCAAGTTTGTAAAAAAATGCACTTTTTTTTTAAAAGTACAACGAATTTCCGGCACAAGCTTTTATTTTGAAATGCTGTTTCATGCTGCAAAGTGAGGGAATAACGGAAAGCTACTCAACAGAGACTAAAAACTTGCTCGACAACATGGCCAAAAGCAAGCATGACATTGAATATATTAAAATTTGTGAACCTTGAACTGATAAATAAGGACAAATCTGGACCTTGTGTCTGAACCAGTTGGGAACCACTGTTTTACTGTACTGTTTAGCTGTAAAATGAGAGAGTTTGTGACTTAGTCGCTATGTTGGAAATAGTTGACTGAGGTACATAACACCACACACCAGCCAACCTTCTCATTTTACAGCTAAACAGTACAATAAAATATGTTTCTGGAAACATTTGAGGTGAGAAAAGGCAATGCGGTAACAGAATCTTCATTCATATTTGATCAGCGCTGCCTAGTTTGACAGTTTGACTGCAGTTCACAATTGACATGATTGACATCTGTGTTAGTGACTCCTTGGATCTGATTGGTTGTTTTAGTTCACATGCAGCAATGCTATTAGAAGTGCTGCAAGGCAACAGAGCAGGGAGAGGAACATGATTTTTTTTTTTTTTTTTTTTTACAGATTATCTGTTTCATGTAGTGCTGTGTGAATACAGAGACAGTTTCAGCAAATATTGCAAAGAATTATTTGTTATAAAAATTACAAACACATGAATTACTTACACAAAATCTGCTAGATCTCCATACATAAGATGAATCGATTACAACATGTAAACAAAAGCATCTTTATGTCAAGAGCTGCATGTGTGACCCATCTGTAATAAACTCTAGTTATTCTCCTTGATCCACAATCATCAGACATTACAATGATAATGTTAGCTGAGAGGAAGAAAAGGGACGTTGCCTCGGATGTAGATCTCCATACAGTGAGCCACAATGGCCACACTTCGGGGAAATATGGCAGTTGCAAATACATCATAATTTTCCTCTGATGTCCCCTCCTGTTTGTTGATGTATTTCTTTTTGAATGTACTGTAGGTGTCATCACAGCAATTTTTAATTTGCATTTCCCTCAGGGAATAACTTCTTTTCAAGCTCTGAGATGAGAGCGAGAAATCTAATCAAAAGCAGCGTATACCTACTGTAAGAAGCAAATTCAACACTGATTATCACAACAGTAGAAGAGTGTATTGACATTCATTTTGAAATAACCTAAGCTCATTAAGTTCAGGCTAAGTATGTGAATATATTAATCATGTCGCTCCTACACAAAATGAGCCTGCATGTGGGTGGCCTTGGTTTGCACTAAGAGATTGGTGCACAGCCACATAAATATGGCAAAAAAAAAAAAATGGAATAGCAAAGACATACATCTCCCATACAGCTCTCATATTCAAATTAGTGAGAACACCTCAAGGGCATGCATTTACACACGCGTACGCACACCCACCCTGCAGCACATACACACACAAATATACAACTTTTTCTGATTTTAATGCACAACAAAGGTGGAAGTTGTCATTTTGTCACTGTCAGTTTGTTCTTTGAAGAGGTAACTGTCACTTCAAATCTGGAATATTTCTTAACTACCATAGTGAGTAAAAACTCCGGGGGATATGTATCATATAAATCTTTTTTGGTGCATTTCTGATTCTCTTTCAAAAGTGTGATGTGTTTCAGAAAATATTTAATTTGCATAGGTGCACAGTACACCAAACACACACACACACACACACACACACACACACACACACGCACACATCCACAAATCAAAATTCAGAGGGAATTTCTGCATGCAGGTTTTGCTTTGATTGTGTTACATTCAGTGGGTGATTTGCCACATTCCTTCATCCCCTTTCACATCGCTCCCTGGTTGCATTGAGACAGCTGGGTACACAGGCACTGGATCGTACCCATACCTTTATAAATAAATTTTACCAAGTCTGGCAGCAGAGGCACTTTGGATCAGGATGAGTTTGACAAATTAATTCTGCATATGTGTCATTGCATCTGCTGCATTTGGACAGGTATACAATCCTGCATACAGACTTATTTTAATAACTGCCATGTGTAGGGTGTCCTGTGTCTTTAAATGATTCATTAGGAAATCATTGTGGCATAAAAAGGAGATTAAAGCAACAAAGTTCCAATAATGATTCGACTCCAACGACTTCACGACATTTAAAATGGCAATAATTGATTAATCTTGAAGTAGTCTGGGTTGTAACCTCCTTTCACAGGGACAACTACCTCCATTTCATGGTTCAAGAACTCAGCTTTTCTTAGTGAGAAGACAGATTGGCTCAAGGTTAAACGCTTTGGCTAGACAGTCATTAGTGTGCAGCAAGTGAAGGCTGCTGGTAAGAAAGAATACCTCTTGATTTTCTCTGAGATATCTCCCACACAGACAATTTGGCCCTGTGGAGCCAGAACTCACAAGTCAATATCAAAGCCGTTGTGTTATACTATTTCAAACTAACATGAGTAATTAGAGGGGGGAAAAAAATAGTTACGTCTTCTTGTGGAAGTATTTCCGAGAGTTCGCTTGGTTTTAAACATGTGTCACTGGATAACGAGTATCTCTGTCAAAATACTTGTTGTGCTTAATTAAGCTCATGTCAGTTGCATTCATGTAGACTGCACCTGATCCCTGGAGTGTTTCGCTGACTGAGGAACTGGCAGAAGCTCTTTCAGCATCTAAACACAATAATTACTGCACGCACACTGAGAATGTCCAGATCAGCTTACAGTAACTTAATTTATTCAGCTTTACAAAACTGTGTGCAAACACTGTGGCTTCTTCTGTTCGGGTTTGCTCATCACACAATCAGCAACAGGTGGATCTGATATAGTTGGTACATGACAAAAAGTTGAATCTTGTCCAAGAATAATTGGCTGAAGATTGTTATTCTATCATAAAAATGGACTCATATCCAATACTTCACTTTGACCGTTTGGCTCTACAGTATTAAAGGCGCGTATCCAGTATATGCCTCTCCTCTCATTAGCTGTTTAATGGTGTTGCCTCCTCTTGGGTAAAGTAACTCTTTTTAAACCAAGAAATTTGAGAGCAGAGGCTGACCCACATTTCAAAAACCCTGTTGAAAATTATGTTCATAACAACTATCAGCTGCTATCAGCAAATGTGGTTTACAGGAAATGTTCTGTTTATTATCAACATAATGAGGAAACATTTGCAGGATGTTGAATGTACGTGCAACCTGTTCACTGCTGTTACAAACTGTTCCTATTGAATGTAACTGCAGTTTATTCATTTATTTATTTTGTTACTTAACAAAATCCACTTGTTGGCCGCACAATTTTGATTTGGATTTGGGGATCTCAAAAGACCTATTTATAATACACGGCATAAGAGTATACGATGTTGAACATTTTGAATGATTTATGAAAGCTGCAAGGCTGATGTGCTCATTCATAACATCAACATTTTTAAAAATAACCTTGTAAATAGCCTTTATTGTGTAAGGAGCACGAGTTTTCTTGGTTTTTCCTATGTTTTTCTCGTTCCCTTGTTGTTTCGTTTGTGGGATATGTGACGCATGTCGCACAGGCCGCTGTCATTTCTTGAGAAACACACCCATAGCTGATTAATTTCCCCACACCTGTGCACACCTGTGAAATGGGTAGAGCAGTTTCTATTTAAGCTCAATGTTGGAAATCACGCAGCACCTTGATTGCTGACAGTTTAGTTGGAGTTTGCATGTTCTCCCCATGTCAGTGTGGGTTTTCTCCGGGTACTCCAGCTTCCTCCCACAGTCCAAAGACATGCACATTGGAGATAGGTTGATTGGTGGCCCTAAATTGTCCGTAGGTGTGAATGTGAGTGTGAATGGTTGTCTGCCTCTGCGTGTCAGCCCTGCGATAGTCTGGCGACCTGTCCAGGGTGTACCCTGCCTCTCGCCCAATGTCAGCTGGGATAGGCTCCAGCCACCCCGTGACCCTCAAGAGGATAAGGGGTTAGAAAATGGATGGATGGATGGATGCTCCAAGCGGCAACCTCCAGGGCTGAAAATGAAGCCAATGTGGAAGTGCCACAAACTGCACTTCCTGTCCCTGTTCATGACAACAGTACTGAATTTTTATATAACTCGCCTGTTTACATTTTATAAAGGCCTAAACCTACGCATAACTAAAAATACGAGCGCTTTGAGTGACAGGCTATCTGCATGGCATCACCATATGAGTCAGATCCACCCCTCGATCCTCCATATCTCTACAGCCTTATCCAAATTTGGTCACCTCTCCAAAGCTCCAAAAATACAAAATGGAGACAGCCAAAATGTTGTCTAGCTACAAAATGTGTGTCCACAAACCAGTGGAGGACATCACAGTGGCTATGTCCATTATTTTCTGTACTGTCTATGATTATGCTGTGGCTAATGCTACCTCTTTTTAACTGCACACCTCCAGTAAACCTGAGCCGTACACTAATCGTGCTTCCTTCATTTATATTTTGTGGAGGTATAATCTACATTTCCTTCATTGCTTCTTCATGTTCGTGGATTATTAATTCAAAATGGTGTTTTATTCAAAGAATGCTCTCAACAGAAAGTCCTTGTTAATTTGCACATGAAGGACACTCTTTCACCTGTGTGAGAATGAGGCCTGATGCAGACTTGCT
>NC_065521.1:21057987-21101374 GCF_006386435.1 Epinephelus moara
AAAAACCCTGTTGAAAATTATGTTCATAACAACTATCAGCTGCTATCAGCAAATGTGGTTTACAGGAAATGTTCTGTTTATTATCAACATAATGAGGAAACATTTGCAGGATGTTGAATGTACGTGCAACCTGTTCACTGCTGTTACAAACTGTTCCTATTGAATGTAACTGCAGTTTATTCATTTATTTATTTTGTTACTTAACAAAATCCACTTGTTGGCCGCACAATTTTGATTTGGATTTGGGGATCTCAAAAGACCTATTTATAATACACGGCATAAGAGTATACGATGTTGAACATTTTGAATGATTTATGAAAGCTGCAAGGCTGATGTGCTCATTCATAACATCAACATTTTTAAAAATAACCTTGTAAATAGCCTTTATTGTGTAAGGAGCACGAGTTTTCTTGGTTTTTCCTATGTTTTTCTCGTTCCCTTGTTGTTTCGTTTGTGGGATATGTGACGCATGTCGCACAGGCCGCTGTCATTTCTTGAGAAACACACCCATAGCTGATTAATTTCCCCACACCTGTGCACACCTGTGAAATGGGTAGAGCAGTTTCTATTTAAGCTCAATGTTGGAAATCACGCAGCACCTTGATTGCTGACAGTTTAGTTGGAGTTTGCATGTTGTCCCCATGTCAGTGTGGGTTTTCTCCGGGTACTCCAGCTTCCTCCCACAGTCCAAAGACATGCACATTGGAGATAGGTTGATTGGTGGCCCTAAATTGTCCGTAGGTGTGAATGTGAGTGTGAATGGTTGTCTGCCTCTGCGTGTCAGCCCTGCGATAGTCTGGCGACCTGTCCAGGGTGTACCCTGCCTCTCGCCCAATGTCAGCTGGGATAGGCTCCAGCCACCCCGTGACCCTCAAGAGGATAAGGGGTTAGAAAATGGATGGATGGATGGATGCTCCAAGCGGCAACCTCCAGGGCTGAAAATGAAGCCAATGTGGAAGTGCCACAAACTGCACTTCCTGTCCCTGTTCATGACAACAGTACTGAATTTTTATATAACTCGCCTGTTTACATTTTATAAAGGCCTAAACCTACGCATAACTAAAAATACGAGCGCTTTGAGTGACAGGCTATCTGCATGGCATCACCATATGAGTCAGATCCACCCCTCGATCCTCCATATCTCTACAGCCTTATCCAAATTTGGTCACCTCTCCAAAGCTCCAAAAATACAAAATGGAGACAGCCAAAATGTTGTCTAGCTACAAAATGTGTGTCCACAAACCAGTGGAGGACATCACAGTGGCTATGTCCATTATTTTCTGTACTGTCTATGATTATGCTGTGGCTAATGCTACCTCTTTTTAACTGCACACCTCCAGTAAACCTGAGCCGTACACTAATCGTGCTTCCTTCATTTATATTTTGTGGAGGTATAATCTACATTTCCTTCATTGCTTCTTCATGTTCGTGGATTATTAATTCAAAATGGTGTTTTATTCAAAGAATGCTCTCAACAGAAAGTCCTTGTTAATTTGCACATGAAGGACACTCTTTCACCTGTGTGAGAATGAGGCCTGATGCAGACTTGCTCTTTCAAACTCTCAGAGTTTGCCTACATTGCCCAGCGGTATATTCACAGTCAACACATGCCAAATAGTTTTTGCTCCTTGTTTCTCTGCCAGGAACTCTTTTGTGGACCTCACCTCTGCTTTGAACACTATTACCCTGGACCTGCTACACAGCGGTGTTGCAGCTTGACATTGCTCACCTCAGTGAGTGGGTGGATATTGGACTTTCTGACATGGCGAAGGCAGCTACCTGTCAAACCCCAGGCAGCAAGCACAGGTGTACCACAGGGAGGTGTTTTTTTCCCCCTCTCCTGCACTCACTGAACATCTGTGATTGTGTGTCCTCACTTGTCCATCCAGCTTTTTCAGTTTACACTTGTAAACTAACGCTTGTCTTGTGAGCTTCAGATCCAAAAATCAACCAATAGGCTTGATGAACGCACTTACTGTACATGTGAACTGTAGAGATGAGGATTCACTTTCATATGGAATGTAGAGCTGCGACTCATGATAAATACATTTTTATTGTAGATTAATTCACTCATCGGTTACCAGTAGTCTATAAAATGTTAAAAAACATGAAGAATGTCCTTCACACGCTCCCTGGGCTCAAGATAATGTCTTTAAACTGCTTATGCGGTCCAACCAACAGTCCAAAACCCTAAGGTATTTAATTTACAATGCTATAAAACTGCTGTAAAATGGCAAATAATCACATTTGAGAAGATGGAACATTTCAGCACCCCAAACCTTAGTGACATGCCTGCCTCACTTTGATATTAAATGTGTAGTGTGGATGTAAACGTATCACTCCTACTCCTCCTTACTCCATTACATGGATACATTTTAATGTCAGCCATAAAACATGGCCGGACACTGTACTTTCAATTTGGTATTATTTCTTTTCCTTGTATCATAAGTAACCCTCTCATGTCAAATAGGATAAGTGCACTCATATGTTTTTGATCCATTAGGAAGACAGGAATTCACCATTATTCATTCAGTTTGCTGCTTTAAGGCAACAGGGGTATATTTCTAATCCTTAAAGGGACAGTTCAAAGCAAAATACATATTTTTCCCATCACCTGTAGTGCTATTTATTAGTCAAGATTGATTTAGTGGGAGTTACCGAGTGTTGTAGAGATGCGTGCCTTCTCTCAAATATAATGGAACTAGATGGCACTCAGCTTTTGGTACTCAAAGCAACTAAAAATACATGTGAAAAACTCAACAGCAATGTCTCTTTACAGAAATCATGACCCGGTTACTTGAGGTAATCCACAGACCTTGTTGTGAGCAGTTTCATGTAGGAACTATTTTCTTTTAACCAAACTAAACCCACCAATCATATCATCACGCAGAAGGAAGTGTGCATCTACTCAAGGATGGGAGGGAAACCCACACTGACACGGGAAGAACATGTGGACTCCGCATGAAAGGCTTCCCCCACCCTGGGGTTTGGCCCCCTGAGGTGACAGTGCTAACCACTGCACCACCATGCCGCTCTTAACTGCAGTGCCATTTCTTAATCTAGATTGCTTTGGTGTGAGATGCAGAGAGTTGGAGATATCGGCTGTAGAGATGTCTGCCTTCGCTCGAATACATGAAACTAGATGGCACTCAGCCTATGGTGCATAGAGCACCAAAAAAATACCTTTCAAAAACTCAACAGCAGTTTCACTTTACAGAAATCAAGACTCAAGATGATCCACAGACCTTATTGTGAGCAGTTTCATGTAGGAACTATTTTCTGTCTACTGAACTACACCCGCCAACTGTATCATTGTGCAGAAGGAAACGTGCATCTACTGCTAGCTCACTTAGCACCACTGAGCTAGCTAACATTACAGCTCAGCTGAGGAGGACACCATTAATGTTCACATCTTGCCCTGTCACAAGCATGAGCCTTTTGTCCATATGTAGGTGCACGTTTCCTTCTGCACGATGATCTGGTTGGTGGGTGTAGTTATGGTTATAAGAAAATAGTTCCTACATGAAACTGCTCACAACAAGGTCTGTGGATTATCATGAGTAACTGGGTCATGAGTTCTGCAAAGAGACATTGCTGTTTATCTTGAGCACCACAAGCTGATCTAGTCATCTAGTTCCATTATATTCGAGAGAAGGCCAATATTGCTAACACAACTCACACCAAAACAATCTAGATTAGAAATGAAAATCGCCTATTTACTCCGTGTCTGTATAGCAATCCTTTATCAGGCTCTAAGGTTTAGCTGTCATCAGCAGCATTAAATGGGCAAGAAAATATGTCCAAACAAAAGCCAAAATAAAAGTTTAAATAGTGGATGCCAACTGCAGCTGAAAAAGTTTAACATCACAGTCAGTCCTGGTCCAGGTTTGCAGGTCAGGAAAGCATCCTCACATCAGGCATCAGCCTCTGGTTTCACTCCACGTCCTCCTGTCCTACGGATAAGCTCCAGTGTGCTGTCTGCATTGCTGAGCAGGCGAGTGAGCTGTTGACTGCCCTTCATTTGATTAAAAGTGAATGACATCATGCAGAGACAAGGGCAGGGAGGATTGCCCTAACTCAGTCGATGCACACCCAGGTTACCATCTGTGCCAAAATCTTTGCTTTAACACACAGGACAGGTCCTGTTCAAAGTCCCCCTTCACCTCAGTCACTTCTTACAAGTTCCAATTAAATCAGTTTCACCTAAAATGCAAAAGTATTAAATTCAGAAGTCAAAACAAGGTTTTGATGTGTTGCACTTTAGAGAACATGAATTGGAGTGTTGTAATTTTAGATTATACATGTTGATTTTGCTGCTACCATGGAGAAGTAACAAATAGTGAGTCACAGAATTAAAAGATAAATAGAGGATAACAAATTATATATTTCTCTGAGTTATCTTAGTTTAATAGATCTGTAGTTAGGTTAACTTGAGAGTAACGGGAGCTTTGCATATAACAGTATGACACAAACGAATGAACTAGGGAAAATGTTTGCGATTAAAGTCAACATTTTATTTAAGATCACCGGTTTGGAAGTGTCTAAAGGAGCGTGTGGCAGTGTGACACCTCTGCAGAGAGTAATCTGCCTTTTTTTTGCTCTCAGAGAAAAACGCTTGTCTTCCTGACTCCTGGTGGCGTTGACAAGTTGCTCATTTCAGCATCTCATTTACAGCCTCAAGACAAACATAATTCATGTATTTAAATGACATCTTCCAAACAACAATGAAAAGCTCATTGTCACACAGAGCTGGCCGCATGCAGTATCTGCCTCCGTGGAGAGCAGAGGGAAATGAGTAAAACTGCATGAGGTAAAATTCAGTTAGTTTTCCTTTGGAAGAAATCATCACACTATAAATGATAAGGAAATTTCCCTCCAGTCTTGAGCATTAAAGAATTCATGAAATATTCAAGCCCAGTTGCAGATATTTGTGTTTAGGGTGGCTATACTATTAAGTGTTCCTTGGAGCTTTGATGTGCCATTATTAGCTGTGTGTATGGGTGGCTAAGGAATACTAAATGTTCATTCAGTAGGTTAATCCAAATACTCTTTTTCCCTTTGCCTTTCCAAGGCTCAGCGGGGCATTCAGTAATTTCTGCTGTAATTATCAGTCTCCCATTGGCTCAAACAGAAGTAGATTCTCTTAAATCCCACTCAACATTATGAGTGGATTATGAGCCAGAGGCATAGTGCATATAACAAGTTCTGACTGTTTAAACTTCATGTGCTGGCAGTCTGTCCTGTTTTGTCGAACAGAGGTACAAAATGATAGAAACAAATACATAATCATGCCCATACCAACTGACAAAGATGTGTTGCTCCTGATACTACTCTGCTTCTTTATTTCTTGTATTAATTTTGTGTTAATTCGCCATACCACACACACACACACACACACACACACACACAGGGGGGGTGGACAAAAAAGTTAACACCTCATGAAAAATTGCTGCAACTGTGAATAATTTTCCTACAGTTACAACTGCGGCTACAAAGGTAGGTTATTTAAGGTGGAATGCTATAATCATCACTTTTTTTGTATGACTCAACGCAGCAGGAGGAGGCAACCAACAGAGGCCGAAAACTTCTTTTACCAAACTAAAGTTACATGTAGGAAAAAAAAGTTTATGTCAGTTAAATATGCAACTACATACATTTTAGAAGGAGAGAGCATTCAAGATGATCATGTGTTTTGCATGAAGGATCGAAATTTTAAGTCTCTATAGCTGTCAAATAAATGTAGTGTAGTAAAGGGATAAAGTGCAAGTACCTCAAAATTGTACTTGAGCAAATGTACCTAATTTCTATTGTTGCAACAATAGTACAGTACACAGTGTAAAGCAGTGACACTCAATCTATGGCCCGCTAGCTAAATATGGCCCATAATAAGGTGTTGACTGGCCCGCAGACTATTTTCTATTTCACAGTGAAACTAAATTAATCCATACTGGGAATTAATTCTGTACTTCTCAAGTGAATAAGATGCCAGAGTGCATAAAAAGAGCTTGTTTGTTAAGAAAAGGTGCCGGGGAGGATCCCCCAGGCCGCCTGACAGAGGTCAGGGGCTTAAATCCTAGAAACCGGCAACCTGTCATTTTGCAAATGCGGCCCCCAGGCAAAACAAGTTGAGTATCTCTGGTGGAAAGGGTTGACCAAGGCAGCTGCTACCTCTGCGATTTAGCTACTTAAACCTGTAGTCTTTCCAATAAAAAAAAAAAAAAAAAAATACATTTATAGGTAGGCTATCTAAACTTTTCTGAAGTACTTCCCTGTAACAACAAACAACTTTACACTTCGATGTCACTACATGTGTTTGACAGCTGTTACCAGTTACTGTGCAGCCTGCACATGTGTTTTTAATTACTCTGGCTGATTTGTCCTCTTGTCAGGTGTGTGCTAGATGGAATTAGATGATGTCACATGAACTAATTATATAACTCAAATACAAGAACAGTATCACGTACAGTACAACAAAACCAACAGAGGGGTGAGGAGGGTGTCACTCAAGCACAGTTTGCACCAGCCCACATAGTCCTGAGAAGCAGAGCTCTAATTAGGCAACATAAGTGAAAACACCTGTCTCTGTGTGTGTGTGTGTGTGTGTGTGTGTGTGTGTGTGTGCGCGTGTGTGTGTCAGCAATGTAGTGGTAGCTGATAAGGTGGGTGTACAACTAGGTGGATGGGTGGGTTATTGAGAAGGAAGTAGATATACTCTCCTATATATTCCAATAGGAGGGTACACTGTAAAAAGTATAGAGACAGAGGTGGGTGTAGCCCTTATACCTGTGTATACCTTCCACTACACCACTGTGTGTGGACTTTGGAGGCACTTAAGGATTTTTTAAACACAATATGTAATCACTATACAAAATGTGGTGCCTTATTATTGATCCCACCACCAAGCAGTAAAATAGTAAGACTAGCTTTGCCAACTACAGCATTAAAATCCAGCATCAGTAATAACAGTCCATATCCTCCTGAGACCCTGCGTCCTCCTATGAGGACATCACATTTTTGGTTTCCTGCACCTTATGCTTTATTCTGCTTAACTAAGACCTGTTGTCCTCCTTCGTGGACACTTTTTGTGCCATCTAGTGGTAGTAAGAGCACAATACACTAATCCATGTAAAAACAAGATGGCGGCCATCTCTGCTCAGTCAGTCTGCCGCTGACCCTGACACAAACGTGGACAAGATCCAAAATCTGATCACATTAAATAGTTGAAACTTGTTTATTTATGATTAATAATGTTTGTAGTTTGATATGGCAACAAATTTGACCAATTTTAGCGACAGTAACAAGCTAAGACACTGTAAATTAGGAAGTAGGCCTACTCGTTTGAGGACATTGGGACTTTATCCTCAGCTTGTTGAAGGACATTGGGACTTTATTATCGTTGACAATGTGTAGTTTTTTTATACTCATCGGGTCCTAGTGATCCCAAATAGCTAGGAGACAGTAAAAATGCTAGGAGACAGTAAAAATGTATACCAAACAAAAGTTCGAGTCTCAGGAGGATACACAGATATACACTTAAAGGGTCCTATCTGCATAATAGCATCTTTAACTTTACATTTTTTACAGTATTTACACTTTTTACTCAACATTTTTTAAAGAGAGTATTTTACTCTGTTCACACTGTGGCATTGCTACTCTATGTAAAAGCATCTTAACATTTTCACATTTTAATTCCTGACTGTCCAGAAGGAAAAAAAAAGAACAAAAAACAACAAAGATCCCACACAAAACAAATAAACAAACAAACAAACATCAACAGCAACCAAATATTTCTCCTACATTCAAAGGCTCGTGAGTCTTCGTGTCATGTTAGGGATGGGACATCGTGGAGAGCGTGCTGTGAACCTGCAGCGTGGACAAAAAAAGAAAAACCACACACACCTACTGTATACCCACCTCTGATGCCCCATGTGCCACTGCCGCCGCGCGCGCAGGCAACTCCAGTCCTCATCCTGTGGACCAGCCGGACGCTCACACTGAACACCGCCGTCAGCCACACCGTTAAACTCTCTCTGCTCCACAAATGAATTCACACAGCCATATTTAGAAACCTCCACACCGCAGAGCTCCTTGCTGGAAGCCACGGCTGCGGGTTTAGTTCGGAGGAGCCTGGCGGCGGCGCGAGCAGGACTGCCGGGGTGCCCTAAATGAATGTGCCGGGGACCGGAGTGTGGAGAGCGGAGGACCGGGCTGCGAACAACTACTCGGACTCTGAGCACACCGAGGGCACTTAAGGGTGGGGAAGAGTGAAAGGGTAGCCTGCCTCTCCGAAGAGGCGAGAGGAGAGTTTTGGGGCCGTTTCTACGAGAGCAACATCCGCACTTTGAAGAGACCAACTTCACTGTCGCCGTCGACTCGATGCTGGGAGCTGTTGGAGCTCAGGGAGTGAGGAGATGCGCGGTGTAACATGGATATCCGAGAAGGGATAAACAGCCGAAAACACCACAGGGGACACACTCAGGTAAATAAATACAACTATTTGCTTTCCTCTATATTGTGCGTAAATTCTAATGTCAACATTGCCAACGTTTTATTGCTTATTTTCGGTGTGTGCGATCATCAGGCTGCTCAGTCTACACAAACTTCCACTTCTGGCATCGCAGATAATCACAGGAAAATAGTGGGAAATGTATTATAGTACACATTCACCGAAAAACCAGCAAACATGCGGGCATGTTTTGGGGGTTTCAGACTGCTTATTTTGTATCTCTCTCAGTCAACAGTAGGCGGCACACACATAATAACAGCATGACCAGTGTGTAATTGCACATGTCAAGGCATACATTCGTATCCATGCCTTTTATAGCCATGTGTCAATTAGAAAACTAACACATTTGAGACACCAGGTCCCAGATGACAATTTCCACACAGCCCCTTTGAGATAATAACATTTCCTGTGCCCTCTAATTGCCATGGGCATCACTGATAGCATGCATCTTTTCTGTAAGAGGGGCACAAATGCACCTATTAATTCTTCCTCATTTATAACCTCCTAGCAGAACTCATTTGTCGTCAGCCATCAACAGGGGATTGGACTCAGTCCAGTCTCATCATCTCAGCCTTTCTTTGATTGCACCCAGCTCCGAGCCTGATTGCTGCTCAGATTGTCTAAAGTCCTTTGGCGTGTGACTCTGGTGGAAATGGCTATCCTCATGAAATCAAGTGTCCATATGTCTGAGAGGAGCTGCCCTGCACATCATGATTCTGTCATTAAGTAAATTAGATGGTGGCTCAGCATGGTGTCCTTTTGACAATTAACACCTCTGTTACTAAATATTTGTGTCATCCTCCCCTTTGTTTGCAGGGAAGTCTCAGTGTTGTGAGCACTTTCTTTTGTTTCATGTTGACATAATGCCAGCTGGATGTGCCCTGGGCGTAACTGTTCCAACCAAAAAGCTGTGGTTTAATTCCCTACACAAACACTACTTTGGAGCGCAGTTACTCCTCTTACCTTTTAGTATCCAAGCGGTTGGGATAGTAGAGCTGCTACTACACATCTCCTTGGGGATGTGTGCTTATGGCTGGACACGTTTCTGGTGATGTCACTGGCTCAGAGAGAGGAGGAGGAAGGTGGGGGGGGGGGACATGAAGTTCATAGTACCCCACTGAGCAGAGCCTGGTCTGCATGAGAAGTGGAGGAACTGCACACAGACTGTCGAAGGTTGATGCAGGCAAAATTATGTGCATTCTGATAGGTACAAGGAGGGTTTATCATTTTTCCAGCATTTTAGCGCAACAGCAGGCGAGCATAGGTTGGATGATCCACATGGTTTCTTCAGAAATCTGTTTTATGTCTCTGCTGTTCATTCAAAAATAAAGGAATGTAGCCGACCCCCCAGCATTTTACCTGCAGAGCTAAGCCAACCTTTATTTTTATTTCAAAACAAAGTACAGGTATGGTTCAAAGGAAGCTACTAAATTCTACACGATGTATCTTTGAAACTCTTTACAGTAATAATATACAATCTGTAAGTTGGACAGCAGCAACTCAAAGCTGAAACCACCTATTGCCTTAAAATGCTTAAAACTGGCAGCTCAGATTTGTCCTCATCAGAATGCAGTTCCTCTTCCCTGCATCAGAATACCTCAGTGTTTTGCTACATGTGTTGTTTTTCTCCATTTCTCATGCTCACCAGCTCAGCGGGGTACCATGGAGTTCACCTTCCAACCTCCTCCTCCTGTTTTCCAGTCAGTGACATCTTATATGTTATAATAAAATAACAAAATGAGAGAAATGAAAGCATGCACAGGAAATCTCTCAAATTTGGACGGTGGTGCTGATGGACATCACAGCAGGAAGTCTCCAGGGACAGCTCAGACAACATGAAAGTAAGGTAATGAATAACAGAAAAACATTTTCACTTGCTATTAGTGGAGTTTTTACTTTTGAAATTGAAAGCAGCATTTGCGAGTTGTGGTTTGATTGAAATGCAGTGTCAATCAGACCCTAGTTTTGCATTGAGGCACAGTTTAAATGTTTTTCTATACAGTATAGTTAGCTGTATAGTTTTCCATACAGTGCCATCTGCCAGATTCTTTTCTCCCAGTTTGTAAGCCTCAGTGCTCGCAGACACTTAAAGTTTCTTGTCTGTAAGAGGATCTTTCATTCCTCACAGTAATAACAGCTTACTCTTTCTTTGTCGTGGGCTTAAAATTGCTTCCCCGTGATAACTGCTGGGTGCTACCAAAGTGTTTCACCAAAGACCTAAATCTGTGTATTTAAGGAACTATTAATTGGCAGGCTCTTAAATCCTAATGGGATTCTTAATTAGTACCCCAGTAAAGGCAGGTGCACTGGAATTGTCAACCACTTTCAGTAACTAGTTGCGAGGCAAATACACAATATGTTTGCTGCGGGTGCTTAATTAGAGTGATTAAAATCTAGGCCACTCCAGTTTATTTCCAATAAAGTAAAAAGTCACAGAGATTTATCAATTCACTTACATGTATTGCGTGTATTAGGGTGTTTAGAATGAGTGCACTGCTTGTGGTTGAGCCATTTAATCTATTATGCTTTAAGGGTGTTCAGAAACTTTCTGCTGAATTGTGATGCATGGCTCTATAACGCTGTGTGAATTATTACCATACCCTGTGCTCATTATGTTAAAACTTGGGCTTGAGAGCATGCGTGCATGCAGGAAGAACCTTTCAGCATTCTTAGTTGCAGTCGTCACAGGGGAGAATGGGATGAGCGCTTTCGTGGAGCGCCCCTGTTGTGGTCTGGAGAAATGAAGAAGCTGGCATGTGTTATGTCATGCCTGCGGCTTGTGTGCTTAGATCAAAACACCATTAGTCTCTTTGTCTTGTGCCACTATTTGAGGTAGAATCTTGGCTAGGGAATATGTTGGCGCTTCCTTGACTCCCGTGGAGTGCCATTTGTGAGTGAATATGAAAAATTGGGTTGGCACGTAGAGAAGCTTCAAGAAAGTTTGGAGCTCGTTGGGTTATATGCACATAGATTCTTGAAGAGCAGGATTGGCACAGGGAAAGTTTAGGTTTGTTTTGTGGCTTTTTTCATGTCTGCGCAGCTTTGAAAGCACCGCTGAGTTCAGTGTTTACAGCCAGTACAAGCAGAGGGAAGCACGTTCAAAATACCTTTGGAAGCACTGTCGTTATTTTTCTTGTTAAAGTCCCTGTGAGAACGAGGTTCGAGCGCCCTTAGCTTCTGTGCTGTGACGTATTTCCCAGTGAGAAGTAATATTTGAATTTCAAATCCTTTGTATTTGATTGGGCCGCTTAAGAGTGGGCGGGCTGAGTTCACTGCTGACTCCACACACACACACACACACCTCCCTCTCCGTTAGATCACGGGGAGGATGAGGGAGAGATGAATGAGTTAGACGTCCACCCCATTGTTTGGAAATGACAGCAAAGGTTGTGCCCACTGATATCCAAACACACATCTCTCTCCATATTAGCTACTGCCATCCACAAACTGTACAGTGCAGTGTTATATGAATGATGTGGCTAGCTAGTCAGCAAAAGTCTGATTTGATTGGATGAACTTTTGTAAACGCCCCTGAGTGCAGGATGAGTCATCAAACATTTGAAAGCGTTTATCCGGGTTTACAGAAAGAGAATATACATGGACTTTGATGTAAAAATACTCTGATACTGTTATTTTTTTTTACTTATATTTGGCATAAAACAAGAGATAAATGATGAGTTAACTCAGGGACACAGGATTAACACTGGGAAATGTATTTTCCATGTCATGGAGACTTTAAAATCACACACGTTTTGTGGGTACAACAGATATGACACCTACACATAGCAAGGACTATGTTCCAGTTTCATGACAAGAAAGAAAAACATTTGCAAACCTTCAAAGAAAAGCAGTATAGCTATATTGGTCACTATATAAATATGTCCCATTGTCACACACATCTTCATTGCTGTCTTATACAATAATTGAATATTTAGAGTAAGAAAAAAACAAACTGTAAAATACTATTATCTGATTAGGGCTTGATATCATTATCACCGCCACTCTTCCACAGAGCTGCTCGGTAAATCTTTGATTCATGTGTGCGGCGAATCAAAGTGTGCAGGATTAGGGAGGAATTTCACGTTCCCTACTACTACGAGTCTCAACTGGAGCACCACCAGAAAATGAATTTTAAATGACTGGAGGCACTCAGAGCCGTGAGATGAGCCTCACATGCAGGAAAACACTGATCGAGCTGGTGTCTGCAGATTAAGTGAAGTCACAGCTCAGGTGATTAAAGATGCAGCATTGTATGCCATTTTTCCTGGTCTTGTCTCGTTCCTGCAGAGTGTGAGAGTCTGGTCTCATTCATGATTCAGAGCTTCGGGGGGTGTGGGCGTGCGCAAGTGTGTGGGGGGTGCTCATGCATTTTAGCGTGAGTTTTTATCTTCATCTGGACTCTTCAGCCAAAGGGACATGGAGTACCCCTCTATTAATACATTTTTGAGCCCTGAAAAATTGATAGCAGCAGAGAGATCGGGTGTAGTGGAGAGGGTCGAATCAACTGACATCACTGTCAGCGTCTATGGCTGACTGAACTACAATCTGTGGTTTATCAACTCCAGCTGGTACTGTCAGAGAAGAAGAGGAAAAGAGGTGTCACTTTGACAACACTGAAATTTGGAGGAGCGCTTTGTCTCCGTAGATCTGAGGCTTCTCTCAAAGCAGCTGAATTTCCTCAAAAGTCAAATAGCGTTCAGTTTTATATCCAAGTTTTCTGCTTTTCCAATACATGGCATTGATTCTCTGTAATTAAATAAAGTCCTATTAGACTGGGGAATGAACTCTGACTGGCCTTTCGGGTGTACAGTGCATGCTACAAGGAACTGATCATCAAGAAATTGTTGAGTATAAGATATCAAAAAATAGTGATGAAATACACATCACAATTTCCTGAAGTTTGGGTAACCTATTGCTTTTTTGTCTGATCAACAGTCTAAAACCTAAAAATGTTCAATTTACGATAAAATGAAGCTGAGCGAAGCAGCAAATCCTCACATTTACCCAGCCTGAATGAGTGATCGCTTGGCATTTTGGCTACTTGATAATAACTAAATTGTTGATTAAGCTTCAAAGAAAAATGTGCGCTAACACCAAGGTCTTCATATAAGACCAGACATCATCTGGTATATGGGATATTATGAAGTTGGACGTGACATTTGGGCGTTTTACACAACTGTTAAGGGAAATTTTACCCACGGATCATGAAGTCAGAGATGACATCTCTGCAGCTGCACCTGACATTTTGCAGGTCTCTTCTCATCATCACGACTCGCTTCCAATTAAAATGTTTTGATCTTCAAACATCAATCACCGGCAGTTTGGAACACTTTTAGTAAATCTATGTCTGAGCTTTTGAATTGGGCAGAGACCATTTATATTAGGGCTGCACAGTTAATGGAAATGTTATTGAAATCACAGTATGGCAAAGTGCAGTATCCAAACTGCAGGAGCTGCAACTTGTGATTAATGTAAATTGTGTCATAACATATTATTATAGATGAAGCAGTGTGGTGCTACAGAGATGAAATTATATTCCAGATGTAAGGGAACATGCTTGGTGTTACAGACCCCAGCAAAAATAACATAATCAACGGTACATTTTTTAAAATATTTTCATACTGCAATCACAATATCTAGCAAAAATAATTGCATGATGATTTTTTTTTGCATATCTTGCAGTTCTAATGTATATTTCCCCCAGAAATTGACATGTTTGTGTAAGTGCTTGTGCTAAAATATCAAATTTCATAGGCAGGGATATGAAGCATGTGACAGTAGGGCTGGGTATTGGTACCTGATAGCCATATCGCAACTTTTCCAGTCAAGTGATACCTGTATTTGATCCTTTTTGTACCCATATCTCGAGGAAAATTAGTATTTGCAGCCAATCAGTGCAAGCGTCCTTCGATTTAACTTGACATGATTGGCCCACTACTGTAGTAACTGCAACCCATGCAGTCTGTGGCGTGGTGAGGTTGAGCGTGGTGTATTTGATGAAGTTGGCCATTCAGCGAGCCGAGATGTGGCCATACTACCAGTGTTGGGCAGTAACACGTTATTAGTAACGTGTTACAGTAATGCCGTTAGTTTTTATATTCAGTAACTTAGTTGCCGTTACCAAACGGTGCGTTACTCCGTTATTTTTGGCCAACATTTTAGCCCTAAACAATAAAAGATAGTCAAGTCAGATAGAAGTATATGAACAATTCTTACCAGAGCATGTTAATGAAACACGTCTTTCACCATCTCTGAAGTCACTGTCGACCTGCTGGCCTCACCACAGTGCTGTAACGTTACATTAAGCGGTAGCGCTTCTGTAGATTTTTAGTCCCAGTAACGTTATATCCAGTGACGTGATATCCATTGTTATCCCGAGGAAGCTTTTGTTGAGGACAGACAATGTCTGCGGTGGGCGACAGACTCGAGACCATCATGTAGCTCTTCAAATGTTCTCTTTAGCTCATTTTCCATATTTGTATCCAAGTACCGTAGTTATAAAACGTTTAGCTGCCTGACAGGGAGTGACTCCACTGTAGAAGACAGTTGCATGTTTCCTATACCGTTTTGTCAAGTTGTAGTCTTACAGTCTCTTGGCTAAACTCCATCCGCTGTTGCTTAGGCGATGTAGCTATGGGCCAACTAAAAAGTTACTTTTCTCAGTAATGCATTACTTTTTGGTTTAACTAACTAACTGAGGTACTTTTTAATGAAGTAACTAGTAACGGTAACTAGTTACTATTTCTCAGTAACTAGCACAACACTGCATACTACTGGCCTGTGGCGTCTGATAAAAATAAATGCATTAAATGTGGAGGGATTATTTCAGTAAAAACTGGGAAGATGAGTAACACGATAAAGCACCTCATGAAACATTGAGAAAACTTCCTGATTGACAACTGCACTGTGTTCAGGAAGGCAAAAAATGAGGTACTCTATTTGTATCGATATGACTTTAAGGGTACTGGCAATGGATCAGTATTGTAATTCTTCTAATGAGACCCAGCCCTACTTGACAGGAATAACGGTGTATGCAGCATGCCCATCACAAGGTGAGCTGTGTTGAAAGGAAGACAATTTATAAATGCGTGTCATATATTGCAGTGAGGTTTTGTATGTTACTCTCCAGTTGCGAAACGAGAGGCTGAATTCATCGCCGGTGTGTCACATTTAAATGCAGTTGAGTTGTACAAATTGGGTCAGGAAATGTTTAGGCCAGGACTGTCATTCCAGCCTTGATCATATTCCATTTTTCAACTACTGGCTTTTTCCAGCGACATGAAAGAGGGGCGTAACTTGAAAGGCGAAGTTTGAAAGCCTTCCCTATCATTAACTTTCATCTCATACAGCAAACAAATGAGAGAATCAATTTGGGATGAAAGTAAGTCATTGGCCTTGTCACTACCACTTAAGGTCACAAGGGTAATTAATTTGTGCTGAAGAGGAAGTCAAATACTGCCGCGGACACTCCCTGACTCCCTCAGCCATCATGTCAGTGCTGAGCTTCTTTGGATCAAAAGGCTGTTTCTTGCCCTCCTCTGCCCCCCCCACTAACCTGCTGTGTGATGTCTGGTGTCTGAGGGTTTGCTGAGTAATAAAGATCAAGAGATTGCTGTTAGAGGCCATCAGATACCTGCTTTCATGAATGGGGTGTCTCAGTGGTTCACATGGTCTGGCCATGTACACTTGTGGCGCTGTCAAAGCGGACTCAATTCATTTCAGATGACGAGAGTGTCAAACATTTACATGACTGACAAAACAATAGCTTGAGCAGTTTTTGAAAAGTGTCACATTGCAGCAACAGCTCAATCAGCGGCCCGTGTTTACTTTGTTAGTCAAATGAAAACTTGAAAATGTGTCTAATTTAGTTTTGATAGGAATGTTAGACGTTAACAAAACATTTAAATAACATGGTCCATATGTGGAGCCGGAATAAAAAAAGTTTTGCTGAATTTCTAGGCTCCTCTTTTTTCGTTTAAAGACATTGTGCGGAGTAATTTATTCAGCACATCTTTCACAATTATTCCCTCAAAGGAGGAGCACTCCAAAAATATCCAGGAGCACAAGAAGGGATTTGAAGTCTCTCTGTTTTATTATTAAAAGCCAACATTTACTCATGACATTTGCATCCTAATAACTGCAAGATAAGTTGGAACTAAGATGACACTCTAAACCCAATCTCCATAATGAGATTTATAGGGGAAAAGTGTTGCCTTTTAATGGTTTAGTACACGCAGAAGGAAGAGAAGTGTAGGCGAACGTGTCAGGGACGCACTTGATATATTCGCATAAGCATCAGTATGCTCTGTCATGCCTTTCAGTGGTGCAAAGATAAGAGCCGCGCAGATAACTGGGAAACTATGAAAGTGTAATCTTTCAGTTGTCTCTCCGTTTTTTGGCACTCGCCTTTTGATAGACTATACTGTATGTTGTTATTAATTTTTTTTCCTCTCATTAATTTCAGCATGCCGGTGCTGTGCAGTCAGAGGAAACTGCGCCATCAGTCAGTTAAATGTACCAGGGAGAGTCAGTTTGAGCAAAGACAATGGCTAATTTCCTCTCTTCATCTTTTCTCACTCCATAACCAGCTCATCATATGCAAACATTTATCTGCCACTTTATCAGAAGGGATCACAGCCATCAACATGTCGTGGGGCGTTAGAGTATTTAGACAAATAAACACATCACTGTTTTATCAGTGACAGGAGGAATACGTCTCATTATCAGTTCACAACTTTTTTTTGGGGACTTCATTTGAGTCTTAGCTGGGGATAAATTACGGTTTAGTCCTTGAGAAAATCAATTGTGTGAGTCTCCCGGGGGACGGAAAATGGTTTTGCCCTGCGTGCAGTCATCTCTTTATGTCAGAAATACATAATCCCTCTAGCTCAGACGAATCCGAGGAGCCAGGACAGTGCTTTATTACATGCGAGGGAAAGTGTCTGACAACCAGCTTGCTTTTTTGTTTTGTCTCAGCAGGTTTGAGTACAAGCAATCCCTTTATGTTCCTCTCGCAGACATGATCCCTATTATGCAATGTTAAGCACACTTAAGCAAACTCTACAGCACAGTGTTTTGTAAGTGCTTCGCTTGGACAAATTATTTTCTGTTTGCAGAAGACAGAGCGACTTCTCGATCGTTCTCGCAGATATAAGCGCACATTATACCCCCCAGACAATCACGGCGTCTGCTATTCAAAACAGAGCCGCTATTAACTGTCACCTTGACCTGAGAAGTGTTTGCAAAGATTTAATGTTATTAGAAAAGATTTTTTTTTTACCATCCTCTTGTATTTTATATTATAAAAAGTCCTTGCATAGTAAACAGAAACAATTGCTGTCCACTACTATTATATGGTGTCTAATGGCTTCCCTCTCCTTTTGCTTTCATTTGACAGAAGAACGGTGAAAGTGTTGGAAAGGACAAAGCCAGGATTCTACACACCTGTGATTTGATGTGAGCTTGTATTGACCTGAGACCATTAAAATGGAGTTGCTATGGAAACTTATACTGCTGCTGTCATTGGTGGAGTGTCTGGCAGGTAAGCCTCCCAAACATGCACTTTTTTATGTTGTTAGCATAGGGCTTATGAATTGTTATTTATAGATTTTTTTTTTGTCTGTGTGTGTGTGTGATGGCGCCTTGGCATACAGAACAGATGGCACTTAAAAGCAAAATGGAAAAAGTAAAAGATTTTATGGCAAAGAGCGCCCAAAGCTTCCCTCCAATTTTTTTTTTTTTTTTTTTTTTACAAATGGTAGGAAAGGTTCACCTTGTTTTCAGCTCAAGGCAGCAAATCAACATTCATTCAGTTGTGCATAGCAGCCATCTCTTTTTTCCCCCACAGTGAATCCTGTTGGAAGAAGAATAAGCCAGGTTGCTATCTGTGAGAGACAGCCCCTATCTCGCGGTTGAATGTGTAGTCATTCATTTTAAAAGGCCCCTCAATTGTTAGCCTAATTGAGATTGCACTGGCAGTAGTGCAGAAATCTCGCCATTGATCTTGCTTTTAATGAGAGACCTAATTTTCCTCCCTTACAAAATGTTCAGGGTCAAATGCTAGTTCTCTTCAGAACGTCAGAGTCTGAAGCTGAGAACAAGATGAATAAGGGCTTTGTCGCATGAGCACAGTATCTTGAGGAATGAGTAATCTTTCATGTTGCCTTGCTCCAAATCAGCAGCCCCTCCTCACAGCTGGGACCTAAAATAATTAGCGTGCGTGCGTGCGTGCGTGTGTGTGTGTGTGTGCTTGTAACTGTCACTGTGTGTATTTTTTTTGTGCATGCGTGTCTCTTTTCAAAAGCACAACAGCACGCCGGCACCTAAATTTGCCTACATGGCAATTAGCACCACTTATCACTAAATCCAATACACATCAGTGGATGTTTAATGAGGCTTTCCGCAGGGAACTGTGACTCACTGTGGGATTAGGATCTACACCACAAGTCTGGATCACATATTATGTCCTACTTAAGCATTGTGTTGAATATACAGACGAGTGGCTGTCTTCGAAATCAGTGGAAATCCTGCCACAAACCTGAGACACACAGCTTGAAGGATACAATTGAAGTCTGCATTCTGTGCTGCGCCATAGATCCCCGCCACAAAATGCACTCCTGCAATCACGAGGTGGAGAAACCACATTCAGGGTTATTTATTCAAAGCAAATTAGTGCTTAACAAAGGAGCAGAGGGCAAATCGTTTCTGAAAAGCATTGTGTTGCACAGCCCTTGCCTCACTCTTGAGGCTCACACTCACAGTTGGTAACACAGAGTAACCTAGCATTAATATTCAGCAAGGGGTTAGATTACATATGCTCTGCTTGCAAGACAAGTATGGCGCAATATAACGATAGACCTCCAAAGCCTCTGTGTTCTGAGGAAGACTTGATAAGCATTTTAGTATGCAGACGCGCAGTACTGGGTAGAGGAAGGCACAGTATGAGGGTGTTAGATAGGTACTCCTAGGTAGTTTATTTATCCAGACTTGGAAGTGTTTTTTTTTTAAACAGTAGGCATCGGCTGTGTGGGAGAGCACTGGGGCCAAGGGGAAGTCATTCCCATAGTGAGTTCATCGGGAGTTAACCAGCTCTCCCCCCCGTTCCTCCCATAGGGTCTGAACAGCCCGAGGCAGGGGCGTGTACTGACAAACACACATAGTGTTTGTGTGAATATGTGAGTATGAGAGAGAGAGAGCGAGGGAGCAAAGAGGAGGCGTTAAGGTACGGCTGGATGCGGTTAGCCCCACACAGACACAGCTAACCTTCACACAGCAAGCCACTTCCAGCGCTGGATCCATCTGACAGAAGTGGTTTTGTCACATAGTCATAACCAGGTGTGTAACCAAGAAAGCTCCATTTATTCTTATAAAGTCACTCATTATCTGTAAGACCTACAGAGAGGAGATGGAATTTCTGTTCAATTAACACTGCGATATATATTAAAATATATTAAAGAGACAGTGTGCAGTGATCTGGTTATTAAGAAAAAGCTTGCTGGACATATTCCGTCTCACTACACAACTTGCCAAAAACATAAATCATTTGATGCAAAATATTGATTTCGAAACATTTTACGAGAAGATCGATGAATTTACAAGCATCTGCCGAAAAATAATTGGCAGGAGTGCAAATCAGAGAAACATCTGTAGTTGGCATTAAAGGGCTACAATTTAGGAGCACTGGAAACAGAAATGTAAACAAATCCAGGAAGATTGCCGCTAAGGCTCTAACCAGTAATCAAATGTGTTGTGCTTTCAGAACAATTCAGAATTAATATGGGAAAAATCTTCCATGGTTAGTTGAGTGGGTGTCAACAGTTTCGGAGACGTAATGCATTTTTGGCACAGGGTCTAGGTGTTTAATTTAATGAAAGAATCAACAAAATCTCTTGGACTTGTTGAAAGTGGAGTGATATGATTAGATGTCTGGCTACAGAAATAACTCAGACTGTGTTTGTTGGCCAATCAAGCGAGTATTCAACAAAGCTGTAAAGAGTTTTTATTGTGTCTAACAAAAGTGGCTTGACACAGCAGTCACTGGATGATGAGTTTGTCTTACTGGAAAACTGTAAGCATTAAAGGTTAACTCCACATTTTATAAGTCTATGTTAATTCAACACCGACATGTCTACAACCTTACAAACGTTATTGATCGCTGTAATTGTTTCTCCTGACCAGCCCGTACTGGTTGTGAGGGCATCCGTTCCTAAAGTGATGTAATACATGAGGGATAAAATCCTCAGGCTTTGTTCCGTGTAAAAATGGATTTTCAAGTTTTGAAGCTAAAATAAGCCCTCAGCAGTCTGAGTCGGTCAGATCATGTGGGTATCTTCAAGTTTTGTTCATTTTAGTGTGAAATTCACTTTTTTTTTTTTTAGTTATTGTTTCTTCAAACAGTGTGTCTTTGCTGAGCCGTAGGGAGGCACAGTTACAAATAGGGATGAGATGGTTACCAGTTTTGTGATAAACCACAGCAAAATTCCTGACAGTTGGTGTTACCGTTTTAAAATGTTATTTCTCGTTAAAACTGTGTTTAATTACTGTACTTAAATACTGTTAAGCATCAGCATCCAGCCTTCTAAGACTAAATCTGAAGTGTGGTCATATTTTGTCTTTTGTAAGAGTGCTTATTTTGGTTTATATAAGAGTACTGAGGGAAACTTGTCTGCAGAATGAACAGGGCAACATTTCCAAAACATTGTGTCCTGATGGAATGCAAAACAAATCACTTTTATTGCATTTGATATGGTTTTCCAATGATTACATGTCGTCCTGAGACCCTGTGTCCTCATAAGAGGACATCATATTTTAGGTTTACTTGACCTTGTACTTAATTCTGCTTAACGTAGACCTGTTGTCCTCGTTCATGGACACTTTCCTGTGCCATCTAGTGGTAGTAAGAGCACAATACACTAATCCATGTAGAAACAAAATGGCAGCCATCTCTGCCATGTCAGTCTGCAGCTAGTCTCGCTCACCAGACCTTTCTCAAGAAAAGAAAGGTCTGGCTGGGCCGACTCTCACTTTAAGATTGGAGAAAAAAACGCCCCGGCTGCTTGTATTTCGTTCAACCAATCACAATCATTCTGGGCGGTGCCACAGCAACGGTGCGCTTGCAAAAATATTGTCGGGGGGAAACAGGTTTTGGTGTAACGCCCACAAAAATATCGCCTACAGGACGCGAACCATGGCAGAAAAATGGCTACATCCCCGCAAGATCAAACACCGCAAAAGTTAGTAAAGGACGTGTTGAAAACAGTTGAAAACTGCTACACAACCAGAGGTGGTAGGGCGGGACTTCAGCGGGTGGCTCGTTCCACCCAATGAGAGGCTGATCTATACAGCGAACTTCCGCCCACTCAGACTAGTCTGTGGACTAGTGGACAAGGTCCAAAACCTGATCACATTTTATGGTTGAAACTTGTTTCTTTATGATTAATAATGTTTGTGGTTTGATACGGCAATAGATTTGACCAATTTTAGCAACAGTAAGACGCTGTTAATTAGAAAGTACTCGTTTGAAGACATTGGGACTTTATTGTTGTCCCTTTTGAGGACATTGGGATATACTTATCGTCTCATTTGAGGACATTGGGATTTAATTATCATTGACAATGTTTCGGTTTTTTTGTAGTTATGTGGTCCTACTGATCCCAAATAGCTAGGAGAAATTAAAAATGCATACCAAACAAAAGTTCGAGGAGCTCAGGAGGATATGGTATTGGCAATAATTTTGATGTTCATGCAAACAAAAAGTGCACAATGCTGCTAATTTTGTGGTTGTCAAAATAAAATTTGAAATGATTTCACTGTGTATCGTTTTAACAAAACTGTGATAATACTGATGACTGTGATCATTTCAGTCACTGTAATTGTGATATGAAAAAAAATAAAAATAGTAAATTTTGCACTAAAAACATATAATTTTGGAAGATAGCTTCATGATTTGTGTGACTGCAACTGCTGATCTCTCATATTAGCTTTGGTTAAATGGTAGGATGCACTGTTGCACAGAAAAAGGACTGGAATTATTCTATATGCAGTCCATAAACTGTTTAAATGCACATATGAGCATGTAAATATAGAAAGATTGGAATAAACAGGAACCTATCCTTTAATATGACACAGTTAGCAGTTGCCCAAAATAAATACTCACAAGACTAGACTTAGATCCCCCCACTGTTCATTTAAAGCAGGTTCACGTCTTAGTGATGCGTAGTGAAAATGAAGGGCTGCTCCTGGCCAGCAGTATAATCTCCTAGAACTACTTTTACTTTGCTCTGTATCCCCCCTGTGTGCATCCCAGAGACGACTGGAGTTTCAAATATTGACTTACCTCATTGATTCATCAGAACATGGCAAAGCCTTTTAGGAATCCTTAAGCAAGGATTTTATTGCATCTTTGAAGTTCTGTATATGTGAAGATGTGGAATATTCCCCCGTGAGTCTTTCCTCCCATGGCTGGCTGTATTTTTCACTTCATCTAGAAATGAAAACTCGTCCAATTTAACTGTGTTTGCGTACACAGTGTAGCGTTAATTATGGAGCCATAATAATAAGTCCGTACTGTGTGTTATTTCTTGTAAATACATCACTATCAATTAAACAGTGATATAAATTTGTGTCGGATACATGCTGTAGCCTGCAGCACTGCTGTGAGCTGCTTTTACAGGCATATTTCAGCGTCTACTGATGCTGCAGTTACTGTTCTGTAAAGATTACTTGATATTACTTCAAACAGGTGACGACAGCGTGATGACAGTAATTATATTGCATCCATCAGAAAGAATTAAAGGAGCAGTGTGTAGGATTCAAATGATTAAGTGGCATCTAGCGGTGACTGCAGATTGCAACCAGCTGAAACGTATCCCTTGTGCCAAGTGTGGAGAAAGAATTCTAAAGGATTCCTTTAGTGTTAATTGTTCAGGAGGTTTTTACTGGGGACTGAATTATCCCCAAATCTGTGTTTCTCCGATGCTGTTTGGTGAATCACAGATGGGCTACTAGCCCAGCGCCTGCCAATGCGTGCTCACCTTTTTTCTCTGATAACTTAAGATACAGAAGTTGAGGAGGTTTTAATTTGGAGCCGAATTCTCACAGAGGTCTCCTCCTTTCCTAAAGAAAGGGACCAGGTGATTTAAACTAGTAAAAACACTGAATAAAGCAGTTTCGTGCTACAAATCTGTGTTTCTCTGATGCTATTTGGTGAATCACAGATGGGCCACTAGCCCAGCACCTGCCAATGCGTGCTCACCATTTTTCTCTGATAACTTAAGATACAGAAGTTCAGGAGGTTTTTACAGGGAGCCACATTATCTGCAGAGGTCTCCTCCTTTCCTAAACAAAGGGACAAGGTGATTTAAACCAGTAAAAACACTGAATAAAGCAGTTTCGTGCTGCAATCTGTGTTTTTCCGATGCTGTTTGGCGTGTAAAAGATGGGCCGCTAGCCCAGCACCTGCTAATGTGTGCTCACCTTTCCTTTTTCCTCTTATAACTTAAGATCAAGATGATCTGGAGGTTTTTACTTGGAGCCAAATTACCTGCAGAGGCCTTCTCCTTTCCTAGACAAACCTAAAAAATCACCGACCTGGTGATTTAAACAGGTAATAAAATGATTGCTGTAGAAACATGGCGGTGCAACACGGAGGACTCTGTGGAAGATGACCCACTCCCTATATAGATATAAACCGCTCATTCTAAGGCAACAAAAACATGACAATTCTTATTTGCAGGTGATTGAAGAAGGCATACTTATTATATTGTATTCCATTTCTGCCAATATATCCCCCTAAATCCTACACAATGAACCTCTAAACATTCAAATTCAGCATTACACTAAGCGCTCACACATACAGTAGCTTCATTACAGAGTCTAAACTGTGTTGTGCTGGTTAGCAAAATAAATGTAATATTTCCGATTGTACTGATGAGATTTATGTTACTATAAGAGATATTTACAAAGTGCAGGAATCCGCACTGCATCGTCACAAAAATGAAAACCCCTGGTGAAATCAGGCTAGTTGTAAGTTCCTGCGGTTGGGAAACATTATGGTACAGTCAGTTTTAAACCATGATGAATGTTTCCATTAGTGCAGACCATAGCAGTTGGTAAGTGACAAATAACCTTCTAACCAATCTTGAGGAGGAAACGGTCGCAATATTACAACAATTAGATGACAAATGGCGTCCTCAGAAGCAATACGTTCCCAGGTTTATGTAGACATTCAACAGAGAGAACAATAACAAGAAATAGCTTTAATTTGCCGTTCCCACATATGGAGTCGGACCTAATCAATTCTGTGTTTCCCCAGTGAACGTGGCATCGGATACCCTGGATACAAGAGGTGTTATTGAATTTCAGATGCACTCATTTTGATTAGCCTGAGAATGGTGGTGTGACATGGTTGGATATTGGTTGGGAATGCGTTGGCCACATTCCTCTCCTTACAGACTGTGTCGCTGAAAATGTAATTAACTTAATTAACGAGAGTCTGCAGTACAGTGCAGTACACCCTCGCTGATAATCATAGCTGTAAAGGATGGCCTGGAACATTTTGTATTAGTTTGACTCTTGGGCTGTTTCTTTTTATGTGTTTCTAATATATCTTCTCACTACTTCTTGACTACTGGAATCACAAGTGTGTCCTCCATTTACTGTTTTTCCTTCTTCATTATTTTATTGGTGAAATGTTAAATTATTAATGATTCTATTACCCACGGTTCAGTTTTTCTGATTTTCAAAGACCCTGAAAAACAAGTTCAACAAATATCATATTTTTTGAAAGATGTGATCGAATCTATACTTTGCTGAAAACAACCCAAACCTTCCTCCTGCTCTGGAGTAACATTTGCTGCCCCTGAATGAGAGACCTTAAAGGTGTACCTTATCGGCCTGGACAGAGGGGAAAGATGCTTTAAAAAGCAAGATTGGCTTTTTTTATTTGATGCATAAAACCCTGAGCTGAAACGAATGGATTTGGGACCTCACAAACGACCGATACCTCCCCCACAGCCGACTCCCCATGTGCCTGTTTATTCATGCTGAGGTAAGCTGGAGGAATTCATTTGCTGTCAGCTAGTATTGAATTTGAGATTAGTTTTTATTTCAGCCTCCTAAACAGCTCCCTCTGCCTTCCGCTTGTGCGCCGATGCTGAGTCTTGTGTTGTCTGAGGAGTGTTCGGAAAAACGGCTGCACATATCACCATCTGGCAGCAGGTGACAGATATGAGTGGAGGCGGCCCTTTTTTTTTTTTTTTTTTTTTTAAAGACCCTTTTCATAATGACCTCCATCTCTGTCCTGCGGCATTGTGCAGTCAACTTCCTGTTAGGATTCTGGATCAGTGCACTTCTCTGATAGAGCCCCTTTTCATCATTTTGCTGTCTGTGCTTTGGAGTGCTCAGTGTTGGACCCACCATCAGATTCTGACATCTGGTGTCAGCGTGATTTTTGACTTCCTTGTAAATCCTAAAAGGGGCAACAGTCTGTCAACTGAAGTGTCAGTGTTGATTTTAAAATTCAAACTTGTCTAGATATATCTCCAGTGGGCATCCACGATCTGGTTAAGCCAGTGGGTATGTCACCAAAGTTAAATCTCCCTGGGAAAAAAGGGTGTATTTTGCCTGTGGATCTCAGTCTAGTGTAGCACCTCTGTGTTTGATTACAGAAAGCAAGCCTTAAAAATTATTCCACTTTTCCCTACCGCATCTTACATTCATTCCAGCGAAGGCAACGAAAGAGTTTCAGAGAGTTTGCATCAGTTTGAACTGAGCCCCCAGGCACAGCCCCCGGAGCTCAATCCCTTCTCATTATTCTGACACTTATTCACCATTATAATAACAGTTGCCATGGTGCTGCTAAAGATCAGGTCAGTTCAGCGCTGCCATAACCCAGAATACGGGCTGCAACCAAATATCTGTGTTGATTAGTTTCGTATTAATTGAATATTGAGTTAGGTTTGTGCAGCGCGGTCCACTTAGGGATTGATTAAGAGTGCAGTGCACACCAAGGTTATGCAAAAATGTTCTGACAGACATGGTTCAGCACGATTACGGTGTTTGCTTGTGGGTGCAGAAGGGGTAATGCAAGTTGTTGTGTTGAATGGTTGTTTGTGCTTTAAGCGTAGCAGCAGCAGGGCGCCAGTGATAAGTGTGAGGTCCAACACATTAAATAAGCACCATGAATCACTTACTGTGCTTAAACAACATTTTGTCCCACATTCTTAATCAGGTGGCCATGAACATAAGTTGAGGATGAGCCAGAGCAGTGTATTTTTCTGTTTTTTTTCTCTTAGTTTTCATGCATTCGCTGAGTCCTGACTCAGCCTTAAATAATAAATCATAAAAACAACTGTAACAACAACCGTTTATAAAAGAAAACAGTTATTTCAGTATCATAACCTTAATCACACAAAGCAGTTGCTCTTATAATTGCTACACTTGAAGGGTAAATTTAAATAATTGTGGAATATATACAGTACAATGTGCTGTTTATATGCACTGTGTTTGCACTGTGTATATGTATTGTACCCTGCCTCCCCCCGGCAGTTGCTAAAATCAAACTGAAACATGCACTCTCTAAGTCAAACTTTTTGGATCGTGTGCCATATAGGGATGCACCGAAATGAAAATTTGTGGCCGAAGCCGAATAAAACCCTCAGATGAACCCCCTCCAGATTAGTGTTGTCACGGTACCAAAATTGGGACCCACGGTACGATACCAGTGAAAGTGTCATGGTTCTGAGTAGTATCACGATACCACAGCGAAAATGAGGCAGATGTGCCTTTTGTCATTTATAAAAAGATAAATCACTTTTCTATAATACATCAATGATATTTCAATGGAATAAATTACTTATTGACTTATTCATACTTCAAAAACAGCATCTATAAGTGATTAACGTAGGGGGGATCAAAATAAAATAAATAAATAAAATAAAAATCAACCAGCCACCCTCCTCCCCTGACAGTCCCTTCATAAGTAACGAACAGTCCCTAAAGTGCGGTGAGGTTTGTGGACCGTTACCTGCCACAAAGACAGAAATGTGAACGGCTCGTTTCTCCTCTGACACATCACATACCTGTGTGCTGCCATGGCTCGGCTGTCCAGGTACTTCTGGGCAGTCATGACACCAAGAAGAGGACATTATTGGAGCCGGACCTCTCCGTCACCAGTAAGCCTAATCTTGCGCTGCGAAGCACTATGGCCGCCGGAATACATTACTGTCTGTGTCTGTGACCCCCGTTCAACCCACAACTGGCGGGATTCGCCTTTCGTTTCTGCTGCTGGTTGAAATCTGTACTCACACAGCGTGCTGAATGATTTATTTTGCTCGCACAAAACTATTTTTAGTTGCAAATGCAAGTGCAGTGACGGACGGAGTAAGATATCGCCACACTGCCGACATTTTACTCTGTCCATCACGGCACGCTGTTTGATTACGTTATCAAAACACGCCGCTATTATTCGGCCTTGCTTTTAACTTATTCCACCGAATACCGAATGTGTGTTTTTTTGCAGTATTCAGCCGAATATATTCGGTTAACGAATATTCGGTGCATCCCTAGTGCCATATACCAAACAATATACGGAGCCAAAGGTCAAACAATGGTAAATGCAAAGTTTTCAGCCAGTTACACTGCAAATAAATCAGTGTTTCTAGACCAGAGGAGCCTATTCACCATAGAAAATTTGATTTCTATCAAAACTACTGCACAACATTAGTAAAAAGTTTAACGTTTGACATTATAGTAGTTTGTTGGTGTGCCCACATGTTACAAAAACTGTATCTCTAGCTTCTTTCAAGGTCCGCCACCATGTTTACTGAAGTATATGTTTTAATGGACTAGTACTCAATCATTGTAGGTGAAGTAGTGATATCAAGTGTTCAAATTAAGAAGTGCAATGGTAGGGCTTGCAAGCAGTTGTTCAAGATGAGAGCACAAGAAGTAAAGAAAAGCTAACACATCCAGACAATAAAAAATTAGGTGCTGGACAAGAGATCATAGAAGAGACGAAAAAAATAGAGTCTGCACACTAGAATCTGCTCTCATAAGTATTATTTTAGTTAAATTACCACTGAGATGAGAGTGACATTGTGTTTAAACTAGGCTTTGCCATCTAAAGCGCTATATCGTAGGCAACTGGACTTGCTTGAGTTTCTTGAAGATGTTTCATCTTTCACCCAAGAGGCTTCCTTTGGTTCTAACGGACTGGTGCAGAGTCGCAGGCTTTAAACTCTGTGGGGGTGTGAACCCTTACAGAGTCATTGAGGTCACATGTTTCAGAGTCGTTACAGTCACATGTGAGTCATTGACTCACCCAGCCATCATGTGTGACATTAGGGTTTGATGGGTCCAGGTGGGAATTGGTGTTAAATTGTCTGGGGAGGGATCCTAAGACTGCATCATAGGTGGGTGATTAGTGGTGTCGTAGGCCACCTCCTCTGTTGATGACAATCGTTACCTCACCGACTCTGTAAGGGTTCACACCCACGCGGAGTTTAAAGCCTGCGACTCCGCACCAGTCTATTAGAACTGTAGAGCCTCTAGGATGAGAGGTGAAACGTCTTCAAGAAGATTACCGTGACCTGGATGACTGAGAAACTTCATCAACCTAGGCTGTGCGATGAACATACAGTGCAATTATTAGAAATGTGCTCGAGGAGCTTCAAGGCAGTGGGCCGCGTTGGCCCATAGGCCATAGTTTGGCCCCCCTGCCCTTTATGAACCTTGATGCACTGTGCTGCTAACTGATATAATTTTATGTCTATATTTATATGTTTTTAGTTATTTTGTGTTAAAGGGTAATTATGTATATACTTTTTTATCCTTTCTTGTTGCACTGTTGTGGGCTAGGAGGAACAGCATTATGCTTTTTAAGTAACAAGTACACAAGAAAGTGTCAAACTACCTCTTGAATTATAAATACTAGTCCATACCCATTGAGTGCACAGTTGCCCACGTACAGTTTCACATGGTGTGTGTTTGGGATACAGGTCATAGGAAATTACAGATTAAATAGTCAACTGAACCCATTAAGAAGAGCAATGTATTCAGACAGAGGTTTGATAGTATGATTGCTTTATTGAAAGTACAGTAGTACCATTGCCAATCGTGGGATAGTTAGTGGGCTAAAACTGTACATTAGTAGTTGAGGTAGCACATTGAAAGGCAGATAGTTAAAGTGTTTATATGTTGTATTGACTTAAAGTGGGGCGCACTGGTAGAATGACTGACTGACTGACACACTCACAGTTTCCGTAATTATGTACAGCATACTATACCATGACTTAGTCATACCAAAAATTTGAAGAAGAAAAACAACAACATTCAGCCACAGGGGGAGACACAGCGATCGGTCACATTTTAGCCATTTTTAAGCATTTTTCTGTTGTTATAGTGCCACCCAGTTTGCAATTAGAGTTAAATTTCACCAGTCACCTTGAGGCGTCCTGTTCTACATATCTACCAAGTTTAGTAAAAATCGATATGACGGTCAGGCCTAGATAAGAAATTAGCTCTCTAGCGATCCCATTTTGTTTGATGGGGTCAATAATGGAGGGGTCCCCTCAGATTATGTGTGGTCATATGCCTACAAAGTTGCGTGGTGATCGGTGAAACCCTTGAGATGTTATACACCTTTATGTGATGAGCCACGCCCTCCGCAATATTCATTGCCTTATAGAAGCTCAGTTTTAGTAAGTTTTCCAACTTTTGCCAAGAGGGAACTTTAGATATTGGTCCCTAGATTATGTTCACAGAGTTTCATGCAGATCGGTCAAACTTCCTAGGAAGAGATTGATTTTAAGTGTTTTCAAAAAATTAAAAATGGCGGAAAATCTATATAACCGGAAGTTATGGGTTCTTGAGGCAGATTTGTTCCTCATGAGGAGAGGCATCTCTGTGCAAAGTTTCATGTCTCTACGACATACGGGGCATGAGATATGCCCATTCAAAGTTTGCAATTTCAATCAGTTGCTATAGCGACCCCCTTTGGCCAATTGATGTAATATTGCTTCATTTGCTTCCTCCCATGACCCCCTACCACTGTGCCAAATTTCACATGGATTGACCAAGTCAGTGAGGAGAAAAACGTGGAACAGACACACACCCATAGACAGAGTTTTCGTCATTATATAGTAAGATTGAAATTTTGAATGTAACAAATCCTGAATCCTAATGAATACCTTTTTAAGATCTCCTCCTTTTGTCAACTGTTGACATTATTTTCTGAAGTAAACTGTAGCAAACATGTATGATGAGTCATATTCCATTTAACAGGACTATACAAGCACTGAATGGCAGTGCAGGTTTTATATGGTTTTATTCAGGTTGGAGAATAAAGTCACCTGACAGAACAAACACAAAAAAATCTGATCTGTTTGTGTAAAGTCACACAAGTTAATTCTGGATGAAACACACATTTTCAAACTAATGATTTGTCTTTGAGTTGTGACTTTTGAATCGCTGCAAGTTAAAGTGCTAATTAATAACTAAAGGGCTGGATTATGTTTTGGGGCTGCCAGCTGAATTGCCCCAATTTAAGCATTTTTCAAAAACGATGCTAAATGCAAATGTTTGTGACTTGATAACTGGAATCATTTATCAATTTAATAAGGCACAGCGATTCATCTCGTGTTTACCGCAGGCTTTATCATCCTTCCAAGTTTGTGTACAACAAGTGAGAGGATTTGTGTTTGAGTATGGACTGTACAAGAGGTGTCTCCTGGTAATCAATCATCTCTCAACGCTGCTTCGAGGGACACGCTTCATCTAACAAAGATTATAATTAGGCGGCCTTTTATTCTGTGTTACTTTCTGAGAGGTTTATCCTTGTGGAGAGGAACAATCAGTGTACAAGGTCCCTTGTCAAACATCCCCACCCTCTCAGAGAGTTATTTTGAGTCTTGAGGATAAACCTGTACTCCCATGGTGCCACAGACTTGAAAAGGATACCTGCCTCTCATACAAATTAGTTACCCTACCTACAGAATCTTCCATCTTCTGTGTCATTACAGAAATGCAAATGCAGCCTGACAAATCCAAATGAATTCCCCCTCTGTCACAGAAAGAAATGTTTATTCCAAAGAAGTGTTGACTACCCCATGGGTCACTCTTACTGTGGGCTTTGCCTGCGTAACATGCACTCACTATTGTACCTTTGTAATTAACTAGGAAATGGATGTCACACTAGACATGCTGCTGTCTTTGTTGTTTGTGTTGTCTTGTGTTCTTGTTCTTGCAAAGAATATGAATCAACAATACAATTATGTCACTCTGGGAATTTAGAGCTACCGTACTAATTTATGTGCTGTGCTGTATATGTTTATATTTTAACGTTTTTCACCACATCATGAATAATTAGGATAATAATAGCCAGTGTACACACACTGCAGAAATACTGTAAGAGTGTCATTCAAAGATATTTGCAAGCCACACTGGTGATTTGTTGTAAAATGGCAAACTTGCATTATAAATAATAATGGGTAGTTTGGATGCTTTTTGTTCTGAGGAAGCGGAATATAAAGTATTCAGAAAGAGCACAAGAATTTGTTTTGATTTGGTATTTCAGGAAGGAAAACAATTCAAGTATTTTCCCTCCAATTTTGGAAATTATTGGCTTTCTTCTCCATCTGAGTCACAAAGGGCACTGCGTTGATGGCACAAACGAGAGGGGCTGATTTTAAAATGAGACCATATTACCGTCAGTGTTTGTTGTAGCATTTGATTTCAGATTACTTATTGGATGACATCCCGTGGGAAGGTGGTGATAAGTTTGAAGGGTTTAGATGAAATTGTGCTGAAGCCTGGTGGCAGCGGTGTGTGCCTTTGACAAGTCTGTACATTCAGATGTTTGCGTTAAAGTTTTATGAAGGTTACCGTCTGATTATGCAGCACCTCAGGGATCTAGCAACTTTTTATGACGAATATGAAAAATGCTCTTGGCTCTGCTCGCACGGCCGACGGATCCATGCTAAACAGACATTTTATAGGCATCCAACCTTCTCTTGTGCTGCACTGTTTCTCCACTTGCTTCCTTCCTCTGTGAGCCTTCGATATCTGCTCGCCGACAGAAAAATGTGAAAATTGGTTTTCATGCTCACCAGGACATCAAAGCTGATGTAGTTTTGCTGCTTCTCCACCCAGGTAGTGGAGTCCTGCTAAGGCCCGTGTTCACCAAACAACCCGGCAGTGTGGTGTTTCCCCTTCAACCTGGCGAGAATCGCAGAGAGGTGGTGTTCAGCTGTGAGGCCCAGGGACACCCACCGCCTTTCTACAGGTAACACCTCCAGGCATGGCTATATTCATAGTTTTTGTGACGCATAACTTCCCCAGAGCTCTCAAGTGAAACGTTTGCACTAATAACCAAGTGAGACTGGATTTATTGCCCTGGGAATACTTGGGATTTGTGGACCTTATGGCTCACTGCTGCTCACTGCTTGCAGCTCTTGGTGTCACTGTCAGTCATGGTTAATTTGAGAATGATGAATTAATTGGCCTCAGTTGTTGGTTCATTCAGTTGTTGGACATTGATCTGCTGTAGGATTCACTTTGAGAGCTTCCTGTCATCAGTATCACTGACCATTGAAAAGATCAAGTGACCCAAGAGAATCATGCACCAAAACTCTGCTGCTCTCGAGACAAAGATCGAGTGGAGAAGAAAAAACACCAGCGGAGTGTATTTCATATACCAGAAATGATGTGGCAGAAGTTGTCTTTCCATATCCTAGCTTGCTACAGTAACATTTCATGTACAGCTTCACTGCTCAAGGCTGCACAGATATTGCCGCGGGGCATCTGATTCTGAGGTTATCGCTACATGATAAACATGATTCAAATCACTTGATGGACTGAGTTGCAGAAAAACCGCTGCTAGTCATTGTCCTTCCTCACCATGCGGGCCCTGTGAGTCTGAGCGGCAATTGTATTAGAAACAAATTGATGCCCAGTTACCCTGCCGCTGAAATGATAACAAATGAAAACAAATGACAAACAATGATTTGCTTTAAAGTGCATCAAGCGCATAAGCTATTAATTCATAATCTATCAAATGGGGCCACATAGCTGTTGTACTCCTGTCAGTGTAATTAAATGCAAATTGCAAAGCCAAGCATTTAATGTGTAATAGGTTGAAACGATCCCTCATAACATCAGCATATGCGGCCGTTAATGTAGCTTGAAGATCCTTGGTGTTATGCCTAATGGGCACAAATTGAAATGAATGTACAAGATCTTATCACTTGGATCGGCTGGAATACTTATTAAGCAATCAGTCGCTATTTCCCTGTCTGGATAGTCCTACTTTTTTATAATGAAAACCAATTTATGAGTTCAAATCTGCAAATTTTTTTTTTTTGGCCCCTCTGAGTTGAAGTTCTGAGAGCGTGCCCGGCTCCATACCAAATCAAATTTGGCTTTAATGAGCTCTTTAATTACAGCAAGTGCCACCAACTGTGGCAGTTGATATACCACATTAAGAAGTGATCTTCAGATTGATCACAAGCTGTTATGATATCATACTTTTTCCGCTTTTAATGATGGGCCATATATACTCAGACGGACATATTGCTGTGTTGTTAGTTCAGTCAGCATACATCACAGTGCTGTCATTGCCTCGGCAATTTCCTTTTTTATAAACCAAAGGTCACTTGTGGGAAGCTTTGGAAATGAGTTTTGGGTCTTTGTGAGATTCAGCAGCAGGACACCATATGCTGAGTGGCTCTTCACTGCTGCATATGAAGGCAGGTCTATTTCAGGGTCGCCGAGGACAAATTAATTTGTCTAAGACTACCCAATGACCGCCAGCACATAAAGCCCCCACTCTAAGTTGTCACCATGGCCCCTTGATTTGTCTCATCTGGAGCTGTTGGACCAGTTCCAGCTGCAACACCAAATCACTAAATCAATCTAATCAGCCAATCTGCCGTTGAGCACCGCTCCGCTGCATATGTCCCTCCATTCCCTCCCCTCTTCAACCCTGCCTCCCGCTGTCTTTGTCTTAATCCTTCCCACTGAAAAAGGGAGGAAGAAAGTCAGAAATAGAAACCTCAAGCTTCCTTTATGTCAGAGAGCTTTGAGAATCTAATCAAGACTGAGGAGCTAACATTCAACCTAATTGTCCCTCATTTCCTCGATGAAAAGCTATTTCTCCTTTTCTAAGTGTCACTTTTCTTGTTAGTCTTTGTTTACTCCCTTCTTTCGTCTCATTTTCTTTCCTTTTGACTGTGATTTGCTTTGAGACTAAAAAGTGCCATTTGCCCACTAACTTTGCCTGGGTATAATACAGACAATTGCAAGAACCTATTGAGTTGATGAAATGTATCTGCAAAAGTTTTCTGCAAAACAAGTTTAATCCCTTTCATGTGTTCTTGTAAAGTCTGTGCCGTTCGCAGTGAATTGAAACTCAGCCTTGTAGTCGACGAAATCATTTCAGAGGTTATGGTCACATGCTGCAGTTGGTTGAACCTGCATCATCAACTCAGCAGGTTTTCTTAGACTATAAGCCTTAATTATGCAAAGTGAACAACATTAAGTCTCTTAAATCAAGCCACATAGGCGTCTTGTACAGTTAAAATTTGATTGCTGGCGGTTCCATCTTGATGGTGTCTCTCCCTCTTTCTCTCGCACACTTACTTGCTGGACTCCCACATTATTCAAAACAAGAGGTTTAATCAAAAAGCACCATTATTCTGTGCTTTACATGTGGCCATTTTGTGCGAGCAGTCCTGTTGCTTGGTCTTCCCGTCTGATAATCACTATGATTGGGGGGGAGGTTATTTGATTCATGGTGAAAAGGCCTCCCTCATGTGGTTGTCATTGATGGACAAACAGACTGAAAGGAAAAAAGGAAATGTCAGAGGAATGTAGAGCATTTGATTTGTGAGTATGAGATGTGTTTGAAGTGATAAAAAGCCTGAATAGAAATGAACAGTCTTTTGAAATGACTGTTGCTGATTGCTTCTCCTTTCAGTTATACTCATTTTTTGGTTTTGCTGCAACACACATCACACTGTGTTATTTCTCTCTGCTTTATCCACAATTAGGGCCGTTTGGTCACAGTTTTTGGGTACTGGCTACCTCTCTATTTTAAATTAATTGGACTTTTTGCATCAGCCTCAGTTGGTGTGAACAATGGAAAAATACAGGAAATTGAAACTTTCTCATGTTTCTGTTTTGTATCCTCTGCTTATGTTCGCAGGTGGAAGCTCAATGACTCTTTCATCCTGCCCAGACCAGGGTCACGTTATTCTCTAATGGGAGGAAACCTACACATCAGCCATCTGAACAAAGAGGAAGATGTTGGCATCTATCAGTGCCTGGCATCAAACTCGTTTGGCACCATCGTCAGCAGAGAGGCCAGTCTGCACATTGCATGTAAGTCCATATTATATTTAACTAAATAATGGGTCATTACAGAATGATTGGTAATAACCAGTAGCAGATTTGAGGAAGGATGTGAAGAGACATCATCCCCCTTGTTAGCAAAATGACCAAACTGAGCCCCGTCTTGTGAACCTGCCATCCCTCTCCATCCTTGGGTCTTGGCCCAGACATATAGGGGCCTTGATACACCAAGGTGATGGTCAGTTGTTGGTCAGGGTTGAGCTGTCGGTGAGAATTTGTTGCCTTAGTTCTTTGCTGTGAGTCCCGCACCATTGGCACTAGTTGATCCTTGTTGGCCCCTGTTGGCTTTTTCTTTCTTGGTCGATTCGGTTAGTCTGTCAAAGAGAAAAACCTCTCTGATTGGCAGCTCAACTCGGTGCAGGAAAAGAGAGACAGAAGTGAGGAAGTCAAACAAACTGCTAAAGTCAAGAGAGCATGAGATCAACACAAATTTGTTATGTTAGTTGTGATTATTTTTTTTAGTCATTTAGCTCTTTAGCAGAAACAGCTTGTGATGGTTTGTGTTATTGTGTGCTAGCGCATGGTAAATATCCTTTGTTCTTTCAACATCTGGTTATGTTGCTAATGTACTAACTGGCTAACTAGCATCTTGAATCCATCCTGTAAAGGCCCTGACACACCAAGCCGATGGTTGGCCATCGGTCAAAGTCGGGCCGTCAGTGAGCGTCTGTCGCCCTAGTTTTTGTGGTGTGTCCCGCACCGTCGGCACTTCGGCAGTGGCAGCTTTTCGGCCGATTGCGCATGTTGAATCGGCGGCGGAGCTTGTCAGTGAGAGGGATCACTCTGATTGGCTGTTCAGGTTTTATTTCCACGCCCCTGTAGCGAGTGAATCTGCCTGTAGTGAAACCGGGGCTAACCAGTGCTTCCTCCTCAGGCTCCACTTCACTCAGCTGCCCACAGACCTGCTGCTTCTTCCCACTTTAACCTGAATAATAAACCGGGGCTAGCTGTGAAGCTAGCAGAGCGTTAGCCGCAGTATGACCGGAGTTAAGCACAGCCAGTTAGCCTCCGCTAGCTTCCCAGCTAGCCCTGGCTATCCGTTTAGATCCAACCGGAGCACCGAGCCCTGGTTTGTTATATAGGTTAATGTGGGAAGAAGCAGCGGGTTTGTCCGCCAGCTGAGTGCAGTGGAGCCTGCGGAGGAAACACCGGGACCGTCTGGATGAAATAGTCCGTGGAGGTGCTGCGGTGCTCGGCTGCACAGATAGGAAACCCCTCAGCTGACAGGATGTACCACTCTCTCACTCCTCTCACGCAGGCGTATAACGTAAGTGCTACTTGGCCATCGGATGTAGTCTTTGTAGTGTGTTCAAATGCAACTCACACAGGGCGACCTGAGGCGACGTAGACGACGCGACAGTTGGCTTTCGTCGCCGCTCGTTCTTTGATGTCGGTTTGGTGTGTCAGCACCTTAAGTCGTCCAGTTTCCCTTTTTGAATGACAAATAGAGATTACTGCCACCTGCTGGAATGGGCAGTTACTCCTTCTCAACAAGCATGTATGCCAGTTGGCAGTTGGCTGTGGTCTTTGCAGTGTGTTTACTGCAACTTCTTGGCTGAGACACAGGCAACACGAGGCAATGAAACAGTTAGCCTTCATCACCACTAGTTCTTTGATGTCGGTCTGGTGTGTCTAGACTTCAACCGCTAAATTATCGAGAACTATTAAATTTTTCTGTTTTAACTGATGCAGCATTTGTAGCATTGGTTTTGTGACCATGAAACTTACAGACCACACACACACACACACACACACACACACTGGAGAGACTAGATGAAAGACAGCAGTCGGAGAAATATCACAGTCAGAGAAAATCATTTGACATGGCGTGTTGTGAAGACAGAAAAATAGACGGTGAAAAACAGAGCTTTTAATGAAGAATGGACATGTTCATTCTTCCCAGGGGCAGTTCAAAACCAGTGTGTCTCATCATATGTTCTGAGACCATGGCAATTATTAAAAGCAGCAGTGAGAAGCACCACTGTCGCATAAAGCAGAGTGCATCCTTTGAGCAAACATATCCACTTAAATCCGAACTGGGGCACAGAAAATAAAAGTAGTCAATCAATGCATTTGTCATATGAAATCATGCAAGGTACACCTCCTGTGAAATTGAAGTCTTTATGCAAGTTAGACGTTGGGGGTGGTGGTGGGTCCATTCTGCCTCTTAAATATTTACCAAATTGCTGGTAATAACGCTTCACTTATGAAAGCAAAGCTGCAAGAATATAATAGTTTTGTTTAATTGTCTCGAGCAATTTTTCTTTTACAGTTTTATCACTTTACTTCAGTTGAGTTTATTTCACCTCAGTTCAACTGTGCTTCTTTTAAGTTCAGTTCAGTTTTCTTTTCGCCTTAGAAAGTAAAAGTTTCATTAAACATCAGATGTTCTGGTTCACTGAAACTATAATGACCCAGCAGGGTTCTCTGGAAATGTTGTCAGACCTGATCTTCTCTAACAAAAAAAAACAACCAGCGACAGGAGACTCTTACAGTAGGCTGATACTGTTAAAGTTAATAATGAGAAAAGACAAATTAACCGGCCATGTTCCTGTCATGGTGTGCTTTTATCCTTTAACCCTGATTAAAGCTCCAGTGCTCTTGTTTACTCTGTTCAACTCCTCACACCTCTGTGATGATTGTGGTGAGCCTTGACAGACCCCGTATAGCTGATGCTTTACAGCCTTCATCCATCACTTTTTATAAGACCAGAGTCTAAGGCATCTCTGATGGCAAGGTGAACTTGAGGCCTCCACTCTTGATGGGCAGCCTATATCAAATGACAGCCCTGGTATCTGTGAACAGATGGTGCAGCTAGATTGAATTCTGATGTCTGTTTCTCTGCCATCGCTGACGCAGGGATGATCCTTGGCAGGGAGAGCACCAGAGGTATCCATCTAGCCGCGATTTGGTGCTTCTTTGTCACAGAGCGGCATTAAATCTTCAGCATATAGTGTAAATCGGTGCCATGAGTTGCCAGCGGGCTGTTGATCATATTCACATTTCCTATCAATTTTCGAGACCTGACCTGAACTGTATGTCATTGTGATTGGTCTCATCCATTGCCTGGGCCTGACCTGGGACCTGCTGCTTTTGTCAACAGATGAGGACAAGCATCAGTGCTGATGTGTCATACATCTTATTTATTGCTCTCGGTTTAACTTAATTAAGCGTGCTCTATGATTGAGCGGGTCCCAGGTCAAGGGAATAATTCATGGAGGAGCAGCCTGTTATGAGAGTCAGTATCATGTCATTTGTAACAGACTCTGACTCAGAGTAGCTCAATATGCTCTCTCAAACACCAAGGGGCTTGCACCTCTCTCTGTCTCGTAATAACTCTGAGAAACAAAGACCAGGTAAAGGCTGCTAATAACGAAAATGCAAGGATCTACAATAATGTGTAGCAGGTAATCCTATTAAATATAGTCACCTAAAACCAATGCTTTTGGGCACTTTGCTGAAAACAAATGTAGAACAGTGATTACAGCACGCTCATTATCAAAAACACTACCTTCTTTAACAATGTAGCCTATGTTTGGGATTTATTCATGGAAGCCCCCGCTGACGTGGTGAACAAGATTAATGTCTAAGATTTGCACCGACTAATGACGTCCCGTAACATTAAAATTTTGTACTGCACGAATGTGTTGCGCATACATAGGAGTTCAGATAGCCTACATTTTAATCCTCTGGAGGATGGATGATATAACAGTGCTGCTACCATCTGGTAGGGGTTTAAACCTCTAAAAGTATAACGGTTCCTGATCCTGTTGACAATACAGACTTAAATGTTTAAAAGGTTCTGCTCGCCTGCTGGGAGTGCTGGAAGGAATAATCTAGTTGGTTATCGAGCCAGATTGAGTTTCCTAATCTCCAAGGGATATTTTCGGTGTAAGTGTAAGGATTTTCCCTGATGCAAGATGCAACATTATACAACAGATTTGAAAGGCCTGCAATACAGGCAGAGCGTATAGGATGCCTGATGTGAGGAAGGAACATGCTACTGCCTAAATGCTGCTTATAGAGCCACAAGGGTAACACAGTGTTTAATGAAGAGTGAAATAGCTGTATTTATGAAAGCAATGCAGGATGCGACTCCCTTGTATCTTGGTTCTCGTGATTTCACCGATCAAATTCTGTCCTGTAATTGCACATAATTTGCATTTTTTCCCCCTTACTGGCTGTAGTCTAACCTAACTGCCTTATCTGTGTAATTACTTTGCAGATTTCTATCTTTTTTTTTTTCTTTTCCTTTGCTTCTCTCATTTCCATCAGCTCTGTACTCCTTATTCATTGCTTCTGCCTTGGGTGAAAATTAAGTCTGTTTTGAGCTGGAGAGCATCTGAGGAAGGGACAATAACATTTATCGTCAGCACTGTGATGCTAAGTACTCAATCTGGGTTTCGAATCCTCTTTTAGGGAGGAAGGCGGTGGGCATTTTCTGAACGCAGCACTTCACAACAGTGTCGTAATTGTCAGGAGACACCAGCAGTAGCGCTCTGTAAGAATTAGGCCTCTTTGATGTTTATCACTCCTCAAATGTCATGTGTCACTCACAGTTAGGGGTTCACCGCATGATGCCGCGCTGAGAACAGAGGGGAGTGGAGGGAAGACAACAAGCAGACTTAGATGAGAGGAGATGATGGTTTTTCACCATCCATCAGTGCTATTCATTAGAGCTGTACTGATAGTTCGAAGCTTCATTCATAACGTTGACATTAAACAACCTTTGAGTGCTGCACAGACTTTTATTTTTTATTTTTTTGCTGCATGTCTATTCACTCGGTTTTAACCTGATATCTCTGCAGAGTTGCAGATAAAAATTAGGCTACACTGATATAATTAGTTGGCGGCATGGTGGTGCTTTCTTAGCACTGTGGCCTCACAGCAAGGGGGTGCTGGGTTTGACACCACCAGTTGGTCGGGATGACTCGGGGGCAGTTTGACAACCTGCTGTCTCTCATTGGACTGTATAGCTGTGGGTATCCAGCAACCACTACCGCCACTTTCTCCTCCATTGTTTAGCAACTGTAACCTTGTTGCCTTGACCACCACACAAGGCCCGCCTCTCTAATTATCCGATTGGACAATGGGGAAAATGACGCTTTTCTGCTCTGAGTTGCAGTTTATTTAACTCAAGGAAATGGCAACACGGCAGGCGACCTAGGGTGCAGAAATGCGAGGTGCATTGCAGCGCAAAAACTGCGAGCAAAAAGCTTCATTCTCATTAAAAACAATTACAAAACACAAAAACAAAAATTACTTCCAGCTGCTGAAATGCTTTCTGTGTGATCAGGGCCTTAGATTTCAGCGGTGGCTGTGTCGAACTGTTTCCTACTCTTGTGATCCCAACATTTTAAAATAACTCCAGAGCATTGTCCAAAAGTTGAAATTTATATTAAAAAGATAGATGTAATCATTAGTAACAACCATGGATTGTCATTAGCACCCACCTGCCAAATGCAGATAGAATTTGTCAGTGGCGTGTGGTGGCGGTTGTCATCACTTGCCTGCGTTCAGAGGCTGTATCACTCCCTCTTCCTGTCCTTGCAGTTCTCGCCTACTCATACAACTGATTGCTAACAGCAGTTAGTAATAGTAAGTTACCAGCAGAAGCAGTGGGTGTTTTTGCAACTTCATCTTAAGCCCTATTCGGACGGGATTAGTTTAACCTGGACACGTGGGCTAAAGTAATTATTACCAGGGATGTTAGTCCCGTCCGAACGGGCCATGTCTGTAATCATTACGGATAATGTCAGTAAAAATTACAGCGACTTTTACCTTCTGTAAAACGGTCCGGAGAAAATACCTTGGGTAATATTAATCCCATGCGAATGCGATCCTCTGTAAAAATGTGTGTAAATATTTCGTCACGTCCTCCTCTGTAAAAATGTGTGTAAATATTTCGTCACGTCCTGTTTACAACTAGTTTTCCGCATTTTTTCCGATGATGGAGGCGCTTGAAGAAGCATTCGGTGTTGTCGGCAGTTGTGATAGTGGACATTCTTCTAATGATCGCATAGCCCTACGTGGAAGACCAATCAAAAAGGTCGAGAAGAAAGCACTTTTCAGAGCCACGAGACTTCTGGTTGTGTTAAATAGGCCTAAAATAAATCTAATCGTTGTGTACACACAATCTTGATCATGGGCAATATTTCAAATTGGGCTAATCATTAATTATGATTATCCTTCAGCTGATGCTTACAGGAAGCAAATTATGATTATCCTTCAGCTGATGCTTACAGGAAGCAATGTAGCACGCACATCCCGACGGGGAGGTGACGCCAGGGCGCACACCGAGTTACCACTCCCATCTCTGGGAGAATTATGGAGATTTTTTGTCCTGTGTGAATCGGACATTTATATTACAGACATCCTGTGGTAAACTGACATAAATCCACATCCCTATGTAAGACTAATCCCATCCGAATAGTACTTTATTGGATTGTGATATTTAACAACTTCAGTAATATCTGCTTTCTACGTTCCACACACAGCTCCACATTCTAGGCTGGGCAGCTCTCTGCTTTCTGCCCTCTGAGGCACGGCAGCCTTCGGTATTGATAGGCTATCACTCATGACATGCAACCAATCGGAGAGTGATGTGAGCAGGACATTGAGGGAGGTAACATAGTGGTTACCATAGACAGAGAGGCGGCAGCATCAGGGTCAAAGTAGTGCATTTTTCTATCAACTGATTTTATTGGCTATCAGATTTTTGAATAGGATTCTGATAATCAAAAAAATGCAGAATATTGTGGTCGATAATCAGCCAGACTGATAAAATGAGGTCTTTCAACACACATACTTATGAGAGCTGAATACTCGAGGACTGTAGTGTTATACATTTTATGTAGTCTTGATTTGGGTGTTTGTGGTTATTTACATTTAGAAGGGATTGTAATCTAGTTCTTAAAGTGCTATAAATTGTAGCACACAATCAGCTTAAATGAAATAAATGCGTAATTTCCTAACAACAAAATTATGTCTAGTGATAATGTTGAGTGGCCTGTAACTTTGTAGAACTTCTAATCACAGTGGCTATTAGGGATGCACCGAAATGAAAATTTGTGGCCGAAGCCGAAGCCAAATATTATTAAATGCTTGGCCGAATACCGGGTACCGAATACCGAATATCATTGTTTAGTTTTTCATTAGTTTTTGCAGATGAACCCCCTCCAGATTAGTGTTGTCACGGTACCAAAATTGGGATCCACTGTGTGATACCAATGAAAATATCACGGTTCTGAGTAGTATCACGATACCACAGCAAAAATGAGGCAGATGTGCCTTTTGTCATTTATGAAAAGTTAAATCACTTTTCTATAATACATCAATGATATTTCAATGGAATAAATTACTTATTGACTTATTCATACTTCAAAAACAGCACCAATGAGTGATTAACATAGGGGGGGATCAAAATAAAATAAATAAATGAAATAAGAATCAACAGCCACCCTCCTCCCCTGACAA
>NC_065521.1:21101514-21181937 GCF_006386435.1 Epinephelus moara
AATGATTTAAGCCTATTTTGCTCGCTCAAAACTATTTTTAGTCGCAAATGCGAGTGACGGACGGATCGCCACACTACCGACATTTTATTCCGCCCGTCACGGCACGCTGTTTGATTGCGTTATCAAAACGCCGCTATTATTCGGCCTTGCTTTTAACTTATTCCACCGAATACAGAATGTGTGTTTTTTTGTAATATTCGGCCGAATATATTCAGTTACCAAATATTCGGTGCATCCCTAGTGGCTATTGAGCAAAAAACAACATATGACAACATGTTGATTGCAGCACATATTTACTTCGTGATTAGTAACCCTTCCCTCTACAGCCACAGCCAGTTTTTCCAGTATCCAAGAAGAAAAGACCGGATACTACATGGTGAGAATATTGAATTAAACTCTATCACTGTGCCGTAAGTATTGCATGAAAATGGCTGAAAATTACACCTGTGAAAAGAAGATAAATGCTTTCAAAAATAGCCAGACATTATGATAACAGCATAACTCATGTGCCACACTTAAGCGACCGTTAGATTCTGAGGTTTCAATGCAACATCCCACATATATTGTGGACGTAGGAATTAGGACAATCATTCTCAATAGATTAGTTTTTCTCACAGTCACATTTTTGAGGGTTTACCCATTTAAAAAGGTTTTATAAGACCTTGCTGCACCGAACAAGTGGTTTTTTTCCCTTCTTGAGTAATTACAAAAGGCTTTGACTCAGCTATTGTACTTGGCTGCATGTCAGAGTTTTCTATTAGGGCTGCTTGAAAACGGTTTCATTGTTTTCCCCCCAAAACCACATTCCGTCTTTGATGTTAGATGTCTAATGACAAATTCATTGTGTGTTTGTTTATGTGAGAAAGTAGACATTTCAGAGCTGAATGAAGTTGTTACTTCTTAAGAAAAAGAGCAGATGAATTTCCATAAAATTCTTAGTTTTTTGCAGTGACATTTGATGCAGTGCAGCAGCTGGTTAATAGCTAGTTTTTTCAGAGGTGGTCATGTTAACCATAATTTCACAGTAAATAGTTGATGTTAAAATGCTGTATGGGAGCTTTAGAATTAGGGTTAGAAAGATTCCAATATTGATGTATTTGTATAATAATAATCTTAATGTGTCCGTGGCTGAGTGGTTAGCCTCACAGAAAAGTTCTGGGTTTGACTTGACCTTTGTCCTTTTGTACCGTTAACATGTTCATCATGTGTCAGTTTCCTCCAGGCACTCCATTTTCCTCCCACGCTAAACACATGCATGTTACATTACACGTTCCCCTGCCATTGCCCTTGACCAAGGCAAGACATGATTATAATAGTAATGATAATGTTATTTGTATGGCACTCTAAAAGCAAGGTGCACATAGAGCTTTCCAGTGAAGGTAGATGACATAAAAAGACAATCACACATATAAAAACAGCTGCAAAAAGAAGTCACCATCCATTGGTGGAAAAACAATAAAACACTTTCAACAAGAGTAAAAACAAACAAATAAAGAGTCTAGTGGTCACACAAGCTGGCAAGGTAAGGTCTAAGAGCTGGAGTTGGTCTTAAGTGCAAGTATAATTTGATTGGTAGTGTGTAGATAACACAGCAGCGGGACAAGGGATCCAAAATGTCCTTGGCAAAAAACCCCCTCATGTCTTTGCACTAACAGCTTCATCATTTCTTCATTTAAAGCCCTGAATTTTAGATGCATTAAAACACACTTCCATGCCTTTTTAAGTAATTCAGGAAAAGTGAGTCATTAGGTAAAAAGGCTTTATAGAATGATGGCATTAGTCAGTGAAGATGAAAAACCAGTGAATGTCATCACATTAAAATTGGTTCCAAGGCTCTTTCCAATTGCCGTTTGACTACAGCTGGGTGGGAGGTGACGAACTCACTGGCAACTCACACACAGCCTTGGCTGTTTCAATTTTGCAGCTCCAAAACTGATTTGGCTTGGTTAGAAAAAGGAGGTGGCTCTTGTGAAAACATATTTAGGGCATTTTTGTCTATTTTTACATAGTTTTCTTTTTTATTCATGACAGTAGGAATTCTAGCAATCTAGCACTTTGGTCCAGTGCTGTACAACCTTGGTCACTGGATTGATGGACTTTGATAATACCCTGGTATTTCATCTTGAGCCAGCAGCTGGTTCAAATTTCAACTTAATCACAAAATGCATTAAAAACCAATGACCAAAATCCCGTCAGCTTTGGCTGTAATTCCACAAGTTTATGCCAAGTTCACATCTCGTGGGAAGGAAATTGGAAAGTAGTGATAGAGAAACCTTTTTACATTTACCAGATGATAATTACCGTTCATACTAATATTCTATTTCAAATGTAAAATGAAACGTCTTTGTGAACAGTGCTGTTTGATTAGTAGGATAAACGCCAGAGGGTTCTACAGTTTTTTAATAGTATATTCTATCCAAACCTGCTGTGACTGGTCAGCATACATGAGAAACACAGAATAACCTCTTAATGGAGGTAAATTATACCATTGCTAGATAACTTAAAATAAAGCCCCTTTTGGAAAGTTTTAAAAACTCTTTATGCCTTTTGTCCAATGGTTAGGTGACAAATGTAACCACATCACAAATTGCCCTCGAGCTCACACTCCAACAGAATGGCTTCAATTTTTCTTCTCTACAATCGCCTCTCATTCATTACAATGGGTCACATTGATGTAGCTAGCACAAAAAATGCAAATTCACATCCAATTTCATGGATCTGAAAGCACTCAAAATAGCCTGAACCCTGCCATGGAGAAGCACATGGAGGTGCAGAGCCGTGATAGGCTTGATAAGATGATCCACGGGGTGCAGAACAGCTTGGGTTGTCAGGCATTGTTGGCTTTTAGTGTGTCTAGCTCATTTACGCCCCACCATACTCCAAAGGAATATTGATCAGGAGAGCTTCACTCTCAGTATGAGTTGAGCAACTCTGAAATTTTCTAATGTGTGTGCCTGATTTTTAGAAAAGAGTTAAATCTGTTCCTGTATGTCGTTCGCAGTACCTGCTGACGGAAAGGGCATGGCGGGCAAAAGACATCCAATATCTGGCTCTGTATTTCTTTGTAATTATGGTAAAATATTTCATTTGATGCACTGTTTGTCGACCCCAACTTTGTGCTCCCTACAGCAACCACACACACAGAGCACACACAGACACACACAGACGGTTGTTTGGAGCAGATGTCTTACGTGAGCTGTTTCAAATAGTGGTAAAGAGCGGATAAGAGGAGTTGTTGCATAGTAATTCTGCAGTTTAATCAGAGACGACAGTTACATCAGTGAATGAAGTCTGTTCTTTTTACAAAGCTGAGAACCTTCGTCACCCGTGCAGCTGGTCGACTGACAATAAATTAAAAGTCTGTTATATTCAAGATTCTCAAACAAATATAGTACACTAATGCATGTGTAAGAAGAAGTTGTTCCAATTCAAAACATATGTCATCCAAGCAAACTTACAGACAAAAAAATGTATGTATGTATGTACTATATGTTATATATGCTCTTAATATTTGATTTAAAAATGTCATTGTTTCACTTTAATTATTTCATTGCCTTATCCCTATTAATAGTAATAATAATAATAATCATAAGCAGAGTTACATTGTTGGAAATCCTTAAATCAGGGAGCAGACTCCTGAGGCCAGTAGACATTTTCTCAGGAACCATCAACATATTTTATACACACAAAATCCTTGTGACAGTGGACCAAACATTTTTCTGCAGCAACTGTGAAACGACAGATGACACACTGTAGATAGTGAATTATTGCTTATCAGCATTCAGATGACACCACTGTGCAGAATATTAACTCAAACCAAAGGATTCAGCTGCTGGTGCTGCGACTGTCTGACTCAGCAGCCGGTGGCCCTGCCACAGCAGCTATAGTTTAATATGTTACCAGGTAGCTTGTTTGCCTGCTCGCTAAGCCAGAAGAGTATGTGGAGACAGTCGAGAAAAAAAGCGAGCAACTCATAAAAAAGACTCCCTCATTTTTAGACACACTGGCGGCATGGCTTTAGGGATGGCTCTGTCAGCTGGTTGTTCCACCACTGAGTGGATTGTTCTGAAATTTTGCACAGACAGTCATAGTCCCCAGAGGATGAAACCCTCTGAGTGGTGATCCCATGTCTTTTTCTCCAGCACCAGTGGCACATTGGTGGCATTTTAGGTACTGAGTGAAATGTCTCAACAACTACAGTATAGGCCTTTTTCACAGTGGACATTTTGACATGCCATAGTAGGAAAACACTGATTTAAATTATAAAATTAATGATGGCCGATTTCCATTTAGCTGCTCCACCGCTAACTTGAGCTCATGCGATAAAATTGTAGGTGCCACTAACCAAAAACTGAATTTGGATGGCATGTATTAATGTATGAATTTAGTCATATTAAATTGACAGTATAATTGATGACTGTATGCATACTGAAATGACCAGAAAAGACTTGTGTTTGTAGGTTAGCATGCTATACCCACATTTGTTTCTTATTCCAACATGATTTAGCCACAGGGTCAGGGCTTCACAACTTAGTAACACATAGGACTACAGATGTATTGTGTTGGCAAGATGGAAAAAATAATAGAGTTGCCAAAACTGGAATGTATCCAGCCAGTGTGCAACCAGTTAGCACCATGACAATGACCATGGTAAACATTATTCCTACTAAACATTAGCATTTTCACATTGCCATTGTGAGCATGTTAACATGCTGATGTTAGCATTGATCACAAAGCACTTTGAGTGCAGCCTCACAGAGTTGCTCGTGTGGCTGTAGACCTCTGTCTTGTTTTAAATGTTTGTTTCTATCTATTTCAACAAAGCAGATGAAACAAGATCAGAATTATATGTTTTGATTAGCCAGCTGAAAGATGATTTTTATCTCTGTTGCTCTGAGTTTCCAATGCCAATTGCAAGCAATGGCTTTTGCCAACTACTGGATGTCGTGGCAGTCTCAAAGCTTTAGGTTTAATTCAGTTTGAAGACTTACTGTGGTTTCTATTTTTCACAGTGGTTACCCCACTGATGTTAAATTACAGTGGAAACAGGCAGCTATTTAACTTTTCCCTTATAAGCATTTACAATTGATATTATAATTGGTGCTGCTGTTGCAAAGACAACTGGATCATTTCTCATTTTCAGAACCTAGCTACTACCACAGTTTCCACACTTACTTTGGTTGTTCCACCGTTGCCATATACGCCACTGGGGATATTAACTGCACAGTGCTGATACTCTTTGATAACTTGGGATAGCTAGCGATACCTACTGAAAAAAAACAAAAGTGCTATTCTCTGTCTGTTTTGGTTGCACAATGGTTGATGGACTCTCTTTGTGCTGTAAATCAAGCCTTCATTTTCACAGGAGATTGTACCCTGTAGCAGACAGAATTGCATAGTGGCTTCTAGGGACCCAATCTAAAAGCTGATAGTTTCATTATTCTATCTCCATTACACTGTGCAATCAGCATTTACTTCATAATGATAAGTTAAAGTAAAAAAATGTATCTATTTCCACTTTAAGAAGTGAAGTAAAGCATGACATTACATGAACATCATCAGAGGTCTGAAAATGATTGCTTTTATTAACATTTCTGGTATAAGCGGCACAAAAAGGATAAATTAATACATTTCTCACATTCACTAAGGAGCTTTATCACATCTAGAGGGATCTACAGTGTAGACGGCTTGCTGGTCCAGAGGGACCCTAATGGTGCCCAATCTGTTCATGCACAAAGAGGCTTCGTGCAATTGTTACCCACGGATCAGCCATAGATGTAGAATTGGCCACTGAAGCATTCACACAATCTGTCCGCATCAAATATGAAAATAACTTAATGATCTCCTCATTAATTTGTGAAGTCATACAGAAGCTTTCCGCTAAATCAGTTGTGAACCAAAAGAAAGCTGCTTTCAATTGTGATAATGCAGTACCGTTCCGCTGGATGCAATTTTCCATTACTCGCGAGGTCTGCAAAGATCACGTACTGTATTTATTATGCAGCGGCTCATCCTGCTGTGCTTGTACACAGGAGGTGTCAGTTTTGCATTCTCTCTCCCTGGTTTTGAATTCAGTCTTGATTATGTCATTATATGGCAGCCGCATATGGCTGCACTGCCTGCGATATCTCCAAGAGCCACAGCAGGCAAGAAAAGGCAAAGTGTTCAAGGATTGCTGTCTCTATTTGCTTTCTCTCAGCAGGTTGTCAACAAGTAATCGGTCTCCATACAAATGATGTTTCAGTCTTAGTCATTTAATTGTTACTGGTCTGTGTGCAGTGGATGAAACACAGAAAGTGATAACAATGCGCAGTTCCAATTAAATTCACTCATGTGTGACTTATACTTGAGGAATTGCTTTCTGCTCCAGTCAGAAGTGTTTAGGTCTTTACAGCCCTTTGTCTGCATTTATGCAAACATAGCATGTTTCATGACTATATGCAAAAGTTCTGCATCATATGGCACTGTTGAACTCTGGTCTGCAGCTGTGTTCTAACCAGATAGGAAATTACTGAGCAGCCACAGATATGACTTGGAGTACATTTTTATCTCTGTAAACAACTGGACATGCCCTGTTTGCGTATGGCTTTTGCGAGGAATTAATTTATGATTTTTGCTTTATTGCTTTTGTACTGTGCTTAACAGACTTGGAGAACTTCAAGACCCAGAGAAGAAGTCCAGTGAGGGTTCGTGAAGGTCAAGGAGTGGTCCTACTGTGTGGCCCACCACCCCACTCTGGAGGTAAGACTATTCTGATGTTCTCTATCATGTGATTTTTATTTTAATCACTATCTTACGCAATTAGTCATATGCGCTGCTCTTCCACTAAAACTATCAGTATCAGTAAAGACTCATCTCGTGTTTATCTGGGCAAAGAGGAAGTCACGTTTGTGCTCTCCCCGTCAGATCTCTTGGCTGTTTGTTTGTGTTGTTGAGGTCAGTGGAGTGAGTCATTTTTACTTTGGGACACTCGGGCCTGTCAGCCTGATTTTCAATGGGGGCGAGGAAAAACTTTGGCATGCAGACTGGAGAGGTTGTCTGTAGCTGGGGCCCTGCCAAGCTGAGTAATAGAGCCTCTCTCTGAAGGTGCTTTGTTTGCTTCACATCAGCCCTTTGCATCCATGACATTATCATTGGGAGTTAGCATCCCGTGCTATTAACTCCTACACAGGGGTCTGGAGATTGGATTTTAGTTTCTCCAGCGAGCAAGGCTGAACCTAATTCTCCACTGGAGAATCTGGATGTACTGTAACACAGTGCACACAGCAGGAGTGGAGAGGAGCTTTCAGACATTATTGCTGAAGATAAGTTTTACTGATAGGGTTTTTACTGTAGGTGTTTTTCTCACAGACAGTTTTCTTTGAAAAAGCATTGACTCATCCATTTTGTGGCGATCTCTTAAGGTATGTTATAAGGATATACTGGTATTTCCAGTTGAGCCGGAGCTTAAAATGTTTTGTGTCAAAAAGCTGTGGTTACTTTTAGTATTATTTTTATCTTGTAATATTATTCTACCACCATGATTTAATGTTATTGTGTATCATCTGGTTGTATGGTAACATGACAATTTAAATATCTCATTTAATGCCAAAGAGTTGAACATGGTTAATTTTATCTCTCTTTTTTTCATTGTTTAAGTCATTTTGCATACATTACACACATCATGATCACAGACTGTATAAAATAATGACGGTAGCCGACGTGACATCACCCATTGGTTTGTGGACTCTGACTATGGCATTTTGTCCGTTGCCATCTTGGATGTTTGGAGCCAGAAGTGACCATATTTGGATGAAATGGTGGAGCTAACCCTCACTCTAGCTGCTGGCTAGGTTAGACTTACAGCTTAACTTACAGTTATGTTAACTTTGATAATATCAATGCTAATGCTGATTTTTGCACTGGAAAAACACACATCTGACTCCTTAGAGGGTCTTTTAATACACCCAAACACTGAGCAGACTTTTTTAGGCAAGCAAAACGTAACAATTAACTTTCATGCACTGGGAATACACTAAAACAGCAATAACTACACCTGACTCCTGTCTGGAGTTACGGCATGGTTATGCCAATTAACCAACGTTGTCACTTTGATAGCGACTTGTCAGTGGACGACACCAAACTTTCACCCAAAGCAGCCACGCCCTTAATTATAAAAGCCTTAGTAATATTTAATAGGGTGAATTATATAAAAATTCACCCCCATGCAGTTGTCATGAAATTAGCTAAAGAGACCAAAACTGTTCTCTGCACCAGGCTGTAAACATGTTTATTTTGCCAGCCTCAAGTGGCCATTTGAGTAACTGCAGTTTTCTGTAAATATGCAGATAAATACTGAAAAGTTTTTTGTTTTTTATATTTTTATTATTTTTTCGGGCTTTTGCCTTTAATGAACAGGACAGAGTGAAATGGGGTGAGAGAGATAGCGGGGGGGGGGGTGACGTGCAGCAAATGGTTGCAAGCCGGAGTCGAACCTGCGACCACTGCAGCGAGCCATCGCCTCTATACATGGGGCACTGGCACTATCCACTACGCTACCGACGCCCCATAAATACAGAAATGTTGATCATTTTAGTGCAGTGTTACCCAGAGCTTTACATCTCTCTATTTCTACAGTACATCTCCTATGTCGATAGGCCTACACTCTTATAAACAGCAACCGAATGAAGATCAGCTCTGCACTCAGGATTTCAGCAAAATAGGCTCTATGATGCTTGTTAAGGTTGCTTAGCAACCTCAGATGCAACCTGCTGCTGCGCTCTTAAAGACTGGCACAGAAAAGTCACAAGAATAGCGCCCAGAGCCCGACCTCCCATTTCCAGGCAGTTAAAGATGCAGTATGTGCACGGCCCCTAATTTCCAGGGCTGGTACCTGCGGTTATTCCACAGGCTAGTTAATAACACGTTGGGCAGGAAATCCAAAGTGTGGGATCATTTTGAGAAGGTGAAGGACGAACCCAAGGTGATATGTAAACTCTTCACTGGTCGACTACAAACATGACGTATCCTCTGAAACATGGAAGTAGCTACATGCCCATTAGCCACATAGCACAATCATTACTGCTTTGCCGGCAGCATCTTTAACAGGCAGCTCGCTCAGTGTGTGACGTGCATGTGTAGATAAAATATAGGCCTATATTAATGAAGGGTCATTATTACGGTTTTGTATTTCTCTGTAGTGTAGCACAGTGTTAACAATGTTACTGGTACTATTCTTTCTCACACCTTCAACTCAAACCATTGTGTTGCCCCACCCCAAAATATGTTATTTAATAACTAGTCAACTAATGATCCTAAATGACTAAGGTTGACTAAGAAAATTCTTAGTCAGGGCAGCCCTAGAGGTGACGTTATATACAGATGTAGCATTTCGTAACATAATATTGACTTTTGGTTTCACACAGGACACAAACCCCAGTCTCCTTGGTCAAAGTCCTGTCTTAGTTTGACCCATCAACCACCCCGACCTTCCTCCCTGTGCAGACTTTTTTCACTCTTTATACTATGTGACTTCCTCTTTCGCTCCAGTCATATCACAGCGGATAACCTGCAGTGCAAAGGTGACATGATCACAGCCTGCTGCCTCGCGATTACGTGGGTTATAAAGAGAATATAATGCATTACATTTCATAGTGAATAAGAACAGCCTGCCTTAAATATACAGTGTGGCATTGAAGAGCAGCTAAAAAACTGAAAAACCTTTACTAAAGCTTCGGCTGCTGGGTGCTATATGTAACATAAACACAAATTATTGCTGGTGTCATTTAGGTAAAATTTAGTCCACTTATTCACACTGCTGTTGGAGACCATGCTGTTCAGCTGCTGAAATGAGAAGAGGATGATGTGTTTTTGTTTTTATCACACAGTCACTTGCAAACCTAAGAGTAAGCTTACATTTGTAGTGCTTTGTTGTGTAAATGTTATAATGAGACATCTCACCTTGTGTTGACAAGAAAAGCTGGGACAATGAGCCATATGCTTACATTTGGCAGCCTCGTAGTGTAATGGCCTTTTTTTTTTCTTTCTTTTTTTTTTTTTTTTTGTTAGACACATCCCCTGGTGGAAGGTGTCCAAATGCCAACACACACTCCAGCCAGCTAAAAACAAAACAGCGGCATTGTCAGGAGTGTTGGGCTGTAGTTGCAGTGTCATGACAGTGTCCAAAAATATTTTGAAAGATTTGGCAACAACAATTTAAATTCAACAGTTTATTCATTATTCGTAGGGAAACAGCACTGACTTAGTCAGAGCAGTGTCCCATATGCAAAAATTCTGTCTGGTTTCCTTCTACAGGCTTGATGCACTGTCTGGTGTGAAGGCAATCGTGCAGGCACCAGGCTAATGTTTACAATTTGGAAGAGGGAGATTGCTTCCTTTTTGTGAGTGCATTGACAGGGAGTGTGGCGCTCCCTGGACAACCTTTCGGGTTTTAGCGATGAGTGCAGAAATGAGTCGACATTGACTGACTTCTCCTTGGAAACATCGCATGTGCCAAATCCTCCTGGGTAATTTGCAAACAGGCTGCAAGTACTGTTTGCAAGCCAGTCAGAAAATGGAGGAGATGCTCAGTAACCAAGCGTTAATTTATGCGCTTGGAAATGTATCGATGAAGTTTAATGAGTCACCTTTAAGTCACCTTTGAGTTGAGAGAATAATTTTGACTGTTTGTGTGGTTAATGAATGCTGAAGTCAGTGTAGGTTACACTGCTTTATTCCTGGCTACATACTGTACATTGTAAAGCATTTTAAATGCTGTATATAGTTGTTGCAGCGTTGCATGATTTGTTCTAGTGGGTTAAATCAGGCTAAGTGGAGCTACAGGTGTTCAATATCCACTGCAGGTAATTGTTTCTATTCAGAGCAAGTGATTCATTGCTTGATCTCATATCCCTATTGTGTGAGAACAGTCCTCATATTTTTGGCAAACTGAGGCCAGAAAATAAAAATCAAAATGTGATGATGTGCAGTAATTGTAATTTAAAGTTTGTCAAACCCGGATTTTTCCTGATGGCAGTCGTGCGAGGACACAGAGACTACTACATGTGTAGCATAAGGGTGGCACAGGAACAAGTTGTTAAATGATGAGTAATAATAATAATAATAATAATAATAATAAATTTTATTTGTTGGCGCCTTTCTGAGCACCCAAGGACACCTTACAATAAAAACATACAAAAATACCAATAATACAACATTAAAAATAGAGAGTACGAAGGAAAGTATTTGAAAGATTTCATGTAAGATAGAAGAAGAAAACCAAGGGAGGTTATTAATGTTAAATCTTAGGAATTATTCAGTGCTGCTGCTCCGCTCTGGTAGGGACTAGAGGTGTTGGAAGACCTTGACCAGAGGTTATAAGGCTCATTGTGTAAAAATCACACCTGCATTTTAAATCATAGAAACACATCTAATGAAGGATCTAATTTTATTCATGTTAACAGCAGGTGGGAGCTTCACCCCTGTGAGAAACATCACGCGTGTCATTTAAAAAAAACCTTCCAAACTCACCTCCTCTAATCATGTGCATTATCTCCATGTTATTTTTTTCACACACATTAAGTGTGTTGCTGTCAGCGGTGCAGCTTCCTTTTTTTTTCCTGCTATGGATGATGAAATGTTTTGTTTGACCTTTTAAGTAACAGATGGTTAAACCAGCAGGGGCTTCTATATTCATTGTCATCTCTCGTTGTTACACTCTTGTGCAATGAGGGGATTTCAGGACACAATTTTATTTAAATCAGCATTAAAAATGTAACATCTCTCTTTATAAACTCATTTTTATAACATTTAGGGGAACTCCCTCGGCTTCTGATGCTGCACTTTGCTCAAGAACTCCAGCTGCTTTGTTGTGGCTGTGATCTTGCATATTGACAACATCACATTTCACAGATGTTTACCAAGATGTATGCCACAGTGTGTTTGGGATAAAAGTGTGACTAAATCATCGCAGTTGCTATATCTGGGTCTTGATGTTTTTGTCTTCAGGGAAATGTTAATAGACTTATTCAGTAATTCTCTTCAATAATTCATGCTCATCTTGTCTGTCATTTGTTACCAGAACTTGCTCCTTTTTATTTTAGACCCCAAACTCCCTCCGGACCTTCCGCCAACATGACACTGATCATTTGGGACTAGAGTCCTGGAGGGATTGTTGTCAGTAACCAACACTGTTACATTGCACCTGGCCCATATCTGTCACATCCAGTCTCATATGAAGCCTTTACCTGCTCTAGAAAAAAGGAACGATAACTGCATGCATGCTAATATAAAATGTGTAGGCCTGTTAAATGTTTGCCATCATCATTTTATTATCTAGGGGAAACACAAAGGTAGCACTTCTGATGTCACTGAGCTGCATAAACTCACATTATATTTGGAGTAAATGCTTCCTCTCATTACATGAAAATATAATCCTATGACTTCAGATTTATGTTTATACATGCTGTGTAGCAGTCTCTTTTGCTGCTTGTTCCATGACTCAATAGTGCCCCTCTGACTTATCAGTGTTGATAAAGTACATCTTATTAAAACCGACCCTTACATATGAAAAGAGATGCATCCATTTCAAATATTGTAAACGTCACTGCCTTCATACTTCCATGCGTCCTTTATGATTGCATAGATACAGCAAATAGATGGAGTCAAAAACTTCACACAACAAGAAACAAGGTGACGAGGGAGGAGGTCGATTATTGCGCCCTTAAATGGTGGCAGCGTTGTAGACGGCGCTGATGTCTGCGGCCATAAATGTTATGATCCTGGCATGTGGGCAGAGAATTCTTTCCACTATATTAAAGATTTGTTCCGTTCCTCCATTGTTTGAATTTCTTCGTCATTTCGTACGGTCCTAGCTTGCTTGAAATATGCTACACTGACTCCACGATCTTTGATGGTGCTGCTCTGTTTCATTCATATCTGTCAGCTTTCAGAAAACGTGCACAAATATGGTTGCAATGAATGCAAAGTAGAGACAGCAGGCTCAGTATGTCTCCATCTCTATATCTAGCACTGAGCGTAAATGAGCCCTTATCTGGGATTTGTTCGATTTGTTTATTTTTTAATATTAATTCAACAATTTTTGAGTTTTGAGTTAATCTGACTAAAATGTATAAAACCGATTTCACCTAATTAGTTTAAGGCCAATAAACAACACTATCATTGTGCACTGAAGATATTGTGCCATGTTGGGGCTAAATGGGTGGAGTTTCCCAGCATGCCTTGAGACAATGTGTTTAAGGCCTTAAGCCGAGGAAAACTGTGTTTGAATGTGTTCTATATCACTTAAATTACCCATTATGCAGTGATTAATGTTCATGTATTTGACAATGGTTCTAATGGGTTACAGTTAATGTTGTGGTAAAAGACATTTTGCATTTTGAGTGAAGTGGTACAGTACACACAGTTAGTGACCTTCCGCCTGTGAGGATATTAGAGTGTCTGACACAGAGTTGTGCTGAGGTGAAAGAATTCATGTCTTTGCCTAATAGAGAAACTAAAGCTCCCCACAGTATATCTTAATAGATCAATGAAGTTTTAAAAATAAGTTGTAAAATGTGTACTTAATGTTTTTATGTTCGTATGACATTGAATTAAATGCTCAAACAACAGCTACAAAAATTATTTTAAACTGACATGAAATTCCTGTCAGATTAAGGTCATGTGATACATTTATTTTTTTCTAGTGTACACAAAACTTTTATGTTACTGTATTGTAATAAACTAAAAGTTGTGAGTGCAAGCTGTTTGGAAAAAAAAGTTAAGTTGTGTTTTTTTTCTCCCCTAAATTTTCTTTGAGGATTTTCTTTTTTTAGAAAATACAGTGAATCTATTTTTTACAGAAACTGTGTTTGAGAAAAAGTCAAGCTAATTAGTGAAGTGATGTCAGGTCAGTTTTTTAACATACTGTTCAACATATTGTTAAATTAATTTTAAAAAATGGATGCCAAAGACTTAGAGGGGTTTTTTTTCACAGAAGAGAGATTTTGTTCAAATACATATTCAGAACTGACCAAGAATTACACATGCATATATGACACTTGATACAAAAACGTGAAACACAAAGTTGCTCCAAATCCAATAAGCATTATCTGCACTCACACTGTCCACAATAAAGTTATTCGGGTGAATGGTGATTAATTGCTACTCTCGGTCAAATTCATTCAAACCGGGTCAGCCTGCTCCCCTGCTGTTTTTCCTCATACCAAATACACACAGCCAGAGCGCGCTTTTGTCTGACCGACCACTAACGTGCAGCCTGCTTTTGTTTATACCGAGAGCCCCTTCATTCCTTCTTGTTGCGATAGATCATAGCTGCTCTCTGGAGACCTTGCACAGTGCTCAGAATGATCCATTTTCTGACAATATTTTCGGCAGCTGTCATCGTACATTATGCCTATTGATGGAGATGTTGAGGATGCTGAGATGTGCTTTAGGATGAATCATCTCCAATTTTCTAACATCTTTGCTGAAAGGCTAGCCCGACCGTATCTGCTATGGTAATGATGTACCCCATTTTAGGTACATGCTCACACATTCATGCATACGCATACTGTACACCCACACAATTTACAGTCACAGTCTCTTGTCCACATTCAGCCCCTTTCTTAAACTACAGATATGAATGGCTGTTCTGACCCTGGTCACTCTGATCCACTGAATTCTTTAAAAGAGAAATAGGGCTGCAGCTAATGATCATTCTTTTATTTATTCATCTACAGATTATTTGTCATTATTAAGGTGCAGAGTGTAAAATTTAGAGGCATCTACTGGCAGAAATAGTTTATAATGTTCATTTCTATTTACACGTTTAAATGTTTTCATTAGTTTATAATCACCTGAATATAATAACTGTTGTGTTTTTGTTACCTTAGAATGAGCCGTTTATATCTGCATACGGAGCAGGTCCTCTTTCACAGAGTCCTCCATGTTGTTCTACAGTAGCCCAGAACAGACAAATCAAACACTTGCTCTAGATAGGGCCCTTTGCTTCTTTGTTTACGGATTTTTGGGAATTCTCACAGGCGCACGGAGGGTATTTTAGTCCTGCAACCTCAGCGCTAGATGCCACTAAATCCTGCACACTAAACCTTTAACTGCTTAGTCATTTGGGCTGTAAAATTATGAAAAATACCCTTCACAAGTTCCCTGACCGAATTATGTCATTTCACATATCTTGTTTTTTTCCGCACAAATGTCCAAAACCCCCAAATATTCAGTTAATTATCAGAGAAGTGCGAGGAAATTAGACAATTTTCACATATTAGAAGTTGAAACCAGTGAGTTTAGCTTTTTTTTTTTTTTTTTACTAAAACAGTACTTACTGTGTTTAATGTTTAATCAATCAAAATTGTTAATTTTATTTGTTTTTTATGTGTTGGTCAGTTAATCAAATAAATATCTTAATATTTGCAGCCCTGTGAAAACTGAAAAAGAGTATACATACATATAGTTATGTTAGGAAACTTTTTTAAAAAGGAGAAAAAAATGTCTGAACCAGTTTCATACAAGTATCAATAGGCAGCTGACTTTATCTCCAGATGTTTTTAGGTCCTAATTTAGAAGAAAACCTTATCTGTCCGTGTCTATATTCTCATAAATTAAATTAGATTTTTAAATTGGATATGATTTAGCAGAGACTTTTTACTGAAAACTGTCACACGTGGGCGAAGAGACTATGAAGGCTGCAAAATAACAATAAAAAAAGAGTGAAAAGATTTAGGCAAAAATGAGATGCATTCATGGAGACAACATACAGGTGTGACAATTACATGATACATGCTCTACTCTGTTTACAGCACTATGAATGTATTGTTGCACATCTGAAACAGAAATTTGGCTGGCATTTGAATAGACTCTCACAGTGTTGGAAAAGTGAGAAACACGCTCTCATAAAGGGTGACGGGACATAATTCATGATCAGCGCAATACAGCCTGCCTTAGACAAGGATCTGCCTCATCTCCCCTTTAAAGGATTTCAATATCCCATGCATGATTCAGGAGGCCATTATTTCATTTTAACGATGCCTCAAAACCCTCAAGACAGCTGCAGGAAGTAGTTTGGTGCAGCCAGGATGCTCTAAAACTGTGAGACAGTTTGGAGTTGCACTTAAAGAATGACCAAAATATTGTCAAGTGTCCAAGACGAGCTGCAGCGGTGTTATTCCTCCGCTCTGTAGTGTATTTGCATTAGATGTCAGTCCGTGTCATCTTCTGCTTTGAGAGGGTCTGAATGACTGTGGTTAGTCCAGCACCTAATGCATCTGACCTCCTTTCACTAATGGAAGCGAGCCTTTTAGATTTACTCAAGGCTGAAATCACTTGTTCTCTCTTTGCAGTGCATATACCTCAAAACAGAGGCTGCTCGTTGGCCGGTAACAACACACATAGCTCGCAGGGATTTCTCCCATGTGCGTGACCTGAGCCATTTCGTAGAGTGAACTTGTTGTGTGTTATGAATACAGATAGGTAGCCCTGGCTAATGGCTGTTACTGTCTAGGGAACAGACTCGCGAGTACAAACTTTGACACAAGTTGTGCATATACTTTTCTTTGATACAATACACACTTGTGCAAAAACCCACTCTGGATTCAGTATGTCCTTGGCCTGTCATGTTGTATTTCTCATCCCTTCTCTCAGATCATTAAGGGGGAATTGATGCTGCCTGTTCATTATACAAGGACTAAATGGAACCACAATGAAAATCTGCCACTCACTGTCAGTCATGATTGCATTATTCCATTACCGCCCATCTGCAGGAGGCTCTCAAGTCAAATACTCAAGTACAACCATTGGTACTTTCCACTTCCTATTTCCTGCTTCCTGTTTCTCACCATGAATCTTTAACTAACCAATTAGTAACCTCTTATTTGCTGTTGTTCCAGTTTGTCGTGCCCTGCACGTTTGGAAGATATTGTTTCAAAAACAGACATTAAATATACATGACCTTGTCAGGATGAGAGCTGGGATATATTATTTAGTGGAGAGGGAGGATAATACAGCTGTTCTCTCCGCAGGTCGGATGGATCAAGCCAAGAAGTTATGGTTGATACACATGACAGAGGCTGGGCTGGAGTTCATGGCGGTAGAAACAGCGAGCAATAAACATTGGAAATGAAATGTAACTTCTCTTACCATGCGTCTCTGAACAGTATATCAAAGTTATTAAAAGAAAAGTCCACTTTTTTTGGAAATACACACATTCACCTTCTTGAGGAGTGTTAATGCCCAACCACACCAAACCAACATGAAATAACTAGTGGTGATGAAGGTCGACTGTTGCGTTGCGTCATGTTGCCTGTGTCTCAGCCAAAAAGTAGCACTTGATCATGCTGCAAAAAGTACAGCCAGCAGCCAACTAGCACCCATGTTCTGCGCCTGTGTGGGAGGAAATAACTTTCCATACCAGTAGGTGGTGGTAGTCTGTATCCATCATTCAAAAAGGGAAACAGAAAGACCGACAGGACGGATTCAAGATGCAAACTAGCCAGTTAGCACATCACCAACACAACCCAATATTGAAAGAACAAAGCATTTTTACCGTGCACTAGTGGACAGTAACACCTAATATAACAAGTTTGTTTTGATCTCATGCCCTGTTGACCTTATCCATTGGTTCATCCATTTCTCTTCTCGTGCATTGAGCCGAAATGCCTCTGAGAGTGATTACGTTCACATTCACACCAACAGCCAATTTAGAGTCACCAATTAACCTAATGTGCTTGGCCTTGGACTGTGGGAGGAAGCCAGAGAAAACCCACACTGACACAGGGAGAACATGCAAACTCCACAAACCCCCCACCCCGGGTTCTAACCAGGAACCCTCTTGCCGTGAGGCAACACTGCTAACCGTGTGTCGCTGTACCGAATGTAAATTACTATTTAAACCAGTATCAATTTCAAATAACCTGTCGGAGTTTAGGGGAGTTTGCATGTTCTCCCCCGTGTCAGCATGGGTTTTCTCCGGTGCTCCGGCTTCCTCCCACAGTCCAAAGACATGCAGGTTGGGGATAGGTTAATTGGTGATTGTCTGTAGGTGTGGATGGATGGATGGATGGATGGATGGATGGATGGATGTTATCTTGCTCAAAGACACAACACCTTCTTAGTTCTTACACCAACCACAGTGCAGAGAGACGGGGTGAAAGAGACAGGTCTGAGCTCTGTGAATGAAGTATTACAGTCAAGGACATTATTTTATTTGTTTATATTGTAATGTGTGGGTATCATTTGCTGGCAGAGGGCAGCCGGGTGATATTTTGCATCTATTAGTGGACTTTTTCTGGCAAATGGATAGAGGACTGTGCACTGGCGGCACACAGGGAAGCTGGGCACTGCTCATCTGCACACACTGTGATGACTCAGAGGTGGTTGAAAATCAGCAGTTTCCCTTCAAAAGTTGTTTATGTTGAAATAAATGTAGTTATATCTCTCATTGTATTGGTTTATGGACACTGTGTGAGAAATAGATGGTTCAATCCTGTTTTTTTGTTGTTGTTTTTTCAGAGGGAATAATGGAATGTCATTTTTTGTCCAAGTTTGACAGCACTAATGCTAAGCTTACCGTCTATTGGCTGTAGCTTCATATTTACTGTACAGACAAATGAGTGGTATTGATCTCCTTATCTTACTTCCAGCAACAACATAAATAAGTGTATTTCCCAAAATGTGAAGTTATTTCTTTAATGCCAGTGCACATCTGCCAAAAGGTTGTCAGCAGATGTATAAAGCTAACAGCAGGATTAGACTACATACTGTAAAGTCATATATATCTCTCTGAGGAGACTGATCTGTCTAATACACTGTGTGTTATGCAGTATGGAATCATTGCATAGTACAGTTGTCTGTCTGTTCAGCTTAAAGCTAGACTGACTAGACTGCTGCATATTTGCTCAAAGATTGTGGGTCAAGCGCTTGAGTTAAGTCTCAAAACTGCGTTTACTAAAGGAATGTTGTCTCTGGCTGTTAATATCACGTCCAACCCCTCTCACAAGTTATTTGAAGAATATGAGCTTTTGCCATCACACAGAAGATTTAGAGTCCCGCAGGCTCAATTGAACAGGTTGAGGAACTCATTTATTCCTCAGTCTGTCAACCTATTAAATCAGAGTGTGGCTTCTAAGTAGTCTGGGTGGAACACTGAATGTAATAGGCAATGAGTAATATGTTGCACTGCATCCACTCTTCATAATGTCTGTTGTGATTTGTAGCATTTAGTTTTTGATTTGTTGTTTGGTTAAATGTCGTATGTGAAAGAGTCGATGTCCTTGTACACTAGACAAGTTTCAGAATGTTCTCTGACAATTAAGTGAAATCAATCAACATTTATACCTTTGAAAATGTGGCTTATTAGACAGAAGGAAACATCATTGGCACAGAACAGACAGACAGATGTGATTACACTGTGCGGTCCAAATTTCAATCTCATGTTGTGTTCTCGGGATGGTCATAAGGTCAGGTTGTCCTCTACCAGTCCCACCCACGTAAAAACACCCACGCTGTACTTGTACTTGTTGAAAGGGAGCATTTCTCACATGTGCCTCACAAGTTCTCAAGATTCTACGTCCCATCGTGATCTGCAAGGTTTGCAGTAATATGTCAAAGCCCACACATCCTCTTGCCCCCTAAAGAGCAGAAGTGAAGAACACTGAGTCAGTAGATGAGTGTCCAACTCACGTCTCAATTATTCCCTGTACTGTAGTGCCGAGTCATCGCTTAGACAAGTTTTTACCAACGGCCAAGATTGCTTTTGGGACAGGGATGCAATATGGTCCAGAGCAATCTATCCTTGTGTCAATATGTCAAAACACCATCATTCCTTTTTATAATGCTGCTGCTTGTTAGTGCAAAGCCTCTCTGACTGCACTCCATTTGGTTGATAGTACTGGGAGTCTTTCCCAGAAGTTTTTTTATTATGGATGATGAATAGCAGACTAGGTGTTACCATGCTGAATAACATGATCTGTACTACACTGGTTTTATTGGGCATTATACAGTTTCTTATGCAGGATCTGCAGCTTAAGGGTTGATTTAAGGTCCTCCACTGCTACATGACAAGCACAAAGGGAGATGCTTGTTGTTGTTTTTTTTTATGTACAACCACTGTGTCTGTGTTTTTAAATAAATTCTTATTAGGTAATAAATCCCAAGAAGAGGTATGAAAAAAGAAGGTAGATGAAAATAAAAGAAGGCATAATTTAATGACACCATGATAACACACTTAAAGACATGTTATTTTAAGCGTTTTTTACACTGGATAAATTCACTTAATACAAATACAACTCTCCTCACATTTACATGGAAATTCTGCCAGAACAACCATAGCACTGTGTTAAAAAAAACTGCCTGCTGTTAATATAAATATCTACCTCTCTGAAGAGTCAATCATTTGTACTCTCAGCATCATCACTCCAATATAGTGAACCTGTGAAACTTTTATCATATTAAGGGCATTTATCCAACAGTGAGTAAGAGTAATTGCTCTTCAATTATAAATTGTGTTTTTAATCATGGACGGCTGGCACTCAGTCCGATCCACTAATTGCTTTATCCCTGAAGGCATCCACTCACTCTGAAGTGATGAGACTGCTGATGAAGCCCACTTTATCTTTACATGGGTATAGATGATGTATAAATACAGTATGTGTTTTTGACCTGTGCCCCGCACGCTTGACTTTGTTCACAGAACTCACCTTCACATGGATCTTCAATGAGTACCCATCATTTGTCATCCAGGACACGCGGCGATTCGTGTCCCAGAAGACAGGCAACCTCTACATCGCCAAAGTGGAGCCCTCTGATGTGGGCAACTACACTTGTGTCGTTACCAACACAGTCACCAAAAGCAGTGTTCAAGGACCACCGACTCCTCTGGTGCTGCGGGTTGATGGTATGGGAGTTTTACACTACTTAATACACAGAGAGTACAAAGTAGGGGAAAATGTGATGAATTGTTTTGTTTTGAGGCGACGCAGCTTCGAAATTTTGACTTAAATCAGCAAAGGTCTGGCATGTTTCAGCTGGCGACCATCGATTTTGCTGGTTTCTGGCTTGTTGCCAAAATGTTGCCAGCAAATTAAATCATCTGTGGCTCATTTATGTCTAAGACTTTTTGCTGTTGTCTGACTGTCTGGTTGTTGTCTAAACTTTTGTTCTCAGACAAAGATTGTTTTGCAAAATAAAACACTGCTCAGTCTGGTGAATTCACAAAAGTATTGTGCAGCTTTTGTGGTTGCTAAATTGGCACAAATAATAAATAAGACAAAAGAAACCATGTAATTCTCAAAGCACCAGCAAAGGGCAAAATGCACTCTTGCTGCACTGCAGAGCAAATAGCATCTCAGTGCTCCTGTGCAAGTTGCACATATTTAATAGGGTAATTTGCATACATTAAGTGCAAAACTGGCCCCTGAGCCTCATGGCAAAGACAGTCCAGTTCACAAAAATCAGTGCAAATAGCCACACGCAGCTACAATGAAATTATTAGCATCTTTGGAGAGTTGCTGATAGCTGAGACACACGACCAGACCGGGATATTATCTGTGAAATATTAATTCCTTGCCTGAAGTTTTGAGGAATGCCTCTGCGCCTTGTCAGTAAGGACCTGTAGCTCGCGGTCTGAAAGTTTCAGATTTATTTTTTCTCTCAGCCACGGTTCTGCCCACTGTGTTCTTGGCACAAAGGCCACATGGATAATTGCAATCATACGCAACAAAAGGGCAAATTGCACTAAGTTGCAAAACTTTATGGCCGTGTTTGTGCTGTAATGTCATGAGCACAATATCTTTTGCAAATCAGACCTTGAGATGCAGCAGGTAGTGGTTGAAAGTGATGTGCAATTCATGGCAACTGCATTCTTTGTGAACTCGCCATAGTGTTGTGATGAAATTTGAAAGGACAGAAAGTAGACTGTGGTTCTGTTGGTTTTCTTTGAAGTTGACATACATCTGACTGACTGGTTTGAAAAAGAGACCCTGAGAAATCTTATTTATAGAACTCTCATTGAGCGATGATGTCCACCAAGGCCAAATGCTTCATCTCCTGATGTTTATGAAAGTGAATAATAAATTGTGTATGTGTCACGTGATAGGGATCAGCTCCAAAATGTAATGGGTTCTTCCTTGGCCCATGCTACACCCTTCCACCAAGTTTAAGGAAAATCGGGCCAAAAGTTTTCTGTAATCATGCTGAGAAACAAACAAATAAACAAACTGAACTGTAAACATAGCCTTCTTGGTGAGCAGAAAAAAAGCATTGAAGTCACAATCCCAGTAGAGGTCAGAAAAATCACAATTAGATGTTTCCCCCTGAGCCACTGGACACAATACAGTGTTCAAAGAAACAGAGTTATAAATTCTTCCAGCTAACACAGTCATGACCTAAACTTTGTTTTGATCTTGTTTCTTTGTGACCTTTTCAAGCCTTGAGCTGAAAGAACTCCCTTCAGACAAACATGGCATCATTTCTCTATTTCTTTTTGCAACTCCAGGTGTGATGGGCGAATACGAGCCAAAGATCGAAGTGCAGTTCCCCGAAGTTGTCCCCGTTGCTAAGAGCTCAACTGTCAAGCTGGAATGTTTTGCACTCGGAAAGTACGTCCCACTGTGTGTTATTATACACAGTCATATCTACACCATTAGCTGTTGTATCAGTCTAAGCTGCATGGTAATGTGTGAGGACCCTGTGAAGTGTCTTTGACAGCAGAAGATTTCACATTTTAATGACTTCATCTTGTGTTTTACAGAAGTAACACCCACCAGATTAATTAAACATCGACATGCTTTATTAGTGTTTTTCAGTGGTATCATATATGTGTGTTGGCCCGAGCTGAATCCCTAGTTGAGATGATCTGCAGGAGTATTTTTCATTTCGTGGCCTTGCTATGTGTGTTTTTCTTGTGCTTTTAGTCCGGTGCCAACCATCAGCTGGAGAAGAGTGGATGGAGCCTCTTTTGGCAGGAAGGTGGACATAAATAAAGCCAGCGGAGTTTTAGAAATCCCTTACTTCCAGCAGGAGGATGCGGGAATATATGAATGTGTGGCTGAGAACACCAGAGGAAGAAACTCAGCTAAAGGAAAGCTGTCTTTCTATGGTGAGTGGGAGGATGGTTTCGCTGACTTTGATCCAAAACTGATCTCACTTCACACTTTTTTGTCTTGGGAACAAATAATATCTTATGCCTTCAACCTGTCAGTGCTCTTCCCAACATATCATGTACATTTATAGACTTTTACCAAATCTTCTACCTATTGATTCATAGCCTCGGAGGTTGACTACTGCTGAGCCTGATTGAAAATCTTGCAGAATAAAAGTGTAGCTCTGCTGCAAGTCCAACAAAAAAAAGTTTAATTTGTTGTCATGCAATCTGCAGCTTTTATTAGAACCCATATATAACTGCATCATATAGTGGAATGTGGTAATAAATTAACCTATTACCAGTAGTTCATTTCTGACAAGCTCTTTATTGTGCCAGAGGCTAACACGGGGCCGTAGTGCACACAGATTTATACCACCTTTCAGGGAGAGGTGATTTTTCCCCCACCAACACTGGACTTATGGGCCATATTCTGAGAAAGCTTTTAATGGCCCTTGATGAAGGATTTTTATGGTCTCTCTCTCCATTATTTTGCAGTTTGTGCATTGATGATGTCTGCCCACAAGGCCCTGTAGGGATGTGCTTGACTGAAATCATCAAATCCAGATTTTTCTTTCCTGTGAAGGAGGGAGCCTTTGATATGATAATACACAGTTTTTTGCGGCACCTGTGGGTAAGATGAAATGCTTGCAGTACCTGTAGGCAGGCTGAGGATTAAACATGGTTTACTTTAAAGAGAAGTGCCTGCTCGTAGCGCGGTATAGAATCACAGCTCCGGGTCTTAAAGACTTCGAGGTTTTAAAACAATGGAAAACTGTGTGATTGTGTTAAGGTCATTTTATAAACAAGGTCATATAAGTTCTCAACAACCTGTAGCTAACACTGTCGTGGTGCTATGTTGTACGGCCTGTGCACATTTTTGTTGTGTGGAAGTCATGTTTCTCCTTGTGAGATTTAAGTCCTGTCTCATCTCAAAGCCTCACAGACTGGCCGTCCGCCAGGTGATAAAAATCTGTAATCTCATTTTAAACTCCCATAGACAGGAGCTTGTGGGACATCCATCAACTCTGTAGAAGAATGGGAGAATCAATATGGGGATGTGGTGTTTGCGACACCCAACCAATGCGGGCGCAGGAACAATAAGGGGTGGCCTCTCTTTCGATTTCCCACTTAATTGTCCTTCTGTAGTTCCAGGGGGATTTATGAAATTAGATCATGGTTTAGCAGATGACTGCGTCTGAATGGGCTCACACACGATCAGATTGACTTTGTATGGAAGCCGCTTGCATCATGTCTTCCCTTCCATTATGTTATCTCTGACGGTCTCATTTGTAATATTGCTAACAGTGTGTCATGTAGTATTTGTCTCTGCGAACTGATGTATTTCCAATTCAGCAGTGCTTGCTGGTTTCCGAAAGTGTTTATTGTGCAATTTCCTTTCATAAAAAAAAAGAACATAAAGTGAGCTTTTTCTTTTGATTGCAACATATTATCTCACTTCTCATATGGGGCTACTAAACACTTAGTCTCTGCAGGCTTTTTAAACATTACTTGAGTGAGTTGGAATTTGTTCTCACCAAGTGAAATGCACTTTAGGCAATGCACGCAGCACCGTTACCAAAGATAGGAAATACAAAGAGAAATAATCAGCAAGAAACACCTTCACTCATTTGGAAAAACAATGTTGTTGTCTGTAGGCTTCTAGACATTTCCTCTGTCATCTAACAGTTTCATGATTTTGCCTTTTTAGTTGACAGGAAAAAACAATTTCTGAGCACCAACTGTTGTGGGCAGGATACGATAATCAACTCCCCCCCCCAAAACTAAACGTCAATCCCCTTGTGAGCGCCACAACATCACTGATTTAAATAGATTTACACCTAACACTCACAGCCACATCATGACCTAGCGACAGGAGAGACTGTACCCTTGGTTTTAGCCCCTGTGTGATGGTGAGTCTTTGCCCCGCTAAAAAGTCCTTGACACCGAATGTACCGTGGATACTGTTCCAGCAGTAACTGTACTCTCACATCCCTCGAGGGAGATAAGATGAAAGGCTGTTTCAATCAAGAAAAATTAATTGCATTTTTATTAATATTATTACTTTATCAAAGTAACACAGCTGGGCAAGCAGACAGACCGACTCAAATACCTCGTTCCACTTGACCCTGGCAGGGCGTCCTGTATTTATGTGGGTGATTCACAAGGACCATAAATCTTCTTACACTGTCGCCAGAGATAAGGTGCTAGTCATTTATGTGACACCAGGACCACCATCATAAATATAGAGGCATATTCTCTATGGATTTCAGATATTTCAGAAGACAAAAAGGGAATATAACCTGTGTTATTAACTGCATTGCTAGAAAAGAATTACTACCATCCCATTGTACTGTAAGCATCGCAAGAAATATAATACCAGATTGTTGTAAAAGATCTGCATCAGTGTTACTGATTGAAGCTGGTTGCACTAAATCCAATAGCTCTATATCCTTTAGCTTTTAGCCTCACAGTGAAAGGTTTCAACCAACCTATTGATTCTCCCACGTGTTAAGTTTATACAGTTGTTTTTATTTATATATTTTTCAAGTCGAGGTGAGCTTTGGGTTAATTGGAAGTGGATTTATGATTTGTGCCCTTGGATGCCTCTTTAATGAAGTAATTGCCCGCTTGGTTGGTTCATTGATTTATTCTAAAAGTGCTGCGTACTGGAAATGCTCAAGCGTTTGTGTAGCGTTTATGTGTTCATTTACAATGTGTGGTGTGTGACCTCACAGCTGCACCTCACTTGACTGAGAAGCCCCAAGACGTTCAGAAGACCATCGATGACACTCTGGTGTGGGAGTGCAAAGCCAGCGCCAAGCCCAAACCCTCGTACCGCTGGATGAAGAACGGAGAGCCTCTGGACCCCATGGAGGTAAGGGAGTTTTTTTAATGACAGAAACAACGAATGCACAACATGAATGTGAGAATGAGTTCCCTCCACCGTGCAGCACTAAACCCCAATAGCACAACAAAAGAAAAACAAAACCCCATCAGATAATCAGTCAAGAGTGTCCACCACTCTTTCATGCTGTAACGCCAAATAATGAAAGATGTTTGGTAGAATGATCAAATATTTACTGTCTTTCCAAACCAGACTCCAGACTAATTCAATCAATCGCTGTGCAAAGCTCCGCCTCTGGCTCTCTTTCTAACTTCATTGTAGTTTAAACTGCAGCTCCTACTTTAAATTAAACATTGCTTATAAATTCATTGCTGTTGATAGGGATGGGGATTAGGAACCTTTTTCAGTTGAGAGCTGGTTCCAAATCGTCCCATCCACTGGACTCATATGCCTCCGAGCTTATCATTTCCTTTTAGTGCCAGCATATTACTCTGACAATTGTGCATTGCAAAACAGTGACGCTAAACTCATGCGTCTACACTGCTGGAAACTTGCAGCAAGGAGGAGTCATGGCGGACGTCCGACTTCATTTCTAGAGGACAGATGACAACAGTGCAGCTTGTAATGTTCGTAACATAGTGATTTTAAGTCAGGGTGGAAACACCAGTGACATGCTGAAACATCTGCAACAAGGCGCGATTTCCAGGAATGCCATGTATTTGACACTCAACGCACCAGAGTCACTGCTTCCTATGTATGTGATGCTGCGTTCAAATGCAGTCAGGGAGATGGCAGACAGCAAACCGGATATTACTTTAGTGGACGAGAGAAGCACGATGAAATTAGGTGAAGCTGGCAGAGAATACCAGCAACAGTAATGGTATACAGCACTGCCATTCAGATGTCAAATACGTTAACTTTGCCATCCGCAGCGGAATTTACAATCAGATGTTACGTACCTACTTCACACTAGGCGAAAATACAGGCAACCTGGACAGTGACTGGACATTACTAGAAAAATTAGAAAAATACCTTTTATTTTACATATTTTATCCCATTATTTGTGAACAAAACAGCATCATTGTCAGGCGGTTTGTTTTTCTTGTGCTGTCCAGAAGGTGTTGTCTGTTTTCTGTCTACCTTTTGCCTAATTCTATGTGAACGCAGCATAACAGAGGGTAAATATCCTGTGGTAAGATAACATTTCAATCAGGGGAGACAGAAGAGTGAAGTTAAGCTAATATTTAATATGCAATATGAGTGTACAGATTGACAGATGATTTGTGCTGGTTAAGATTTGAGTGAAGTCTTTGGCACTTGGACACCAGAGGGAGTGGTGGCTGCTGACTCTGAGGCTGCTGGCTGATGAGGCAGATGAGGCTGATGAATCCGTAAAGACTAGGTGGTGACGGGGAGGTGGAGGGCGCGCACGACGGCAGCAACAAAGAACTACGGCAGAGACAGAACTATATTTAAAATGAGGAGCAGTGCGATGATAGGTCGAAACACAGCTGATGACTCGATTGACAGACCCAGACAATGACACCTAGAGATAGTGAGCATGCGTGCAAGGTGTGAATGGCAGGGTGAGAAAGAAAACTTAAGCCTGAGGATGAGAAGTATTCTCTTCCTGACTGAACTTTCTCTAGGGCTTCATTAACACCACACAGGCAGGCCTCGCAGGTTTTTTGTTTTACTAAGAAAACCATTAAACAGTGGAGCTTTTACACACCTGAGTCACACGCATGCCTTGTTTCTACTCTTTTTCCACACTGTGTTTATTCTCAGAGATATTTAAGCAGTTGCATTGATGCTGAAATCCTACATACACATATATTTTTTTTTCACACAGAAAACTGATCAGGAATCGATAAAGAATCCAACCAATGTGCAGAATCAGTTATTTACTTGTGCACTCCAACTTTTAGCAGTGCCCAGTCTTATGAAGGTGTGCAGCATCCTTCTGACAACAAACACATTAAAACTGCTGAATGCTGCAAGGCTCAGTCTGACAGGTTTGTATTTAAATGGTAGCCTGTTGTTGTTGTTAGCAGAGTGTCAATACATTGTTTTCATTAGAACAGCCCCCAGGCAGTTAAGTGGATGGATAGAAAGGTAATTTAATGTGTAAGATGAAAGATAAGACTACAGTAGATTCAGCAGCATGCTACTTAAAGGATGCACTGTGTGTTACCGCGCTGTTTGCCGGATTCATTTTGCTGAGGCGTGCGCCATGGTTCCAACTCTTAGGCTCGTACTTGGCAAGAACATGTCACTTTGAAATGGCTGTATTTGCCTGGGACTAAATCTGGCAATAAAAGTGTGTGTGTATGTGTTGGGGGAGGGTGTTTGTATGTGTTTTGCAAAGAAGCCAAAGTGATGCCATTTTCTGCCTGTCATCAACCAGGGACTCGACAATTTAGCGCTCAATCCGTCCTATCTGCTTCTCTCAATTTTATCATTAAGTCTCTTCTCTCTGGGGAGGGTGAAAAATGCCTTATCATCCAAAATACATTTCACATTTAGGCAATTTGCCTTGTTTTGTGTTATTGTGCTGCTGGAGTGAGTGTGCTTTCTGCCTAGAAAGAAGAGCTCCAGTGAATCACAGTCACTGATAGTGTCAGTGTTTGGATTGGGTAATGAGCCCAAAAGCAGTCTGTTGCTGTTTTGTTGGACACGTCTTTAAAGGGGGCAGGTGGGTTTACTTTGCTGCAACTTCAATTGCGAGCTGAGATAATATTCAAAATCTGGGGCACTTTAATTAAAGAGCCGAATCACAATGCACACGCAGTGGAGAGATTACAGAGTTTTGCACTCCAAATAGTTTCCCATTATGACAGAAGTAGTTATCTGCAAATGCTGTATGTGCAGCGAGTCAAATTTGAATCCGTATAAATGGGCATCGTTGTCATGAACGCTTCCTCTTCCTGTCATTTGTGACTGTTGGGTGACAAAGGTCACTTCCTCTATTTGCCACACATCCTTAACCACAGGAAACCCTTATCGCTCCACCTGTGCATCTCCACTATTGATTTGTAAATAACATTGTAAAAATTCCTTTGGCAGGTGGCCAAGGTAACATATTCTCTGTACATGTGGCTATATTAATGAGGTGGGGTGTTACCATTTTCAAAATGCCACCGTCAACAGCGGCAACAGTAAATCAATTTCCAAACCCAAAGGTCAGCGATGTAGAGAGAGGGAGGGAGAAGGAGAGGAAGGCCAAGGGGGCCATTTGTTATTCCTCATTAGAATGGATCAGTCCTCCTCTCCCTCTCCTTCTCTCTTTATCTCAGCATCTCTAGCGCTCTCTTTCTCTTTCTTACGCTCTCTTTCAAGCTTTTTTTTCCCTTCCACTTTCCCCTCTCTCTCCACCTCATTTTGGGCCCCCTCCAAGGGAATTAAATGGCGCAGAGGAGGGCTGTCACTTCAAAATGTCATCCCGGTGAAACAAGGACCCACTCACGCTTGTGTTTTTTTCCACTCCACCACCAGCTCCCCTTTCAGTTACATACATGAGTGTGTGTTTTTTTGTGATTTTCTTTTTTTTTTTTTTGTTCTCCCTTCGACCTCCAAAGTCAGAGAGCTGCCTTCTGAGGAGTTACCGCGCACTTTTAGTGCACCTGCTGCAATCAGGGAAAGGATCGTAACATCGCCGGCATACAACAAAGCGCCCATGATTTGCCTTTTTCACAGCTCAACTTGAAACAGTGCTGGTATCAGAGAAGAGTCAAGCATAATTAATGATAGCCATAAAGCAGACGAATGCCACCATTTGTCTCCAGCGATAAAGAGATTGTGATAGAGCCACCACCGAGTCTCTGAGGGTTCTTTAACAGGGCAGCGGGTACACAATGGCGTAGTGTGGCACCAACTGATGCACTTACACAGATCTCTTTCATCCCTTTCTCCCCCCCGGGCCCTTGCACTGTGTAACCTAAAAAGGACCATCTATCATCTATTCAGTCGCTATGACTCCCTCCCTCTTTCGCTCTCGCGTCCCCTTGAACACACATATAAGCATCCAGTCCTGCGCTGCCAAAAACCCAGGGACTACTTGTGTTCCACTTGGAAACTACTGTATCCATCCTCACCCAGGGCCCCCTCTGGCGGCGGCTCTAGCGCCAGGTCAGCCGTGTGTCCATCGTGTGACTGGGCCTCAGAGAGAGCCCTGTTTGAAGATGCTCAGCAGTGTCACTGATGTTAAGGGACAGTCCTTGTCTTTTCAAGTGGCAGTGCTGTAATGATTCCAGACGACAGACAGACTGGCGGCAGGACCCTCTGGACTACTTTGTCAGTGACATTAAAAGGTCTGGCTACACTCAATGGGAAAGATCAAGGGCAAGAACAATGAGTGCTGCCACACTTAAATTGACACAACTATAAAAAGGAAGCAGAAAGTAGTGCCAATCCGTGTAAAGGTCAAAAGGAGGAGCAGTGGGAAGAGAAGAAGTTTGTTCAGATGCTGTGTAATTACTATCTGTACTCTGCGTAGGCGATTTTAAAAGTGCATGTGTTTATTTTTAAACAAACACTGTCACATGCCGAGTATTTTCTTTTTTTTTGTCTCTGCCACCTAACGCTGTATCAGACTTGGTGGAGTATAAAATAGCCTATGTGCTGCAGCTTATTCTGAACTAATTCCTGCAAGGTTTGATTTCAACCACCGTTTGATAATGTCTCAGTGCTATGTTAAGCAGAGGGGGGTTACATCTAGTCACTGCGGGCCTATTAAGACCACAGAAAATTAGCAGTGTTTCAATTATCAACCCCCCTGAGGAGAGAAAAAGTGTGGCTAAAGCTCGAATTAGATCAGGCCATTCATCAGAATGAACACAGTTGGCATTGTGGTACTTAAAATGTCCATATATAGCACTAATTACCCACCTCAAAGCGGTTTTAGTCCAGCGCTCTCATATTAACACCTAGTATGCGATACTGTTATGGCACTAATTGGAGTGTTTTTAAGCTATCCTTAAAAGAAATGGAGTTAGATAGTTGTACATGTTTCTTATATAAAGTGAGAGGTCAGTGATGAAACAGAAAATAACATCCACAGAGTTTGTTGTTGTCTTTAATGGTTGTTGACTTAAGGATATTATATTCACTATGGAGGTCAGTTTAAATTGAGGTACATGTTCAAAATGCTGCTCGAAAAAGACACCTAACACCCTCTTTGTCACTGGACTGGCAAGAGAGCATGAGGTTGTTGTGGTGTTTCCTAATGAAGATGTCCTGACCTGCTCCATGTGTCAGAGAAACAGGCCAGGCTTGTTTGGAAAACATCTCGCCCTGGATCTATTCTGGCGCAGCTTTGCACACCTCCAACCTATTTTCAGAGCAACAGCAAGCAATTGCCTGGGCTCAATCATGGCTCGATAGGCTCCCTGAATGTTGTTGTAACAGTCAGCTCTTAAAATCTTATCTAAGCCATTTTGTTAACTCATAGACAGCAACAGTACACCAAGACAGTGGTTTTCAAATGGTGTGCTGTGCTGCCAATCCAGGTGTGCTGTGGGATTTGTGATAACCACACATTATTATTGCAATATTCAACTTGGCCTATAGAAAATGTTATGAATGAATTTTAATTGGCTGTATCAGTTTGTTGTGTGCACCCATGTCCTAATAAAGAGGCAAACTTTAAACCTTAGCTGTGTCTCAAATCACATACTTCCGCCAGTACACTTCCATGTAGTATACTATGTGCACTATGTACTTATTGGCGTAGTGAGCAAATTTCGACAGGGTAGTGTTGTCTCAAACCAAACACGGCCGTTATGCACTCACTGGAAATGACGACCGCAATTTAGCTAGTTAGCAAACTAGCATTAGCATTTGCGTTATCGTTTGCGGTACCAAATCATTACAGACTGCTAAATTAACCCAGTAAACATACTGCTGGCTTATACCCAACAATGCAGCGATGTTCGCAGTCGCACAGTCCTCGGCCGCCATTTCGAGTTTGAAAAGTGGTCCCTCCCCTTCCGCTACATAGCCAAGATGGCGACCATTGAGGGCCAGAAGTGTCCATAGTTCCACACTCAACTTCTTGACCGTTTAGAGTGCACCATCCGGGTACTCATAGTGCACTGCATTTTTTCATGCATCTCAATGTGAACGCACTTAAGCACTCAAAATATTAAGTGTAAGTACAGAAGTATGCGATTTGAGACACAGCTCTTCAATGGGGAGCTATTTGTCCCGTTTGCACGTTGGTAGCCCTGATTGGCAGCCAGTGTGAGAGATGATAACATGTAAAAGGACAAAGCTGTGAGTGTGACAATGGATCGCTTTATTGTACCGAGAAAGTTACAACACAGCCCCAACGAAGACGACCTATCACTGAAAGTACATTGTACATTTTATTGACACAAGTGTAAATTTGCCAGGCTTTAAATTGACACATAATTTGTAGGAACCAAACAGAAAACTGTCTCCTGGAATTGAATTACTCTTGTATATTAGAAAACCTTGATCTGACTGTGCTCTGTGTTCTGTTCATATAACAGTATTGTTATATAAACAGGTGTCAGTCCTTTCAGGGATTAATGTCTGATTTGCTAAAGGATCATCCGCTGAGAGCATTTTAAGGGCCAGGATGGCTCATGTGTATCTGAGGCCAGTTACTGTAACCTGTTAGCAATGCTGCCTTGATGGAAGCTCTGAGGATTTTATCCACTGGTCTCAGCAGAGGTTGATTAAACTTCTGTCTCAGCTTCATTAATCAATATTTTTTATTAATAGTGGATCCAGTGGCTGCATGTAAGGTGAAAAGGGGCACTGCAGTGACAGAACTACAGAGAATATCATCCACTGTACACCATGTCCTCAGCAGCAGCAGACAGATACAGTCAGCTGCTGCTGGAAATATCTTTCTCAGGAGTTAGTGGAGACCAGATAGATAGAAAAAAAAGATGGTGAATACTGAAACATGACTTCAAATGACAGCTACTGTTGCTCCATGTTTGGTGCATGTACAAATAGATGGTTATAAGACATAGAACTAATTTTTAAGGCAATGTGTTGTAATATATAGGGTATGTGATTTTTTTTTCTCTTTCTCAAATTTCTAATGAGATGAAATCCTTATTGTATTTGAACAACCTGTCATTTATTTTCCAGAACAGATCAATTTGTGATATTCAACAAGAAGAAGATATAATTTAGTAATCCCCGTGGGGAAATTCATTTTTTTACTCTGTTGTCATATATACACACACAGGCCCAGAATGCACACATGCACAAACAGGACCTATACATGCATTAAATAAAGAGATGGCACAGTGAGGGCGCCCTGAGCAGTTGGAGGTTGGGTGCCTTGCTCAAGGCACTTTGGCAGTGCCCAGGAGGCAAACTGGCACCTCTCCAGCTACCAGTCCATGCTTCATATTTGTCTGGATGAGGACTTGAACCATCACCCTCCAGTTCCCAACCCCCCAGTCCCTATAGACTGAGATACTGCCGCCAGAGTAAAATGTTTTTCATGTTTATAGGAAAATGGCCTGCTGACATGTGGTATAAACCAAAACTATGAACTTATTGTCTCATAAAAAACAGCTACATTGTGGAACCCTACATGAAGTACAAGCTAAACAAAAGACAAAGGAGGCGCTCAGGAACGTTACCATTAGCCTTAGAGACTGGAAGGTTCAACACCACTCCAGTGCAGGACAGAATTTGTTTGCTGTGTAATTTAGGTGAAGTTGAGAATGAGGTTCTTTTCCTGTTTTACTGTCCTGTATATAAATATGTAAGGGATGTACGTTTCAGTAAAATGATCTCCATTATTTTGGTTGGAAAGTGATAAAAATTAGAGTTTTGTTTCACAAGGGGAACCTTTGTTGTGGCTGAATTTCTTTGCCAGGCCTGGGATAGAAGGCAGAGTATTTAGGGTTGAGCACGTGTTTATGTGCATGACACAAAATAAAAAAATAAAAAATCATCAAAAGTCATTGAAATCAAATAGTTAAAGCCTTATTTTTACAATATACTATTCAGGATTATCCAGGAAAAATCAGTGTATAGATTATACACAAGTAATCCCTCTCAATCCTCAGTTATGACCCAGTACAAGTGTGTGGTGGTGTAGTAACCTGCAGAGACCCTTTGCCTATATTTTATTATTTTCTATGTTTGGGACATTTATGGGCATGGACCCCAACAGCGCTAAGAAAAGGTTGGGCTTTATAAAAAAAATGTAGTGACCAGGTGCCAAACCGCAGCAGGTATCCAAGAAATACAGCCCCGAGAAAAAAAAACTGCAAATACAGCAAGGTGAAATGCCAAATAAGAGTGAATCTGCAGTGGGCTTTTACTTTCAGTTTCACTGGCAAGCTTTACAATTTAGTAGAGTTTACAAACCTGTATCCAACAATCTTGCACACTACAGTATACTGTAAAACTAAAAAAAATAATTTAATTGAAGTTTTATGGTACCTTTAAGATTGTTTGTTTTGTCTAAAAAGATATTTACCAAAAATAGGTGTGTGTTGTATCTGTGATGCAATAAAAATATTTATTTTAAACAAAATGTAAGGTAATGTGATTTCAGTATGTTTTAGTGTCATTTTAGTTTTATGTATATTCCAGTGATTAACGGGATGGTATTGTGGATCGCAGTTATTTTGGCTTGGATAATCGTGTGATGAAACATTTGTGTGTTTGTCCCATGCCTACTTACAACAGTCCCAGCACACAGAAGGTCCTGATTGGATGTGAATCTTTCGCTGTACTGGGGCACATTTTTCCACCAGAGGCAAGAACTCAAGCCTCTTGCTGACTGCTCACCTTGTCTAAACCTGTTTAGTGTTTGTTGTCAGGTTAGCACAGCATATTCCAATTTGAATCATGTGGTGCTCAAAGTGTGTATCTGTGTGTGTGTGTGTGTGTGTGTGTGTGTGTGTGTGTGTGTGTGTGTGTCTTTAGCACGACAGGGTTCAGGCGAATAATGGAGTGCTGACGATCAGTAGCCTGAATCTAGCTGACATCGGCATGTACCAGTGCATGGCAGAGAACAAGCATGGCCGAATCTTCACCAACGCTGAGCTGCGAGTCATTGGTAAGTTCAGACACACAACACTTTGTTGATGGCCATATTTCTTACACCCACAGTCATGTTGGTAGAACATTTCAGTTTTGCTCGCTGGATTACCAGGATAATTTTACAAAAACTTGTTTCCCCCCCATTTTTTTTTTCCCCCCAAAAACAAAGGCTGTTCAGTTCATCTGAACGATAAACTCATTCACCCGCTTCTCCAAAGATTTAAACTGAGCACTTGAAAGATGAAGTTTGTTTCTGTTCTCGCCTCTGTGTTGAGCAGACTGAGGAAAAAGGCATTCGTGTCTACAGTTCTTTCGCCAGTAGTTTGCCCCAGAGTGCACCCTGGTTCTGCTCTCATAATCAAGTTTGCTGGGGGATGAGCAGTTGTGTGCTCTGAGAACAGCTGGGGACGAGAGCACCACTTTTCTTTGTTAGTTTAATGTTATATTATTCCAGTAAAGAAATTCTCCTGATTGTCTTTCCCCCTGCACGGCTGAGCTCAGTGTGGTGTATGTAACATTTAATCTTACATTTTCTTTTCTAATTTTCAAATGCATCGTTATGGTGGAATTCATTTGGTTGTTTTCTCTTACTATGCATATGTTATGCACTGGTGGGCTGTACCATGCAGCCAGTTCAACAGAGCCAGGCTCTCTTTGTCTGAGCTGGCTTCACAAACCCTGAAGCTTCAATCAGAGATGACGGGGCACCAGGAAGGTGGTTATCAACTTGCTCTTTTAACCCAGGATTTCTGCTTAAGACTCTTCGTATGCTCACTTAAAGCAAGTCACATGATGCATTCACGTGTCATTTGACACTTGAAATCGATCGATCTGTGCAGCCTACTTCCACCTTTGAAGAACAGTAAAAAGCAGCAGGGGTGTTTGCATGAATATTACTAATTGTGTGAACGCAAAGGTGAATATACTGGATTTATTTTATCCCTCTGTTTATTTCCAATGTGACAGCTTCACATTCTACAGCTCTTTAAACTCTTCACCTTTAAACTTGATGGAAATCACTTGAGTTTTGGGGTAAATCAAGGTAAAATGAATTCTACTGAGTGAATAGGCTATTAACTGTGATAAATAACAGACTAATCAATTTTATAATTGCTGTCCTATCAGCTGTAATATACCAGCAGTGTTTAAAGGACTTCATCAAATCAGGAGCAAGCATAAAAATTATTGCAAAGTGGTAACGTTACAGTGGTTTGAAGGAATTATGTCACATTGCATATGCATATAAACGTCATCCTGATTAATAATATAGTGAGCTGTTTGCTACCTGTGATTTAACAAAAGGTTCTTTTAGAGCCAGCGAGGGCAAATGGACCAGAGAACAGTGAGAGCAACAACAACCTTGTGAATAAAATGAAATCATTTTCAGCAACACTGATGTACCGTAGGTTCCCCTGTAAAAAACAAAAAAAAAAATACTACTTTAATTTCATGGCTTCATTCAGGGGCATGTATGTAACGTTATGGCCATAGATGAACAATGACTGTCATTCTGTTGTCATGGTTACAGCTCCACAAGTTTGATAAAGTGCATTTATAACATTTCCCCTCAGCTGACAATCTGTATCGTTCATAAACTGACATTGACTATAGATTGACGCTACTCAAAGCAGCGGTGAAAGGTGCCTTTTAGCCGATTTCAAGCTGAAACTCAGAACACATTGACCCGACCAGGTTAGGTTTGCTGCATAAGTTACCATGGCGATATAGCCAGGTTAAAGGAGAGCCACCTTCGTAGGATGGAAAACTCTTGCTAAGCCATTGATCTTTCTTCGTGGCACACCTCTCAGCACACCACAGAAAACTCCATTTATGTGAAAATCTGCTTGGCAATGAACCATATTCTGATTCTGATTTTGATTATTTTTGATTACTTTAAAGTCAGCTGGCCGTATTCACTGTGACAGAAGGGAACCAAGCTCATTTACTCATTGTTTCTTGCAATCAGTATTCAGTTTTACTTGAACTTAATTTGACTTTACTTCACAGATTTAAGATAACATCAAGTTAAATTTCCATTTCACACTTTTTGTTGTCACGGTACATGTTTCCAGAATGGCACCAAGAAACCTCCAGCTCCAGTGAGGTTCTTATACCTCAAGTAGTGTTGTCACGATACCAAAATCTTTGTTTCGGTACCAATACCAATATGAATTTCGATACCTTTCGATACTCTTCGGTACTTTTCCTAAGGAAAAGTCCTTTTGGATACAAACCTTTAGAACAATAAATAGTAGGGGTGTAACGGTACCAAAAAAATCATGGTTCGGTAAGTACCTCGGTACTTTGGTTGCTCAAATGTTTCACTAAGTTGGTGTTGTCTCGTGTTGTCTCCCTTTGCGAGGCAGACTTTCTCTTGGGCCAGCTGCGAATGTTGATACAGGTGTTGTCATACACACCACTTGCGCAATCTCTGCTCCAATAGGAACAAGAAAGGCGTTTGTGTGCATAAATGAGTAAAATAAATTAACTAAATTAATGAATTGAATCAATTTCAAAGTACCGGTATTTTCCAAATGCAGTATAATACCGTTTGGAATACTCTAGTACCGCGGTACTATTTTAGTACCGGTATACTGTGCAACACTAATCTCAAGTGTCTCTGCCTTGTTGTGGAGAAAAATACATTTCCTTTACAGCTACTAACTGTAGAAGCAATGCCATTATGAAAGCTGAATGTCGGCCTGCAGCATGTAGGGTTACAGTTAAAGGTGGTGCAATTATGTTAAAGTCTTTCAGGCTAAAGAATTGTCAAACAGCTAAGCAGGCAAACAGGTACAGGTTACATGAAAGGCTACGATGCTATATCCAACAGGGCAAGAAGAGTTCTATACAGTATGTCCCTCACATCATGTAGACATTAGCTTCTATGTATGTGCTTTACTGTTTTGAAAATGAGGTGCAAACTTCACTACTTATATAACCACGTAATAAAAAATAAAACTGTTTCATATCCTGGTATAAGCACTCACAGCACTTTGCTGTGGCAGTTTGACACAATGGCAAGTATTAGGAGTCTGTCAAAGCCCCTTTACTTCCTGACACAGCGGCTTTAGGTGGTTGTGTTGAGAAACATACATAACTCTGATTGGCAGCTCGACACAAAGTAACTGCATGTATGCAGGCAGGGTTGGAGCTGCAGGAGTTGGAGCTTAAATGACTGCGCTGTAGGTGTGTGGGTTTAAAACAGATCGTTAAGTGTAGAGGTGAAAAGCCTGTACGTCACAAACTCTTTTAGACTTAGACACAAAGGATCCCAACAGCGGGGCAACACAATGGTTTGAGTTGAAGGTGTGAGAAAGAATAGTATCAGTAACATTGTTAACATTACAGAGAAATACCAAACCGTACTAATGACCCTTCATTAATATAGACTTATATTTTATCTACAAGTGCACGTCACACACTGAGCGAGCCGCTTGTTAATGACGCTGTCGGCAAAGCAGTAATGATTGTGCTAATTGGCTAATGGGCATGTAGCTACTTCCATGTTTCAGATGATACGTCATGTTTGTAGTCGACCAATGAAGATGAGTTTACATATCACCTTGGGTTCATCCTTCACCTTCTCACAATGATCCCACACTTTGGATTTCCTGCCCGACATGTTATTAACTAGCCTGTGGAATAACCGCAGGTACCAGCCCTGGAAATTAACCTGACTCCTGTCTGACTGCGGAGCGTGGCCACTTCCTGTGTCTGTCCTTTCAAACTAAATTCCCACATGGTCCAGTCATATAGGTTTTGATTTATTTTGAGGTACAGCTCCTAGTAGAGTTTCACGTTTTTTTTTTTCTGCAACTAATGACATTATTGGTCGACTAACATTTGGTCGACTATTAGGGGGCAGCCCTAGTAGCAGAGAACAGCAGAATGATTGTAGTAAACATTAACAATAACAGAGAGCAAGAAAGCACAGCTGGTATTGGCATACCAATACTCTGGAAGTGTTTCAATAATCAGAACCAATATGTATTGATCAATCGATATTTTTTTGACACTATTCTGCATCTCTTTATCAAGAAAAATCTTGCAACAGTATATACATGATAAGCCCTCATTTTTAATAGTAACATGTAGTTTTACAAACAGTTACTGCAGATAAAAGAGACATCTCTCCCACCTTGTTAGCCACACCTGACAAAAATATGGACCCTATTTTCAGGGCTGCAGCTAATAATCTGAATGATTATTAGTTTTGTCTGAAGATATCAGAAAATTGTGAAAAATTACAATCTCTCAGAGTTGAGGGTGACATCTTGAGCAGACGTCCTAAATCCAAAAATATACAATTTGTAAAACAAAGAAAGACAGCAATTCTCCAGTGAATATTTGGCGATTATGAAAATTGTTTTTCAGTCAACTATTCCCTAAATCATCAGTCATGAAATAAAATGCCCAACGCCTTACTTAAACTTTGATATATAGCTTTTGTATTATTGACAGTGGTATTGATAAAGTATTCCAATTTCCATCCTTTTAAATGCTGCTTATATGATATCAGGGTGTTTATCTGTTTGTCATATACTAATGAAAGTAATACACCAAACAATATGTGGTAAAAATGTCTTACTCTGTTTAAATGCCCCTCCTACAGACTAGAGGATCTGTAGTACCTTGCTGCATTTATACATGGGAATAAACAGATTTAATTGGAGCCATAAATCCTCCAATTCTAGTTTTAGATATGAGTTCATATAAATTCCATCCATGTGTTATGAGAAAACAAGTATGACAAATGTCGTTTGTGTTGTTAGAGGAAACGCTGGCACTTCACACTCTGTGTCAAGAAATAATTGTGAGATGCGACGTGTGTATGAATACATGTGTCTCGCAGTGTGTGCGCACGTGCACCCGCACGCGTTGGCAGGTGCTCAGCCATGTCAGTGGCGCCAGGCTGTGTGTTCACTTTGAAGAGCTTTCTGCTGAGTCGGTGCGCATACAAAACAGCTCCAGACGACGGCGCCTTAGTAATTAAGGCCTAAAGGAGCGGCAACAAAGCCTCCCTCTCGTTTTACATTCTCTCATTTTTGCTTTGGAGCCCCACGGCTTAATTCTTAATGCATAATGTCCTCCTAAGGAAAATTCATGGAATTAAAAAAAAAAAAAAAGAGCCCTACCTACTTTCAAATAAAATGCCTTCTTAAAAATGATGTACCGTGTCTGTTCTCCTGCAGTGATGTGTGCATCTCTCTGTGTGTGCAAACAAGTGTGTATGTGTGTAGACGGAAAAGGATGTGAGAGCTGACCTACCTAATGGATGGAGTGACCTGCATGTTTTTAGGATGCTTCTCTACTCTCATTTCCTCAATAGCTCTACCCCCCTTCGCTCCTCTGTCTCCTCTGACAGTAAATTAAACCTCAGCTGTGTTTTTTTCTTCTTCTCCTGTCTCCCTAACAATACTTACAACCCTCTCTTTCCACTCTTCCTATCAGCCATCGCTCCAGACTTCTCCCAGAACTTGTTGAAGGCCCAAACTCTGGCCCGACAGGGTGGCGACGTTCTGATCGAATGCAAGCCCAGGATGTCTCCTCGGGGTGTGATTTCTTGGAGGAAGGGGAAGGAAGCCTTGAGAGAGAGCCACAGGTACCCGGTTTCTTTGTGCAGAGCAGTAATCGCATTGTGTGTGGGGCCACAATTGTTTAGTTTGTCTGCTTTACTTGCAGAATCGTATTTCATCGACTTGTTATTTTATTTTTCCCTACTTTATATTCATGGTGACAAACAGCGAAGAACAGAACCACAGTGTGACACAATACAATTTGAATTGCATAACACGTTCTGCACTCCACCACTTTCCCCCTGCTATCTACATTTCTTCCCTCAACTCCATTGTCCTTTTCTCTCCTGGCTGTGCTCAGAGCTGGTTTCTGCACTGTTTACTTGAGGTAATTGGCCGTTCCTGGACTGCGGCACTTGGATCGATGCACTGATCCATCAGCTCATTAGCAGCATGTAAGGCCTGGAGGGTCATTAGAGCACAAGGCAGACGATGATCCAGGCTACCATCGAGATGGGGAAGAAGCAGGTGAAATCCCCAAAAGGACTGATCAATGGCTAGCCGTTGAACAACATACATTCTCGTGTGATAGTGGCGGTGACACCGGGGGAACTAGCTGGACACCTTGTTTTATTAGAAATCAGGTTAAGTGCAGATCAATGCAATACCTCTGTGAGCTGGAGAGGAGAAGAAAAAGGAGAAACAAATGTTAATCAGACAAGAAAAACCAATTCTCCCCCTGAAGTAACAATGCCGGTCATGGCAGCAGCAGGATATAAAGTCGGTGATTGATCAGGATTCATACTGTTTCATCTCACATGGCAGCAATCAGGGAGATATGCAGTTATGGTAGAATGCAGCTTCAAACAACATGGCCTTCATATCGTTTTCCACTGCTAGGAGGGAATTGGACATATGTTTCAAATGCACAGTCACCTGCACAAACAGCCAATTACAGGAAATATACCGTATACTTGTACGTCTTCATTTTCTGAAATGTCACCATTTGATGGTATTTGCACTCTTGCAGTTCTCACAAGCTTGAAACATCCGACGAGATTAAATTGGAAGGAGCCAAAATGCCCTGATGTGCTATTGCACTTTTAGTTGTTGCGCTGTCAGGAAAAGTACCAAACTTTTTCTTTTTCTTTTATTTTTTTGAGAAATTGTTAGCTTTTCAGGTGCGCTCTCTCACTATATTAAACACAGTGCGGCCTACAGAGATCACTCAATGATTCATGTTCACTTTCTGTTTGATTACATCTTTATTTTGTGCAAGAATGCACCGGCGGGAGGCAAAACACACCTGCAGTCACATGCGGTGACGTAGTGGGGGTCCAGATTTCTCATTTGATATGGGATTAATTGTTCAACTGGCTCAGCAGCTTTTCCACGCCCAAACCACAGTGGGAGTGCAGCAGGTTTAGTCATGTCTCACCTCCCCCTGTCCGACAGTATGTCGGAGAAACTAAAGGTGCGATGTGATTGTTAATATATAGATGCCAGGCGGAGACGTTTGGGTTACAGAAGAGAGATGTTTTATTTGAGGGGGAGTAGCAGAATCAGCATCAAGATTATGTGTTGCAACGCCTGCTAAATGTTGGACCCAGCTTGCAGATTTATCATCCTCTCTAGTATTGAAAGGAAAATGCATCCATACCGCAATGTGCAATATCAATCGCGCCCATAAAGGCGAGATTTCCCATTTGAGACTTAACGTTACAGCCTTGCCCTGAAGTGGGTGAGCTGCATACAAGATGTTAGGCTTTGACATTATTGCAGCATCTCTCACAAACCTATTCCCCTGTTCCTGGCTCGTTAGCATTTACTTCCCTCCATATCGAAATGGGGCTGCTACCAGCGCTATTACAGCAGTGGCACAACACTAATCCATCCCACTGGCTCAACTAAAATACCCATAATTCCTTCTAATCTTCCAGGGATAATGTTTTCAAGGATGTGGAGCAGGGGAGAACAAATCAACTAAGAACAAGGCAGGATCTGATTAGTTAATGAAATCACGTTGTGGTGATACCTATATCAGCTCATATCCCAGGCATGTATAACAAGATAGCCTTATAACAGGGTTGCTGTGCACTTACGCAGGGAGCTACGAGGTTAACGATAAAGTGCTTACCCTAATTTAATTTCACCGCTGACCACTGCCAGCAATTGTAAAATGGATATAGGAAATAGCTCTCAGGAATATTACCTTTAGATTGAACCGCTGTGTTTAAGATTGTTACGCTAAATGATATGTATTGCTTCATCATGTAATGTGAATCAATTTATAACCCTGCTAGTAAAACAGCAAAAGCTTTCTGGATGTGTTGCCAATACAAGAACGTGCATTGCTAGTGAATGAAATAAGCAGTACTTGAGAATACTGCAAGTTCCCAGTAATATACTGAGTTAACTATGCAATCCTTCTTAAGTGGTTAAAATAATGTTTTTCATTTATGGCCTCTTAGGTTTTTTTTGTTACACCATGGAGAGGGCAGAGCAGGCCTTTAGATTACAGCCACTAGCTCACTTTAACACCGGCCAATAAGGCTGAGGTAAAGTGCCTGTTTACTATATCACACTGCTCAAGTTTTATGTACCCCACAAATTCCCCCAATACCTTAATTGCTCCGGGGCAACCTTTGAGAGAGAAGGGAACAAAATGAAAGCATTTCAGACGGATAATGCTCCTTACATCTTTGTCTTGCGCTGTCCCTTTGTAGCTTTGGAGAGGAAGAGGCCTGACATAGGCTACTGCACAGTTTAATGGCAAGTCTTATCCCTGTGACATCTCATATCCATAACTCTTTGTTATAGTCCATTACAAAGAAAGGCCCTCAGTTCAGTTAGGAGAATATTCCCCCGGCTCCACGGGGAATGGGCACGGCAGAAGAGGCTAATGTAGTTTAATTCCTTCAGCCTTTAAGGCGATGCAGGTAATTTTTGATCATTTTGGGAGGTCCAGGCTGCCTTCAAGGGATCTTTTAGAGAGGAGCGTTCAAGTTCTACTTTCAACCTGGTTATGTTTGAAACACCGGCTCAACCCCATTACACCGTTGTGCCGTTTAGAAGATAAGATGGGAGCTGCTTCTAGTGAGGATTTGCAGGGCGAGGCATTTATCAAGTAGGATAATTAATTTCGGAGTCCAGTGTGGTCGGGAAATTGTTCTACAACTGCAATTGAAAAGAAATATCAGAGATTGGTGGAATAGAATTTGACCAGAATGGCATGACTTTGCTAACTGAAGAAACTGAAGAGTGGAGATAGATTTTTTTTTTTTCTGGTATCACTTTACAGTATATGAAGGTACACACTGTGTTTTTATTAGTCATTATAAGGCACTTATTAATGCCTTGTTCTGCACAACCGTATTCTACAACTATTAGGCCATTAACTAGGAGATTTCCCTTATTTTCCTCCGAATTACTGCTTATTGATAGGAAGTAAGGAAGTTGTTGTACACAATTAAAAGATGGTAGTACCACAAGAATAGTCATTTGCCCTTACATGAACAGTATGTAAGATTAAGGGGGATTTAGTGGCATCTAGCAGTGAGGATTGCAGATTGATAGGAGGTTTTTATCGGGAGCCAAATTATCTGCGGAGGGCTTTTCACCACCAAAACAAAAAAACCCCCAGATGATTAGAACCAGTAAAAGACGCTAAATACAGTAATTTCATGTTACAAATCAGTGTTTTACCTACACTGTTTGGCTCATCACAGACAAGCCACTAATCCAGCACTTGCTAATCTGTGTTTACCTTTTTTCTCTGATAAGTTAAGATCCAGACGTTAAGGAGGTTTTCACCAAGCTAAATTATCCGCAGAGGTCTTTTTTCTCCAAAATAAATGGATCCAGTGATTTAAACCAGAGTTTCATGTTAAAAAATCCATGTTTTTCCAACACTGCTCATCCCAGGAGGGCTGTTAACTACAATCGCCGACACAAAAACCTTTCAAACACAAATGGCCCTACTAAAGCCAGTGTTTGTCCATTCTGGTCTACTGTAGAAACATGGCAGTGCAACATGGCGGTCTCCGTGGACGAGGACCTGCTTCCTATGTAGATATTAACAGCTCATTCTAAGGTAACGAAAACACAAAAAATCTTATTTTCAGGTAATTATACACTAAAGAAAACACACTTATTACATCATATTCCATTTATGCCAATACATCGCCCTAATTCCTACACACTGGACTCAAATGTGGTCTATTCTCATGTTACGAAACACAAAACTACAAGCGCTTTAAGTGTCCAAACAACTCTAAATGAAGTCTTTTTAACTCAAATTATGTTCCCCATTCTAAAATGAGGTACTGCTCATAACTATTCTGAAGTCGCCTCCTCTTCACACTTAGTAAATCCATTATAGCACAAAACTACTTCAATTAATATCTCCTTTATTATGCACCACTAAAGAGATTTTCAAACATATCTATTAAAAGTGTACTGCGCATCACTTAAGAAAACAGGGTGTGTTAATTGCAGTAGTTGTGTGATATAATGGATTTATTATGTGTGAAGAGGAGGCCGTTTTAAAATAGGAAACCTGCGTGGGTGTCAAACTACTTGTGTATAAGTTATGAACAATACCTCAGCTTACAATAGGGAGCATAATCTGATTTAAAAAGGCTCAATTTATTATTTTGACACTATTAAGACTTGTGTGTTTTATTACATAAGAATGGACCGTATTTAATAAAATGACTATTCTTGTGGCACTTCCACCATATAAGGCCCGAAAAGTGTGACAAGCATATTAAGATAGTAGGTAAGGAAGCTGTAGTGCATTAATTACTCAATAAGCAGTAATCAGGAGGTTATTGATAGTTGTAGAATATGGTCACGTAGAGTAAGGCATTAATAAGTGTTTTAAAATGGCAGATAAAGAGCCAATATATAACTAATATGCATGCTAATAAGCAACTAATTAATGGTGTAGCTCGACTTCTGTGCTTTGCATCCATCGTAACTGTCAGTGACAAATTTCTCCCACGAGCACCGAGTGTTTGCAGAGTGTTCTGCTTTCTTTTAATTTTTCTTTTTTTTTAACAAATTACTTTTCAAGACAGAAATCTCAACGTGCCAATGATCATGGATATCCTCCCTGTGTGTGTTAAACGGTGGCACCAGGATATAACTCTCGCAACTGTTTCACATCATGAAATATTAATCTGTGCACATGAGGCTTAATGGATATTGCCTGTTTGTAATAACTTTGATAACACCAGGCCAAATTAATTATTAGCTCAACAAGCAGTGGCTGTCTTGTTCCCTCGAGGGAATTCGTTTTTAACAGTGTGATATTTTATTGATCCCTGTGGGGAATTTTTTTTTTTCTCATGCCTGCCACCTCTGGGGAGATCAGAGCTGGTGGAGGCTCAGCGTTGCTTTAGGACAGCTCTGCAAGGCTAATTCTTGACTTCATTGTGACAGCTGAAGGATGGGCGCTGTAATAGCAAGCCTGGTCTGCCTATTTTATTATATTTGATCTCTAGAGATATACAACAGATACTCTGTGATGATCAGGGAGGGTGATTGACCCTTTATTGACTTTGTTGTTTCCTTAGGGCACTGCTGCAAGTCTTAATGTTCAGTTCTATACTTAGGTTGTTTGAGGACGTAACAGGTTTGGAGATGTTGCACCTCAACTGAAAATATTATTTGCTTTGCCTTATTTGATATTCCCAGCTGTGTCACATTTGTATCATCTCAGAATAATTACAATGTATTAACTTGTGACACTTTGCAAGAGGAAGTCACATGAGATTGGAGGTGGTGTCTAATTCACGATTGCCTTTTTTCTCCACTGCTCTCCCCAAATTCACACATAGATAACAGGACAACATTATCCATCGCATTAGGCCCTTCTTCTGTATATTAAAACCCATTTAGGTTGACAGACAAACCACATTAGGACACCTACCTCAGCTTTAATTAGTGCAACAAATAGACAAAATACAGCTAGATTATGCACTATCACAGCTTACTGCTGACACGTCGTCACAAGGACAAACATATTTAATCAGTATTTATTTCAGGCCTGCTTACTTTGAAAAACAAGATAAGGGAAAAAGCGGTGATTGCTGTATCCACAAAGCATGATAGAAGCACTGGGAGACTGTGAGACAGAAGGAGAACACAGGAAGTCAGCGAAAACCTCAGTCACGCTGTCTTTTAAGGGATGTGATAGATTACCTCCAGTAATTACAGAGATCAAAGCAGAGGGAACAATGAAAATGTGTTTTCTAAACTCGCGGAAATGCTTTGATAACAGGAAAGACAAAGGGATCAAATGTGAGCAGTAGGTATTCATAATAAATAATTAAGTGATACATTAAAACAAGCTAATATAAGTGGTATCTGATTGTTTTTTGATGGAATAAGGGTTTGAAATGAACGGTTCTGCTGCATGAATGGACCCTTTTCAGGCTTTTATTCGGAGCTTTCTGTGCAGCGTGTGGCCAGTTTTTCACTAAAGTGAGGGAATGCTTTTTTAGCATCAGAGTAAATAGAATTAATCAAAACATTTTTTTTATTTTTTTGTGCCTCAATCACCTGTGACCCTGCCATTAATTTTCAATGTTATGAAGTGTTTGGTCGTCCTAGAGGCACGTGGATCTTCGCAAACAACTTTCACTTAATGTTTTTCTTCTTTTATCCTCTATCCTTGACTCCGCTCGAAAAAGGCGGCAAAATGAATGTCATTACATATTTTTCATAACAAGTTCTTTATATGCGTGTTTTCTGTACGCTGTATTCAAGGCCCTGCTGATATGCTTTTAAGAACTCATCCCCCCTAAAAATATTTTCAACAGGGGCCATCAGCATTTCTTAAGTTTCAGCTTGAAATTATATTCAGTCATGTTTCTCTGCCGGTACTTAAAATAAGAGGAAAAGCAGTTTGTGATTAGTAGTTTATTTGATTTTATTATAATTGCATGTCAGAATAAAAGCACAAGATGTTAGCAAGAATGCTCATCTAGTAGTTCATAGGCAGGGAACAAAAAAAAACCGGAAACAATATACAGATACAAAAATACAATACACAAATAGAAAAAGTTAAGCATGACTGATATGTATAATCAAGTGAGTGAAATGGGTGGATAGATTTAATTGTTGCTGTGAGATGACACAGTAGTCGTCAGATGAAATATGAACGTGAACAACACCAACAGATACCCTGGATCATGTGCACTTCATTCAGCCAGCGTCTTGTCGCTGACCTATCGTTCATATTTGGCTTTACGTCACTCAAGCGACTTGTTGGACTGCCGGAGTAGAAGCAGTACACCCTCTCTCTGTCGGAGGGAATCTGTCAGGCTTGACTGATGACACCGGCAGATGAAATGAGAGTCTTTGTAATTTGGACTCGCTGGTGCAATCTGTCATAGAGGTTCAACTTATTACAACACAACCAGGCAGGTCCAATTTGTTTCTCTGCTGGTGAAATGTTCCCGACACATACAGAAGACTCAGTTGGATTAAATCCATTAGTAGAAGTTGCTGTCTGCAGTGTTGGGGAGTTGTGAACTACATGTTAATCAACTAGTAGTTTAACTAGTGTACATTTTGAAGTATTTCGGTACATTCATATTTACATGGTGGTTCAAGCAGTTAAATTACTTTTTTCCCCATTTTTTTGTGAAACTACAAACATATTTGGGCCATGAAAAGAAATTACTTTTTATTTTAACTTTCTCCTCTTCTCTACATGGCCTTGCTCCTACATACCGTACATTATAGATTTATTCACGCCCTATGAGCCTATAGGCTCTGCCTGCGTTCCTCAGGTAGGACCCTCCTATCTGTTTCCACAGCTCGCCTCGTTACAAAAGGAAGCAGAATATTTTCCGTTAGAGCCCTGCAGCACTTCTCAAATCACTCCTCAAAACGTACCTTTACAGGAAGGCTGGGTTTTTATTTATTTATTTATTTATTTGCAGTAAATCTGTAGTATGTCTAGTTTCTATCCCCTCTCTAATCTTAATTTTACCTTTTTTTATTACATACTCTGTTTTATCTGGACTTAGCCTATGTTCAGTATTTTTATTTGTTTGACATATGTTATTGTTTTTTTTTATCTGGCTATGCAGATGGTTTATTATTATTATTTTTATTTTTATTTTATTTATTTATGTATTTTTTTTTTTTAATTTTTTTTTTCAATTGAACCCCTTTGATCCCAATTGGTCATAAGTAATGATTATTGCTATGTTCTGACAAACGTTGAGAGAAGATGTTACATGTTAGGGTAGCTCTGTAGTTTAACATCTTGTGAGGTGTGAAGTTATTGGTAGTTTCTAGCACTTCTTTTTATGCTTTTACTGTTTCTTTTTTTGCCCATGTAAGAAATTAACAGCTGCAGAGCTCCTAGCAGTCATTGCACATTATTATGTGTGAACCTAACAGTTCTCGGAGCTAAATGATCTCAGCTCTGCTTTGAAAAATTCAGGTTTCGTGTGACATATTTTGGGCTGTAACTCTGTTAAAAAGTTGTTTTACACACTTTTTTTTTATGCTTGTCAAAATGCCGCATTTGCCTCGTAGCTTAACAGTGTATTCAGAGTGAGGTGTCTTAACCATCATGTAGCGCTATACGCAGGAGCGCTGGATGAACTGTATTAAAATGAACACCTCAGATGCACGTAGAATAGCATATGTGACAGCCCGAGTTTCTCAGGTAACAGCCCACTTCTATGGGAAACCATGTTCCTGTTTCATTTAGTATTCATGTCTGCTGAAGCAATATTTCTAACATAACACTTATACAGACTCAGTAGATCTATAACATGCAGTTATTTAGAATCCCCCTTTATATCCCCTTGAACTCGAAATGAGACTTTCCTCCTCTATCCTGCACTGTTTCTTATCAACTCAGTGCTGAGAAATCAAACTGTAACTCTTCACACTGAGCTTCTCCTTATGTCACGCTAAAGCACAGGGAGCCAATTAAAATGTGCCGAGATAAACTCCAGGCTAAAGTTGAAATGCTTTAGGACACTGGACTAGATTTTTATGCACTTTGAATATATATTTAAAATGACAGCCACGCAAGCTTCCACTAGTAGAGCTGTGTGTCAGTTGAACTTTATTAACCCAACACTGGTGTGCTGTCACTTAACCTAATATGGTAATGTGATATGTATATGTATATTCTCACCCACAGAGTAACCGTGTTGGATAATGGCAGCCTGCGGATTTCCAATGTCACTAAAATGGATGCTGGACTGTACACGTGTGTGGCCAGGAACCAGTTTGGAGTGGCGAGCAGTGCCGGCAGCCTTCTGGTTAAAGGTAAAATATAATTTCCTTGACTTCAAACATCAGCTCTGGTCGCTTTACTGTAAATGGCAGCTGGATATTGCTTGTTTATTGTTTATTTTATCCCCAATAGCTGTTTCCTTGGCAACAACTGCTCTTACTCACACAGCAAATAATACAGTTACAGCAATAATCCCCATTTATTCATACAATATCACTATTATACCAGACTGTACAATTACATCAAGCATGTAATATATCAAGCATTGACAGCTTTGCTTTTCTTGTGTATTTAAGGAATGGGATTGGGTTTTCTGTGTTAAAACCTTTTATGTAATCCATTTGAACATCATGACTCCTGCAGGTTTTATTATACAGGCCTTGTAATAAACCAACACATCATTTACGGTTGTCAGTATTTTGGAGGAACACAAAACAAATGTTCTGGCAGTCTGTCACAAGAGCTGCGAGACACGACCGACCGGCGCTGCATTTAAAATTAACCAACACTGACCCTCACTGCACGCTTGATGAACGAACAGCGAGGCAGCGTCGCTTTAAAGATGACACTCTCCCTACCTGACGCATATACAGTCCAATTAGTTGATTGGCAGTGGCTGGAGGAAGTGAGACACGAGGCTCATTGCATTCATGCGCCTCCATGTTTAATTCATACTTCTTTTTTCTCTCTCTCTCTGTACGGTGGCTCATAGCCATGCTCGGTTTGTTTAAGATTTCAATCCATTTAAATCACACACTTCTGCAGTGCAGTGAATTTTCTAGGTCTTTCTAAAGAGCAGAGTCAACAACAGTGCTCTATTAAAATGCCTTTTGGTGATTCCTCTTCACAAGTTTTTTGAATTGCAAATTGGCTCGCATAGAAGCCCAATTTCCCCCACAGCCTCTTTACATGTACGAACGACGCTGTTATACAGTTTACTGTATATTCATACGTGTGTGTACTCATAATATTAGTCAGAAGTGGAAAAGAGGTGGTAAAATATATTCATTTGGTCTCGTATTTGAGTACAAATTCAAGGATCTGCATAAGCGCAGCACTTTGCAGAATAAGGTTAAAAAACATAAAATATTACTCACTGTGAATTTAATCTAAGCACCATTATGTTAGCAGCTACTGCGCACAGGCCAGTGTATCAGTAAGGTTGTAAGGCTAAAATGAAACATTATTGACATTAAATAAATACTCTAAGTGTTGATTGGGGCTGTAACTACTGATAATTTCTATTATTGATCACCCTGAAGATTATTTCCTCAATTAACTGTTGAATTGTTTAGTCTATAAATGTCACCATAATTTCCCAGAGCCCATGAACATCTTCTTCTAATTTTATTCAGACATCAGTCCAAGACATAATTATGTTTCATTTAAAAAGATAATAAAACAGAGAAAAGGACTTCCTCAGATTTAATTAGCAGGAAACGGTAAATGTTTTGACATCTTTACTTGGTAATGACAAAATAAGTCATAAATCAAAATTGACTGAATTTAATTGAAGTTATTAGCAAAATTGTGACAATAACATATCATTTCAATTGAGAATGAATCAAATTCACATTGTTATACTTGTTTTTTTTTTTACAATTTTATTAATTTTTTTTTAAAAATGTAATTGTTTTACTCTCCTGTCTAATTAATTACAGTTAATTACATTTCACCTGGCGTCTCAGGTGCAAGTCAGTCCCACACTTCCACACAATCAGTTACTGCTTCATCCCAGACGTGTTACTTTGACTGAGCTGAACCTCAGGCGTACCATTTAAGATTGACTTCCTCAGAATGCAGATATTTGGCCATTACAACACATCCAATTCCTGTGCTAATTCAAAAGGACACGTTAAAATCCAGCATGTATCTACACAATACATGGTTGTTTGAAACATGCTGTCATTCCATAGGTCTACAGAATGAGGACTGCCACGCACGGAGCACACTGAGGGGAGTGAGGGAGCCAATTTGTGATTTTCCTTCCAGTCATAACAGGAAATGAGCGTGACAGCTTAGCAATCGGTAGCAGAAAGTTTTACCCCTCTCATTTCGCATCTGGTGCCAAACTTTGCTAAGACTCACCTGGAATGCACTGCCATGACCAGTCGGTTCTCCTTAGGGGGTGCGAGATAAACAAGCTGGCTTGTTTTGACAGAGCTGAATATAGACCTTTACTCCCCCTGACATGCTGCATTGGCTTGCCTGTCCATTAGTTGCTTATGACATGCATGCATAATTCACAGTGGACTGGTGTATGGGCCTCTCAGCCCGCGCTATATTCTGTGCACCGCGCTGCTGTTGAATGAGACACCCAGCCGAGACGGACCAAAGATTATGTTGATGCGCACCACGCTGAGGATGAAATAGGATGGTTTTTTGTCTCGGCACAAACAGAGCCAAATTATAGACTCGGATCTGACCTGCCATAATGGTGGAGTTTTTTCCTTTTGTTTGTTTATTTTTACTCTGTCTGTTGTTTAGTGATATATCAGGCCATACTCTGATTTATGAAACTCAAAGAAAGAGATGCAATATAAGCTCACAGGCAGACTCAAAAGTAATTTATCTTGTTTGTTTAACATTCAGGACAGGATCTAAAGAAGGGCAGGATTTGTTTTTGAGTGTGGCATGTATTTGCAATTATTTCTCAATGTGTGGGGAACATAAAGAAGTAAAAACAAGCCAAGTGAAAGAAGGTTATTACCATGCATCCCATATAGCATGCAGTCTGGGCAGTCTGGAAGGTATATCTACTCTGTTGAAGGAAAAATACGGCCAATTTCAGCATTTAAATACATTTTATTCCTATGTTCTGAGACAGTCTAAAAATATTAGGAGATATAAACAACTCTCCCAAATCCAATAACAGGGGTGCTAAAACTCAAATTTGTGATGTCATCAAGTATAAAGTCTGGAGCTGCTCCATAGACAATGAATTTGGAAGGATGTTATAGTTCAGTGGTTTCCAACTGGTCCAGCCACAGGGTCCAGATTTCATTTAGCTAGTTTGCCACGTCTGCCAAGTAGCTGTCCATTAGTCACTCACTCCACGGCAGAAAACAGCACTTCAAAATAAAAGTTCTGTGCTGGAAATTGACTGTACGTGAAAATAAGAATACGTTTTTGACAAACTTGACACAATTGCGAGTCACTTGCAGTCCATTCAAAATGGGCCCGCAACCCACTTTGGGACCATGACCCACCAGTTTGGAATAGTTTGGGTTCGTTATAAATGACACTGTGAGCACCAAGTGGAATGTTCTTAGTATAGACCAAATCACCGTGATGCTATGCTGACAACAACACTTCACTTCCGGTAGACAGCGAGCAATTTATTTTAACTCTAGAGATAGTTTGTGAAAGCCGCAAACTTGTTTATTTCTGTTGTCATAGCTGTAACATTTAAAGCTGTATAGTTATTGTGATGGTCCGATCTATCTGACGTTTCTGCTGTGCTTATTTTATGTACTGTGTTGCTGTGCTAGCATCTTTGATAAACCAAATCTACCAGCACAGAGGCTAAGCAATGTCCTGCTGTGTATATGATATATTTGGAATATTGTCTCCACTTAACCTTATACATAACCAACTGAGGCAGCAGGAGACCAGCAACTTCCTTATTCTAAGAAATAAAATTACTGTTTTTGTCGATAGAGTGTGGTGGCTATGAGATAACAGCTTTAGGTTCCCGCCATAAAGGGCTGTCTGACGGCCAAATAAATTGTTGAAAATATTCTAGTTATGGCATATACTTAAACTGATACAATATATTTTTTATTAGGTTGCTAAAATTGAACATTTAAGACAGCTTTTACTCAGCAGCATTTCATTTTATAGATGAAATAGAATAAAGCTTATTCGGGCTTAAAGCCCAGTTCAGGCTGATGATTCGCAATGAGACGAAACTGTTTTAGAACGTTGCAGAGGAAAGTTGCGGTGTGAACTGGCCAGTCTGATCTTGACTTAAGCAGATTGATGGTGTCACCTGAAAGTCTGCTGGTCAAATCGTTGGCGGCTGGTTTTAAAATGTAAAGCACGTCACTTTTTTCGGCAGCCAGTTGGCTCGTAGTGAAGTCCGCTGGTCAAGGCTAAATGACCGCAGACGGCGTGTTTGCTTGCTGTGGCAGGTGCTCCATCGCCGCCGGGTCCTGTTTCCATCTTCACAGTGTGCAAGTGTCGGACAGTGAGTCGCTGCTGCTGTTCGCTGTATGTGCTTATGCCCCACCCACACACGCTTTCTCACTGATGGATAAATTGGTGCTGGTGGGGTGTATTTATTATGAATACAGTCCATCTGATGCTTGTTTTGTTTCTGCTTTTCGCCGTTTCATCACTACTACAAATGCAGCTGTAGCCAGTATCTCACTATCACTATCCTCATTTATGTTTCAATAACCTACAAATTTAATTCAGCCACAAAATAAGCCTGAAAAGCTAGAAATCAGAACAGGTGTACAGAGAGTTGTTGCATAGAGGTGATACACCATTGCATTGCAAGTAGCTGCCTGTCGCAACTCGTCTCGTCGTGACTCATTACTCTGAACTGGGCGTTAAAAAAGAAAACAACCATTCTGTGAGTCCACAAAATCAGGCTCCCATTCATTGTCTGTGGCGCAGCTCCAGACTACTTCATGACATCACAAAGTTCAGACTTACTTCTCTGGCTTTCACAGAGAGAAGCACATGTTCACAAATACTGACTGAACTTTCCAAGGCCATGGAAACGGCATACTGTAATTCTGAATTTAGGTGGTGTTCTCCTTTAACATGCCCCCCTACTTTCTAACTTGGTGCTGCCTGTTTACAGAGCCAACTGTGATCACCAGTCCGGCAGGTCATCTGGACGTGACCGTAGGTGAGAGCATCGTGCTGCCCTGCCAGGTGTCTCATGACCCCACGCTGGACCTCAAGTTCACCTGGTTCTTCAACGAGCAGCTCATCCACTTTGGAAGCCACTGGGCATATTTTGAAAAAGTTGGTGGGGTAAGTCAATAATGTTCTCAGGTCCTCTGACTCTCTGTGTCTTTAGGGTAAGACGTGAAGAAAATATATGTTGCAGCCTCGCGTGAACTTTTTTTCTCTTTCAGATAAAAATCATAAGTGTGTGCTACAGAAATTGTACACACACAAGTTTCTGAGTTGTTTAATTTACCTTTAGACTTTTTATTATTGCAGAGCTACAACATATATTTTAAGCACCACATTTGAGTGTTGGCCAAGTGACATTTCCTCAGTTATAAAAACAAGTGCTTCTATAAGTACTTCTATACCCTCTTGACAAATCTGTTTCCACTTGAACGTGGAGACTCTTAAGACTTCACCACTTAAAAAAGCTTCTAGCATCTGAAGACAGGCTTAACGCAAAGTCATATGTGAAAAGTTACACTCCCCTTGATACTCAAAACGTCTCTGCATACCTACTTTCTATTACAGATGAAACTATACATGCAGTAGTTTAAAGTGACTTATAAGGAAATAAGCTATTTGAACTCCATTAAAACAATCGTTAACACATTTACGTCTCATTTCTCGACAGCTTAATTTCAGCTTCATTTTTAAGAGGCAAAGTATTGAACGCTAGCTCATGATAAATCATAAAGATGAGATTTTTTTTTGTGACTGAACAAGAGGGCTCTATGTTTGCCTGTTCGGCTTGTTAATAACACCTCCTCCATTGACAAAGCAGCAACCGAGGAATTCATTATGCAATGCTCAGTCATGCGTTACATTTGATCATCTAACACCAAATAATTTTTCTCTTTTAATTAGGAAAAGCAATTACGAGGTCTTGGCTTCTTTATCACCTCTTGTTGGTTTCTTTTCTTTTCCTTTTTTTTCAGCATCCGGCACGATAACAACAAGAGCTTTATAATTGCATGTAGCCCTGCAGTTTATTAAAACACTTGACTCCTCAGTACTAAACCTCACTGATGTGGTTGTAGAGAGACTATTGATATATCAGTGGTGGCTGGTTATGTAAATTGAACTTTCCTTATCTAGTGTATATGGTAACATAGTGAGCAAAGTAACATTTTCTCATTCGTTTTCTTTTGGAGTGCATTATGACATCATGTTAATACAGTCTGCTGTGAACTCAAGGAGAGTAAAACTGGTAACATGCAATATCAGTGAGTCATAGCCTTATATGGTATGTAAGATGTAGGCATTATCAATGTATCTACATTTACACACCAAGTCTGTATTTTTTGTTCGCATTTAAAAATTAAATACGAACCCATGTGTGTCCCAGTCTTGTTTTACACACTAACGCCGAAACTTGCGTTGGTCATTAAAGTTTTCGGAACAGGTTAATTTTCTGTTTTTTGTTGCATCTGTCAAAACCATTTCAAGATTTGTTTGACCAAGAAGCAGTGAAGAAAATGCAGCGTAACCTGCGGGACCAGCCCTGTTTTCACCAAACACTTTCGGTATGGTACCTTTGGAACCAAAAGTACCCTTCGGACATGGTACCTAGACCCTAGTGTTTCCATCCCAAACAGTACCCTTAAATGTGTGCGGGGTTGTTTTCACTCACTGCTCTGTCCAGCACTCACTGTATTTCCTCATTATTGGTGACACAGAGGGAAGTCTGCACTGACATTCTCAGAACAAAAAAAGAGCAGGCTGCAGTGAGAGTCTCTCTCCATGGGATATTTGAAAATAGTGGGTTTGTGCATTAAGTTCTTCTCAGGCAAGCTCAGGGGTTTAGCGTTGGCATAGTCCACAGGAACAACGCTTTGCAATGCTTTTTTGTGTGAGGATTAGAATATGCAGTTTACATAACCCAGTCAAGATTAAAATATATTCATATATCATTACTAAAAGTACATGTCATACAAAACTAATGGAATGGTCAAAGTTATCACAGTGAAATTTAGGGTGTGCTGATGGATTCATGTCATCAACTCGTGCACTGAGTAACATTACAAGTTAACTTTCCACCTTAAAAGTCACCAGCAGTCGGCCCAGTGAATTAAGTTATTTTTTTCTCAGACTACAGCTGCTGCGAGAGGCAGCAAAACATGCTTTCATTTTATAGTTACAGTCTGCTAATTAAACTCTCCACAGTATGAACAGTGGTNGCAGTTTATTAAAACACTTGACTCCTCAGTACTAAACCTCACTGATGTGGTTGTAGAGAGACTATTGATATATCAGTGGTGGCTGGTTATGTAAATTGAACTTTCCTTATCTAGTGTATATGGTAACATAGTGAGCAAAGTAACATTTTCTCATTCGTTTTCTTTTGGAGTGCATTATGACATCATGTTAATACAGTCTGCTGTGAACTCAAGGAGAGTAAAACTGGTAACATGCAATATCAGTGAGTCATAGCCTTATATGGTATGTAAGATGTAGGCATTATCAATTTATCTACATTTACACACCAAGTCTGTATTTTTTGTTCGCATTTAAAAATTAAATACGAACCCATGTGTGTCCCAGTCTTGTTTTACACACTAACGCCGAAACTTGCGTTGGTCATTAAAGTTTTCGGAACAGGTTAATTTTCTGTTTTTTGTTGCATCTGTCAAAACCATTTCGAGATTTGTTTGACCAAGAAGCAGTGAAGAAAATGCAGCGTAACCTGCGGGACCAGCCCTGTTTTCACCAAACACTTTCGGTATGGTACCTTTGGAACCAAAAGTACCCTTCGGACATGGTACCTAGACCCTAGTGTTTCCATCCCAAACAGTACCCTTAAATGTGTGCGGGGTTGTTTTCACTCACTGCTCTGTCCAGCACTCACTGTATTTCCTCATTATTGGTGACACAGATGGAAGTCTGCACTGACATTCTCAGAACAAAAAAAGAGCAGGCTGCAGTGAGAGTCTCTCTCCATGGGATATTTGAAAATAGTGGGTTTGTGCATTAAGTTCTTCTTAGGCAAGCTCAGGGGTTTAGCGTTGGCATAGTCCACAGGAACAACGCTTTGCAATGCTTTTTTGTGTGAGGATTAGAATATGCAGTTTACATAACCCAGTCAAGATTAAAATATATTCATATATCATTACTAAAAGTACATGTCATACAAAACTAATGGAATGGTCAAAGTTATCACAGTGAAATTTAGGGTGTGCTGATGGATTCATGTCATCAACTCGTGCACTGAGTAACATTACAAGTTAACTTTCCACCTTAAAAGTCACCAGCAGTCGGCCCAGTGAATTAAGTTATTTTTTTCTCAGACTACAGCTGCTGCGAGAGGCAGCAAAACATGCTTTCATTTTATAGTTACAGTCTGCTAATTAAACTCTCCACAGTATGAACAGTGGTAACATGAGCTTCAAAACCAGCCACAACTCAGCCCTGAGCAGAGTGACCGTCGGCTATTGACCAATCAACAGACTGCAGTGTTCACAGCTCCTCCTTTTAGTACCAAATCTGTGTGCTACTGTAGGTACCCCAACAGAGGGGTGACCAAAAATGGGGACGGTATGGAACGGTTCTATTGGTATCCCCAGCTTTTCACAGTGAAAACAGAAAAAATGTGTACCAGACTGAACTGTACTGTACTGCTTGGTGGAAATGGGGTTTTAGATCGGCAAGAAGAGAGAGGAACAGGGCAGAAGAGGAGAGGTGTCCAGAGAGTATAAAAAGTGGAAAAATATGAAGACAGTTACCTTCTTGAAATCTACCGCGTCAAGAAGACGGTAAGCCAGGAGGTAACTCCAGCCGAGAGAAGCAAGGGAGCAAACGTGTCTCTCCACTTTGCCTCGTATTTTGCTTTGCCCGATTACAAAAACACAAACGAAAAGGTGTGCAAAGGCCTTAAGATCTAAGTAATGCTCCCCTAATGTCTGAATCCCAGTGTTAAATCTGACCCTCTGCAGTATTTTTTAAAATGTTCAGACTTCTTTTACAAAAAGAGAAATATGTCTCTTCAATTCATAACTGCCTAAGCTGAAAAATATCAGTTTAAGTAGCTGAGTGAGTCATATGACATTTTAAGGATTATTATACCTTAATGTTGGAATATTACTGCTTGAATAAGCATCCAGCAACAAGCTCCTTGAGTGCTGCATGATGGCTCAGTAATGGAAGCAAACTTGGTTCAATCATATATTACAGGCTAACATTATTTTCAGATTTACTATTGAAATGATGACAGAGTGGTTATAGTTAAAAACCCTGTAGAAACACCGTTTACCTCTGCTGGTAGTGAATATACTGCAAGCACTGAACAATATGAGAAGTGTGTGCCTCCAGCAATATTTACACTGTTGGTTACAACCTTCTCTGGGGTTGGGTTTGTAACGTTTTGCAGCTCCAAATAGAGCCATGTTCGTTGTGTTTTGTAGGGCTGAGTGTTAGTGCCAGAGCTGCAGTCACACTGCTAATTATGGGACTCAGGGTGTCAATACAATACTCATCTGGAATTGAAAGCCAATTTAGGTTAGACAGCACAGAACAAACTGGAAAATAGTGTACAATAAGATACTGAATGTTTTTGGTCTGATACAGGCCTATGCATATTCTACTTTAAAAATTTCAACCAGCTTTGTATCATGACAGTGAGGGTAGGATGTGTAAATGACCTGTGGTAAACTCGCCTCCATCTTACCAGTGCCGAGATCTCTAGGGCTGTTGCTCCAACTACAGAATGTACTTTGGTGTTTTCATTTGCCCGCCAACACGTACACAAAGAGTAGAAGTAGATCAAGGGAGAAAGACGCTCCTCTCTTTCTTTGTCTCTCAAACTCAGACCAAACTCAGATCAAACTGTAAAACTAGGCAGTACTGATCAAATATAAACCAACTGTTACTGGATTGCCCAGAAACATACTTTAGCGCATTGTTTGGCTGTAATATGAGAAATTATTGAACACGAAGTAGGCACCATACTGTTTCCTGCACAGCGAGGCTGAAAAAACTGAGATCAAACTGTAAAACTAGGCAGCAGTGATGAAATATGAACCGAGATTCTGTTACTGAATCACCTTTTCTTTTCCGGTTACCTGCCATTTGCTGCCATATTGTCTCCTGTATCAAAACGACCAAGCTTGTGTTAGCGTTCATTGGTCTGGTGTGGCGCCATGTTTTCTCTGGTCATGTAGCACCAATTTCAGAAGTATTTGTGTATTTTGTCTCTCTACTGCACAGACAGCCGGGTTTCATAAGACGACCATCTTTCCAGCAGTGAAATATTTCTTTAGGATGAAAGGGAGGCAGAAAGGCTGACTGAAGGATGCATTGGCAAACCCCAGTGAAACACAGTCAGCACTTTCAGTATTGAGTGAGAAAAATATCAGTGTTACTGTACATCTTTGTAATTATCTGATATTGCAGTTTCTATTTTGCTCCATTTTTTTTTCTTTCATGTAACCCAACCGCCCATAAATCATGACAAGTCAGCCTTAACATAAAGCAATTGCACTGCCTTGCAGATACAGACGTCTTAAATCCACATGATGTATAATTTTGCATTTTTCAGGGCTTTTTGCTGTCTCTCTTGATGCAGTAAGCAAGCTTGGAGGTTATTTCTTTCATGCTGTTTATAAAATTTGCCAAAGTGAGAGATCTGTGACCCGTTCCATCCCCACTTATATTATTTTAATGATGGCGGGGAGTTTCAAAGAGTGAATGACTCGCAGCGACTGAATTTTTATCTCTATAAAATGTCCCTGATTATACATCAAAGTAATTATCGAGTCTCACACTGTTTCACAGTCCCTTACTTTCATAGATAAGACATCAACTTAACATTAGCTCTTACTTGAAAGTTCAAAGCTAATAATGTATTTGGCATTGAATGGTTGTCTGTAGAGTAAATGGAATCAGTGGGAATAAAAAAGAGAGAGCTGAAAGAAGCTTTTTAATTCCCCACAAAGAACTGTCCTCATAAATGGTCGCGAAAACCTTCACTCAGTCATTTAGCGTGTCCCTGGACTTGTATTATACCTTTCTCCTCCATAGTCTAATAAAGTGAATGCCAAAAGGAAATCATTGTGACATTGCACTTGTTTCTGCAGTAATTTTAGTTCATTTTGCAACATTTTACTGTTTCTTTCCTTCTATCTTTTCCCCAAACAGCGCTCGGCCGGTGACATCATGATCCGGAACATTCAGCTGAGGCATGCTGGAAAATACACCTGTGCGGTTCAGACCAAGGTGGACAGCGTGTCTATTGCCACAGATGTGGTAGTCAGAGGTAAAAACATCCCTCACGCTCCATCTTAAAAAGGAATTAAAACCCTTGCAGTCACATTAGTTGTGCGTGAAGAAGTCATGGCACAGTGACAGTGTGAAGCTGCATTTAGCCAAGCTTCTTCTACTACAAACCCTCTGCTAGCCAAGAATGTCACTTTCCGTCATAGTGAATGAAAGAATATCAACATGAGCACTGTAACTGAATGCATGGCAGAAAAAAGAAATCTTCACGTTACCACTCTGCTGTACATCACAGTGAATAAAAGCTTATAATAATAATATCACTGTTGTGCTAATGACACACAGATCCGTCTCTCTGCCAAACCCAGTCACCTAAGTCAACTCCTTCCTCCTAGGCCTGTCACGATAACTGTTATCAACTCGTCACACTGTACACCGACATGACCTCAATCATTTCTGCTGACCTCAGTGTCCGTTACGTTTACATCTGTGTTTGTTTACATATGATGATACCAGAAACACTTGGATGCACAGCCTAAGCATTTTTCACTGCCCCTAAAGCCAAATAAACAATAACAGAATATGCTGAGATGTTGCTGCTTCTGTCCTTTCGTCTGCTGTCTGTGCCTGACTCTCACCATGGGCGGGCTTCAGGCAGCTCCTCCCGACGGCTACTGACCAGCCAGAAAGTTTGAGATGGACTTGGTTTCAAAGTTGCACCTCACAGCTGTGGTGTGGGAGCATTTTGGGTGTCAGCTGAATGAGAGAGGAGAGCCCATTAATGTGTGTTCTGTACACACAATATCTATTGCACATCTGTCTGTCCTGAAAGAGGAATTCCTCCTCAGTTGGTCTTCCTGAGGTTTCTTCTATTTGTTCAAAACACCAAGAGCAGTTTATCAAATCCAAACCTTTACGTAGGCGGTCAGGGTTCATACACGCAAAGGCAGTCGACAAAGGCAGAAAAATCCATTCAAGAAAATTACACAAAAAGCCATAAATCCAAGCTGAGTCAAAAACCAAGGAATCAAACACGAGGAGAAGGCCAGAGAACATGAACACACTAGGGTGACAATGACAACCTGGCAACTGAATGTGGGAAACACTGGGCTTTAAATACACAAGGGCTGTGACTACACACAGGTGAGTGGAACAAGACACAGGTGAAACACATGAGGTAATTGACAAAGGCGGGAAAACTCAGGAAGTAAAAGAAACACTTAAAACAATGAGAACACATTTCAGAATAAAACAGGAAGTGGACACAAACACATGAACATAAACTTGATAGAATATCACAGTGAAGCCCTCTGAGGTCATTTGGATGTGTGATATTGGGCTATATAAATTGAATAGAATTGGATTGGATTGAATTGAATTGAATTGGATTGGATTGAATTGAATTGTATTGAATTGAATTGAACTAAAAAGAGCAGCAACAAAAAAATGGCTACACAACTATTCTGTCTATTGCCTGTTAGGGAATGAATGACTCTCTGACCCTGTGCCGAATGTTTAATATTTATTTAATTGCAGTTTTTATTAAGAGAGCCAAAGAGTCCATTTTATTTGTTGTTTTAGTTTTATTTTATTTATATTTATTTGTTTAGAATATATATATTTTTTCATATCTTAATTTCAATGTCTGAATACTCTAAAGAAATAAAATTCATTGCCCTTTGAGATAGTGCACTAGTATTATTAGGCTATTATATTATTATTATATCAGTGGCATAAAAAGGTCTTAAAATGACAATAATATAATTTATCACAATTATTTCTGGGACAATTTATCGTCCAACAAAAGTTGTAATCGTGACAGGCCTATTCCCACCATGAATGCTTAGCTGCCACCAAATATTCAACGTCTCTCCTAAAATCCTTCCCTTAAACCCTAACAGAACAGAAATTCTTTAATTCAGAATTGATAGCTTTCTTCACGTCATTTAAATATCAAACCTGATGCTAAGAATCTTGGTATCACCAGTATATGACTTTTGTTAAGCTCATCCAGTCCTGTTTTCTTTAGCTGAGAAATCACAAACATCACATGTATCTTGTCCTTTACAGATCTTGAACCATTAGTTTACCCTTTTATTTTCTGTTATCTAGATTTTGTAATTCCTTCTTCACATGCCTCAGTCAGTTGGTCTAAATCGTATAAAGTTGGTTAATAATGCAGCTCCCAGGCTTTTAACTAAACCTTACCATTGGTCTCATATTACACCTTCTCTTGCATCCCATCATTGACCTCCTGTAAAATTCTGAATATACTATAAAATCCTGTTGATAACTTTTAAGGCACTGCATGACCTTGCCCCCAGTTACATTTCCGATCTCCCCGTTCCTTATTCTACTTCTTTAACACTCTGATCCCCAAATCTCGACCTTTTATCCATCCCCGACTCCGACTACCAAACAAAAGGTGATTGCACTTTTGCTGTTTTAGCCCAAACCCTCTGGAATCATCTTCCTCAATCTGTCAGATTTACTGAATCTTTGGGCCGTTTTAAATAGCTTCTTAAACCCCATTTTTATAAGCAATCCTTTTTATACATCTCCATCTCTGTCTCATGGTCTGGTTTGTTTTAGTTTGGTCTGTCTTTCGTTGTCCTGTGTTTAATATTGTCATCTATTTTTATGTTTTTTATTGGTCCACTTTTATTGTTTCATGTATGCATGTAAAGTGCTATGTAGACAAAGCTTTACTCACTTACTTCTCTTTGCCCGCTCACATAAAGCCCTGTACGGCAGTGGTTCCCAAACTTTTTGGTTTCTGAGTCACATACTGTGTGTTTATGAGTTCCGAATTTGTGATTTCCCTTTATAATATCTTTTGATTGTTTCATTCATTCATGTTTATTGGAGGTAAACTGTCTTGTTACTCACAAAAAGCAAAGATTAGAGAAGAATAAATTAGATTTTTGCATGTTTTTTCTTCTTTCTATCCTGTTAATCATCTCGTGACCCCTGTGTTTTAACTTGCAAACCTTTGGGGCAATTCCAATTGATGTTAGGAACCACTGCTGTAGGCATATTATGTCCTTTTTTTAAATTTCCTAAATTTTAGTACAGTAAATTGAACTTTAGAACAGCATTACATGAGATACAAAACCTGCTTATTTGTTCGTCTATTAGATTTATTTTTGTTCTTTTCTGCCTGCAGTGTAACAAACTGTATTTGGCTTGGTTATAGTTTAGTATTGCTCTCACAGCTGATCCTCTGAATCCTCTTCCTAATCAGTATGTTACATCTGCTCTGCATGGCCACCTACTCTGCATCTCCATTATTCTGCCTCTTGTCTTCATTAATCTCTACAGTATAGTGTATCAGCCTGCATGAGGGAACTTTGACTAATTATCCTCACAGGTCCCCCAGGCCCGCCTGTGGACTGCCAGGTGACTGAGATGACAGAGACCACTGCCTCTCTGTCCTGGGGACCCGGAATGGACAACCACAGCCCCATCCTCAGCTACACCATCCAAGCCAGAACGCCCTTCTCTCTCGGGTGGCAAGCTGTTACCACCGGTAGGCTGGTTTCATCTGACAGTCTGAGTGCAGGTTGTGTGAATGCGAAGTTCTTCGCGTAGATAAAAAAGAGAGAGGCACGTGGGCGTGACTGGTATCCTTTTCAAACCCCACACATGAAGTGACAGTAAATAACACATCACCAGCTTGGCTAACTTTCAGTGGCAGATCTTGCAAGGTTTTTGATGAAAGGTTATTTCTGTGATGTCTCTCAGTTCCTGAGCTGCTCGGGGGGAAGCAGCTGTCATCTACTGTCATTGACTTGAGTCCCTGGGTGGAGTACGAGTTCAGAGTCCTGGCAACCAACAGCATAGGAACAGGAGAGCCCAGCAAACCCTCCAAAAAGGCGCGCACCAAAGAAATGCGTATGTAACAGAAGCTCTTTACGTTTCCTCTGCTGCCAACAGTGACACTAATTGTTTGCAAATGACGCCCATTATATACAGAGGGATCCTACTTCAGGACGGTAATTAGATCCCTCAATAGAACTTTATTGTACCGGTGTATTTCTGCTTCCTCAGAGGCGCACAACACATGAATGAATTAAATTCACAATAAATATATTGATGCCTGGCAGCTTCAGTCTGACAGTTTTACCTGTGTGAGTGTGTGTGTGGAAACAAACAAGTCTCCTTCAGGTCCGTGCAGAGACAGTACATATACTATATACAGTGTCTTTGGTTGAGAGCCATGATGCATCAAATGCAGTCAAAGAAGGGGATTTGAAGGAGACTTCATTTTAAATTTGACATGAAATTACACATTAAAAAATCCCATCATACATTGTATTGTCTACATTGTAATGCATTTGCTTGAATATACAAACTTTTTTTTTAACACTGTGGTTGATGTGTAAGTTCCCAGGGTGACACCGGCCAGAGTGAACGGCGGCGGTGGAGGACGTTCAGAACTGGTCATCACTTGGGAGGTAAACTTGTATTTACCAGGGTTCCTGCAGATCCTTAAAAAGTCTGAAATGGCATTAAATTCATTAATCTGAAAAAAAACAAGGCCTTAATTGGTGTTTTAATGATCTTAAATGAATCTTTTAAAATGCTCAGATATGGAAAGTAGAATTTCAAAATATTTGGTAACATCTATTTTGAGCAATAGTTTACTGAATGCCAGTCACGTTAACATCAGGCAGATCAGGATAGAGGCACCAACAAAACTCATTTTGTTTCCAGACAGGATATTCAAAGCTGAGGATGCACTGACTGTTAGCCAGCTGTCAATGTACCTTGGGTGACAAAAACAGCTACTAACCAAGATTTAACTGCATGGCTGAAACCACTTCAAGGCTCAGTGTATTTTATGCAAAAAAGTTTTTCAAATTGGTCATGAAGGGAATCAAGGCAGTGGAATCCCATATGTAGAGGGAGAAACACAAAATCGCCAAGAAAACCCACCAACAAATACAAAGTTTTTCCGTAGTATCACTGTTCTGCACTTGTCTCCGCCATGTTTTATGTTACAATAAACATTTGGGCAAAACTGTCCCTAACCCTAAGTTATTGTGGGTTCATTTTTATTTTTTCTTCAGTTTGGTTATTGCAAAGTTGGTCTTTAATTTCATTTAATTCAGAGTGGCATTTAAAAGGTCTTAAATCCAACTTCCCTCAAGCTTTAGTAACCCTGATGTGCTACATTCAAGTGCACTCTTTAAATTGAATTTAATGTAAAAAAAAACCTCACATACATTTGACATATATATGAAATGTATGATAGAAACAGTGATGAAATATTGACACTTAATATTTGTTAGTTTGTTCTGACTTCACTGTGGTTTGTTAATGAATTTTAATGTGAAATTGAAACATACAGTGTGAAGAATAACTTCACAGCTGTGTGTGGATAGCTCTATTTTATTCCTCCTCAGTATAAACCCTCTTAACCAGACAGAGTGATAAGTTCATGCAAGGCTTGCAAGTACAGTACCACCCTCAGCACTTTTCCTCTAAGTGCCCTAATCTGTGCATAGCTGCATTTCTTTAAGGTATTAATATCTTTAAGATCAGTCATCTTGAGTCATCCCTCTGACTCATACCTCCTTTAGCCTGTTCCCGAGGAGCTGCAGAGCGGTCCAGGCTTTGGCTACGTGGTGGCTTTCCGCCCACTCGGGGCGCCGGGCTGGATGCAGGCTGCTGTCACGTCCCCGGACGCCTCTAGATATGTCTTCAAGAATGAGAGCATCCCTCCTTTCTCCCCGTACCAAGTCAAAGTCGGGGTTTACAACAACAAGGGAGAGGGCCCTTTTAGTCCAGTGACCACTATCTACTCAGCGGAGGAAGGTGTGTTCTTTTAAAGTATACAGCAAAGCATGTTTGACACAGTCATTACAGATCAGATTAGTTTTAGTCTAACAACATTTCAGATTTTTTTCACCCCCCCAACTGACCATTTGTATGTGAATTACTCACCCCGTGCTGCGTTATATTTATTAAGAAAACTCTGTAACACTTTACCTGAAGGTATCTACATAAGGGTTACATGACACTGTCATAATTATGACATGACACTGTCATGAACATTATGTACATGTCATAAACGTTTATGTCTGCTGTCATTTAGTGTCATTCAGTTTTTGTAATGATAAGTTGTTTGGGTTGTCTTGATTATTAACATTAATCAAAGTGACAGTACCAGAAGTTGTCTTTGTCATGACAAGTTGACATTAAATTTGTTTGGGATGTCCTTATTATGACAACTTGACATTAACCAGGATGACATTACCAGAAGATGTGTTTATGTTAATGTCAAGTTGTCATAATAAGGACATCCCAAACAAATTTAATGTCAACTTGTGATGACAAAGACAACTTCTGGTAATGTCACTTTGATTAATGTCAAGTTGTCATAATCAAGACAACCCAAACAATGTCAACTTGTCTTTACAAAAAACGAATGACACTTAATGACAGCGGTCATAAACGTTTATGACATGTACATAATGTTCATGACAGGTTCATGACAGTGTCATGTCATAGTTATGACAGTGTCATGTCACCCTTATGTAGATACCTTCAAGTAAAGTGTTACCAATAAGTCTATATTTCTCACATGCCTCTAGTGAACTAAGAATCAAAAATTCTTGATTAATTGAAGTTAAAAGAATCTGCAACTTTGGTGTTTTAAAGTTTTAGATCAGATTCACCAGAGTCACACAATAACACACATCAATTGAGGCAGCGTTAGACCAGCAGCTCCCATGCTCAGTGAGGTAAAATTACTGTTTTTGTCAATAGAGTCTGGCTTTGAAGAGAGCATCAATAAATTTCACTTTCAATTTAGTTCCCCATCAGAAAGGTCTGTCTGTTTGGGAAGTACTGAGCAAACAAATGGATAAATGCTCACTGTAAAGCTATGCAAGACAAACAAAGTTTTCTCCGTGAATTCATCATAACGCAGGGTGAGTCATCTATATACAATTAGTCATTTGTGGGAGGTAAAATATTCCTTTAAACACCCAGTGCTGCAAAGCCACAAGTACACCAACAACTCTTTACTTAACATTTCAAATAACTGTCACCAAAAGTGAACAGTGGGAAATCTTCTGTCACATTGTTTGAGTCTAAAATCCTGTTTCCAAACACCCCGAAAGACTGAGAAAACATATTTTCTCCAAGAGTTTCATACTATGATTGATGTGCTCCTACCAGAGCACAAAACACTTCCACCAAAGTTCAAACAATTTGGCTTATTTCACACTGTGTGTTTGTCTGAGCTCCTCTCACTGGTTTGAGGTGGGCAGAACTCAGATGGAAAAAGAAAAGTGATGTTACACATTTCCAGGCACCGGTTGGGATTCAGCAATATTTGAGCCAAATTTTGTTGAGAGTTGTTGGGTTACTTGCTGCTGCTGAGACAGCACTGTCAATCTTATCTGATCAAACCACACCAACACGGAATGATGAAGTAGATCAGCTTAGTTGTTGATCGGTAAACTCTAAATAAATGATGACAAAGGATCTGTTTTCTGAACTCAGTCTTAAATTGTTGGCATTTAGTCATGAATATATGATGCTACAGAGAGATAGCAGGGGCTGTTACTTTTTATTTAGTAGACTTTCCAGGACTTAATATCGGAGCACTCACTCCTCCTCACGCATTGATATGGATAGATTGGATAGAGCTACAGTGCATTCAATAAGTCATCCTGCAGATGTGGGTGGAAGTGAATCTGTGTCTTCCTCCTTATCTTGACTATCCTGTGTGCCTAACAGAGCCCAGCAGAGCTCCAGGGAGGCTGAGGGCGAGGAGTGTATCAGCGTCCGAGGTAGAGGTCACCTGGAAGCCACTTGCCTGGAGCAACAACCGCAGACGCATCCTGGGCTATGAGGTCAAACCAACACTTGCCCACACAATAAGAATTGTACAGATGTAGTGCCAACAGCTAGTGGCATAATATCTTGGATAACAGTGTGATGTGACCTTTTTGTATTAGTAGCTGTATAATTATTCATTCATGGAGTAAACTGCAGTATGTGAGCATGATGAGGCCCTTGGTGGTTCAAGCCCACAGTAGAGCAGATGGAAGTATTAAGTAACAAATCACATGGAAGCTGATAAAGTATAATGTGTGTATTTGCTGTGTGTTATTTAGTTGCAGTACTGGGGTGAGAAGAAGAAGCAGGACACAGCCAGCGTGATCAGGACAGTGGGGAATAAAACTTCAGTGCTCATCAGGGATTTGGAGGGCAGCAGTACCTATTACATGTCCCTGCGGGCCTATAACAGCGCTGGAGTGGGTCCACAGAGTGTCATAGTCAATGTCACAACTAAGAAACCACGTAAGGACTTTGAGCATAGTGAGGAGACTGACTGTGACTTTTGTGCATGACTTTTTTCTTTGTTTTAACCTCTGGCTAAAGGTGCATGGTCCATTTGGTATATAATTATTTTAACCGATAATGTTTCACTAATTATTCGTGAAAGTGGGGAATAACCACTACACAAGAGCACCTTAAAGGGGCTATTGACCCCAAAATCATGAAATACATATTGTTCCTCATATCTGTAGTGCTCTTTATCAGTTGAGATTGTTTTGGTGTGAGTTGCTGAGTGCTGGTGATGTCAGCCGAGGAGATGTTCACCCTCTTTCGAAAATATTAGAAATAGTCAGCGATCAGCTTGTGGTGCTCAAAGCGCCTGAAATATACACTTGAAAAACTCAACAGCAATGTCTTTTTCCAGGACTCATGACTGAAGATAATTCACAGACCTTGTTGTGAGCAGATTCATGTAGGAACTATTTTCTACCGAACTACAAGGCCAACAGTACCACTGCGCAGAAGGAAGCGTGCATCTACTACTAACTCACCTAGCACAAATGGAGTGACGCCTGCGAGCAAGTCAACTCGAGTTGTACTGATTCATACACATATGTCATATGTCACCCGCTTCATGTCATCCACAAAACACAAGTTACAGCTCAGCTCATTAGTGTTTACATCTTGCGCTGTCACAAGCACGCTGTCCATGAGTAGATGCACGCTTCCTTCTGCGCTGTGATACTGTTGGCAGGTTTAGTTTAGTAGGAAGAAAATAGATCCTACATGAAACTGCTCACAACAAGGTCTGTGGATTCTCTTGCATAACCACTTCATGATTTCTGGAAAGAGACATTGCTGTTGAGTTTTCCAAATATATTTTTGGCACTCGCAGCACCACAAGCCGAGTGCCATCTACTTCCATTATATTCAAGAGAAGGCAGACATCTCTGTGGCCAATATCTCTAACACTCGACAACTCACACCAAAACAATCTGGCCTGATAAATAGCACTACAGGTAAGAGGAAAAAAATATATATTTGATTTTAGGATGAACTTTCCCTTTAAAGGTACCATGTGAGGGTGTCTTGTTTATCCACTGTTGTATTTATTTAACGCCCACGGTTTGACTCGCGCCAGGGGACCCTCGCTGGATGTCATACACAGCTCTCTGTCCCTACATTTGAAGTCTTATCGACATGAATAGTGTGAGACTGAAGGACGTCATGTAGCACTCCTGTCATTTGATAGACATGCAAATCTTTGATGTAAATGCCAGCGTAATTCACGGTCACACTGTGCAATTTGACGCGCAGGCTTTGCTGGAAAATAATGAGATGCTTCCTGCTGAGCGATTTCCTGCAAACAGTTAACTCCTCTTTATATTGTTTCACACCTTTCTTCCTCTATGTCACCTGCATGCCAGTAACCATATACATGTGCGTCTGTATACATGCTTGCAGAGCATGAGATTCAAACAAAACAGTGACCCACTCGTCAAAACACTTCTATAAGGAGCCACTAGTGTTTAAAAACTTCCCAGGGCCCTGACAGATGAGCAGCACCTGGTGTTCATGTAGGCTAATAATGTAAATTAATATCACAGTTTTAATATCTCCGCTGCACACTCGCATGTCTCTTCTTCACATCTCTTCATGTCACCTCATCCTCCTCACAGACAGCCGTACACTCACTCCCACACACATATTCCTAGAGTCGCCGCTCGCTCCTAACAGTGGGATGATAAACTGATAATGAGAAATCTCCTTCATGCTGGGTTGGTTCTGGACTTTACTGTTTATCGAGCGGGTGGTTTGTTGTTTTTCTGCCTCCTCTTCCTCTCCCTCTCGTCCTCCTCCTCCAGCACCCAGTCAAGCCCCGGTCAAAATTATGTGGAACACTTCCAACTCCAAGGTCATCCTGAGGTGGGACCAAGTGCACGCTCTGGAGAATGAGTCAGAAGTCACAGGATATAAGGTAAGGCTTATATAAGGCTTTGAAAGGTGACTGGTTTTATAGATTGTAACATAACCGAGAATGACAGACTGTCACCTGCTCCATTTACTCCAAATGAGAGCACCGTTACTTTTTGACTGCACTCATTAATGAATACACTGATTTTGCTGATAAGTAAGGAAGCATCTAAACTTGTCACCGCCGAGGTAACTGCATTTAATTTGGAAGTGCAACAAGCCATGCACTAACTATTTCATACAGGATTTGTGGCGGTGCGATGTGTAGCTGCATATTCATTTAATTTTGAAGACCTCCACAAATTGCCAACTCCCCTTAAAATAACAATCCCCTGGTAACCACAACTCCCACATCCCATTATTTTTAGCCACATAATTTCAGCCACAGACAAAAATCTGTTCTGATTGTTTTGTCAGGAGGGGAGTCATTATCGGAAATTATACGTTTTGCCACGAGATTGATTGTCATCTTCCCAGATTGTGACATTTGACTTTTCATGGCAGCATCATATGCATAATACATATTTTAATGATTCTTTCAGAAATTGCATTTCAGATTGTTATGAATCCTTCTGAGGTGCCACTGGGTTTATCAATCTACGAAAAATAGTTCAGACATGAAAGTGGAGCCTCTTACATTTAGAATATGAAACTGTGAAATCTGGTGTCCATGTCACCTGCAGTCACTGCACATTATTCTGACTACATTAAAGGGGTCTCCTGAGAGTCGGGCTCACTGTATAGTAGGGCATTCATGACTACTGCATTTTAGTAGACATGGACTACTCCCAAAAAGTAGCTGTCTAGTCTGTAAATTGTGGGAGATTTTATTTTCATCCAATAGCAACAATCAGTTCTCATCAAAATGTCTCAAATACAGCCAGTAAAGGGTTAACTAATGTAGGTGGGACCTGCAGGGGGGTTGGTGAAATAGCAGAGTCCTCAACTGGCTCTGAGAAGCTGTTATCAAGTGAGCCACAATCTGATTGGACTAAAGCCCCAGCTAGCTTGCTAGAGATATGAACTGTGCACTCCAGTACCTAAACCATACTATTTAGTATGCCAGAAAAGATTTAGTGTGTCCCAGTACATACTATGTCAAATATCTTATGCCAGAAATATCAGACTGTCTTACTACATCTGGTTGCATTCTTCAGTATGCAGGCCAGCATGCACAATCCTCTGCACATCACATTGCTTGAGTTGCACACAGATGACAGCTTGACAGTTCGTTGACAGCTGATTGACTGTTCACTGACAGCATTCAAATGACTAATGACCAGTGGAATAGTAATAATAGGAATATTAATTTTTTAAATGGACAAAATAATCAGAAATATTACAAACAACAAAAGGACACAACTATGAAAATAACGACAGAGAAATGCACGTTTTTTTACTGTGATGAATATAGTATGTTAGAATCTACAATGTATGTAGTCATAACTTAAAATTGAAAACTACATTCATCGCAAAGTAACAACAGCAGAGCTCTCTGGGTTGACCTTTGTCTCTGGCGAGTTTGGCAAATGGCGTTTTGTGTTATCTCCAAGGTAACAGATATATGAGCATGCAACGGTACGTACTTTTTAAGGGCAGCTGCAGTACCTACTAAATATAAACAGAAAAAGTATGTGTTTGGGTCGACTCTATTTCAGTGCGTAGTCGCTAAAAACACAATAGTGAGAGGTGGGAAACCTGTTCAGATAAAGTGAAATGAAGTGTAATTAATAATAACCACATAACAAAACAAACAAGGGTAGTTTTCCTAGTTGATGAATAATCGCCTGCATGAACAGTAATGTTCATAATATGATTTTTTTGTAAGCCTAAATGACATTCATCAGCCTTCTATCTTATCAATCTCCTTGACTTGACACGTGTTTGTTTGGGTCATGTGGTTGTGATGACGGAAACACTCCTCTGGCGGCTGAAATTTAGCGATGGATCCAACAGATCTACTGGCTAAGATAACTGTCAAATGGTGTACAGACTCCGCCTACTCGACGTACCTCAGGTGTAGGAGCCATGAATTAATTTAAAAGGGAATGAATCTTGTAAGATTAATGTGTTTTGGGATGGTTTATGACTTTGTATTGTTATATGTTTTGGGATATTATTACTTTTTTTTTTTGTGATTCAGGTATTGAGAGAGTCAGGTCACATGGGTTTGGGCGGTGACACTTACAATCTATATCAGCATCTTATCTTGACCTATGTGTGGGGTTTTTTGGTTGGGGACAGAGGGTGAGTGGGATGCCGTATTTTTTGTTGACCTTACTTAACTGTGATCATCTTAATTATAAGTTTGTGCACATTATAATAAATTGTTTCCTTTTCATTACTAAATTGATTTAATATGTTTTGAATCTCGAATCTTTTGTCAGCGTGTCACACAAGTTAACCGGCCCCAGCCTCAGCCTCTCAGCGACTTTTAGCTTGTTTCCTGCAGTCGCTACAGCAGGTGTCATCAGCGTGTTAACAGTTTAACAACACTGCCGTCTTGTAGGGCCAACAGTAGTCTCTCCTTCTCTACCTTAAATTCTGTTTTTGTAACATGGCCTAACGTAGAAGACGATTGTTCAAACAAGTGTAACAAGAGAGTTGGTCATTTGTAGAATAGCGGAGTGAGTGTGTGTGTAATGGGAGTGTGTGGTAGAGAGAGAGAGCTGTGAAGACATCAAGTGAGTGTACAGTAGAGTTTACAGTTTGTGCCCTAATTAATGCTGCAGCAGAAGTTTCACTTGTCTTGTCATTCTGTTGACACATTGCCATTTCTTTATTACTGAATCGTGCTAAAGCCACAAGTGAATAATTAGTCATCAGCCGTGCACAGTGTTGACTAGTTGACTACTGTGTAAAACCTCTTGTGTATATTAAAACGTTCAGATGCATCCACATTCCAGAGTCAAGCTGCAGCTGACTATATTGATGCATCTCTACTCTCCCCTTATCTCTGCTGCACCCTCTCCTCTGGTGGTCCATCACAGCCATGTGCAGATATCTACAGTAAGATTCATCCTTGTTAGTTTGGGAGGCAGCACATTACATCTTGCAGCGCTGTCTGACGGAAACAAGAGCGAGAACTCAGTTTTTCTTGTCAATGCATCAACAACAGGCAGCACTCCCTGAAACCACTCTCATGATGTATTGTGTTCGGAGCGGCCTCACGCAGCACCCTCACGTTGTCCTCATCTTTACCTCTCCGCTGCCCGCAGGTGATGTACAGCCAGGACAAACACAGCCGCCCCAGCGTGGTGGAGACCAACACCACCTCCTTGGAGTTGTCACTGCCGGTCAACCAGGACTACGTTATCCAGATCAAACCCTTCAGTGAGGGAGGGGAAGGCAGCAGCAGCCGCCAGATCACCATCCCCAAGATAGCAGGTGGGACAGCGCTGAGACATGAAACATGAAAATGATGTCTGTCACCGTTTGTCATGAATTCAGTTGAGCTAGTTTGTAAAAAACCTAACTGCCATACTAACATACTACTGTTCTGAGCATATGAGGAATTACTTTGCCTACACTTTTCCCTCAACTTCTTTTGTCAACTTCTTCCTGAATTTAAATACCAATGTGTGAATGTAAAAATATGCACTGTGAACACAATAAGCTCCGTAGCTGCATTGCATTATGGTGTTTTCAGGCTGCTGCCTTTAGATAAATTGGTATCTCTGACTCCTCTATGAGGTGTTTTCCCCCCCATTAAATGTTGGTGCAAAATGGTGAGTCTTCAAATAAGCCTTTTGTCTTTGAAGCAAAATATGAACGCTGTGTTTACAGTTGTCTTAGCTGTAAAAATAAAGTCTCTTACCCACAGACTGAGAAATATATATCATCAAACAATAAAACGGGCTCAGACTTGCAGAGAATATTGGCAGTAGCTAGTTGTTTAAGAGTGTGGGGGTTTTTTTCTTTTTAATCAAACTATGTCTGTTGCCGTGCCCACCCCACATGTCTCCAGTCTGGCTCTTTGAAAGCCATAACGGAGCGCAGCGTACCAGTGCCATCTATTGACACGTTTGTGTACTCACACCACACTGTGGCTCTTTGTAGTGAAGGCTTTTTCTAATTGGTCTGCTGTATTTTTTTTACTCTGATAATTACTCTGAGACCTCCATGTCAAGCGGTCTCACTCAAGCCATGTTTACAGAGCAACATTCCTTTGTTGGATTTTGATCTGCTTGTGTGTTTCAGGCTCCATAGCCACGGGAGCAGCTCCAGAGTCTTCTTCGCTTCCCTTGGTCAACCTCGCAGTGTTAATCCTCACAGCCAGGACTGTACTATGACAAACATCTGCATTCACCCGGCACTACAGCTGCCTATTAAGAGGAGAAACAGCAGGTCAGAGACAACAAGAGGCTGACAGCCGCATTTCTACCTGCTCCCTTCCCTACCCTACTGTGTCTTTCCTCTTCGTTCTACAAAGATCCCTTTCTGAGGAAGATTCTTTTCCTCCACCTTTCTGAAGGAGTTATTGAAAGGAACTGGCTCTTTCAGAAGTTGCTTTTATGGAAGTGAAAGGACACCGTGACTTGACTGCAGTCTCTTTGAAGACGTTTCTTTCTTTGCTCCCTTCTGACCAGTGGATATTCTCATACGGTTTTAACCTTTGAGGCCCAGTGGTGTGTGATGCACAATAGGATGTGTATATGTTTTTTTTTTCTTTGTGGGGCTGTGCAGGTTCTGTAAACGGATATTGTATGTACTGGACTTTTCTTGGATGCTAGGATTTTATCTTAACTAGGGATGGAGGAGACTCATATTTATGTGAGTGAAGTTCTATTTAAGCTCGGTTTAAGACAAGAGATGTCTTCTCCCTCCTTCTCTTTGGACCGTCTTTTGGAAACTTCCTGCACTGTCTAAGAAGGAAAACCAACTGTTACTAATCCCTGCCAAAAAACAGGGAGCTAAGCCTCATTGCTTTATGACAAACCAGAATTTGGGACCTTTGTAACTTTGCCTCGATTTTATTCATGCTTTTACGTTACACCACATTACATCGAAACCTCAGAGTTGCCATGAAACTGACTGTAACCAAAGGTATTGAGCCGGCGAGGTTCAGTTCCACCTGTTGTATCATTGTGAGAAAATGCAGCGTGTATGCCCCCAATATGGCTTCCATTGTAAACAGCAGACTTGTGTTGATTAATTGATGTCTTACCTTCCTCCCCCGTCCATGATGAGTGTGTAACAAAGGCACGCTGAGCAGTGTGAGCCGCATTGTTGTACACTGTATGTATGAAATCCTCAGGTCCCAAATGAGCCTTAAGTCTTATGATTACGATCCATGTTGTTATGATTCAAGAGACGTTTTATTTATTTTTCCTCCTCTGTTAATCCGCATTGTGTTTTGGCTCACTCATGCTATAATTTATGAATAACTGACCTTCGCTATGTCGAGATTTTTCACTTTTGTTACTTTCTAGATCATATTTTTGGGCGTTTTGGGCTCAGAAACAACATGCCTTTCTCCTACGTCTTTCATGATGAGCATTGTAATACAGTACAAGTGGCAGTGGTTACTGACTTTTCTAACATAGCTTGCAAAGGAGGGATGGTATTTTACTGTCAGCTGCTGTTTGGCATGAGATTGGTCAGTGTGCGTACCTACGTTGCTAAGGATGTCTGAATGGATCAACCTGCTTTTAATAAATATAATGCCATTTTCTTGAGTTCTTCCTTTAATGTCAGAGGAGGCCAAGAGGCAGGAAGGTCGTGCCTCATCAGGCCATGTTGCTGTGTGAAGTAAAGCTGTTATGGTGTTACTTAGCATATGGAGTTTGCTCTGAAAAAAAAGTAGTGAGTCGACTTTGAGGTAAGTTTTTTTGTCAAACTACTTTTTCCAAGGTCATAGTTTTATTAATGAAAGGTCACACTTTAAAAAGCTGTCACAGTTGAAGCTGAAAATCAACATGCAACACACACACATAGAATAGTAACTCTCAGTTTGTGTTATGTAGTGGCTGCTTTAACATACAAGGTCCTTGGCCTTGTGGAAACTTACACCTTGTTTCCACACAGCTCTGTGTATGTTTGCAGGTCAACCAGCAATCATTTAATGCCTACGAGAGGTGTTTGCAAATGTCATTCGTCTTTTTTTTTTTTTTCTTTTTTCGGACCGAGTATGTTAGAAAATTGAACTTTTGCAGCAAATTTTTGACGTACTCTAAAGTATATAGAAATACAGACACAAAACAAAACTGTGTGGAAACAGGACGTTAGTCTTCAAGGTATCCCAGTTTTGACGTGGGACGGAGAAAACTTGAACAAGGTTTATTTGAGACTGGAAATACAGCAGGTAAATTCCTTCTAACTTACATTTTACCCGATCCACTATCCTCTTGATTTCCTATTCCTGGAAAATGAAGCCAACATGCAAGTGCCAAAAACTGCAATTCTTTGGACGGCGACTTGAGGCTGGCTCCAGAAGCCAGTTAATCCCCACAGACCCCCATGTTAAAATGTCAAACTTTACAGTAGAAATTAACACCTTTAAATCCTGGTACAAAGAACGGTTTTGGTCTCTACAGCTAATTTCCCCCTTTGTGACAACTGTACGATGGGTGAATTTTTTCATAGCTCACCTGTTTACATTTTATTAAGGCTTAAATTTAAGTATAAGTAAGGGGTGGGCAGCTTTGAGCGACATGCTGTCTGCTGATAGTGTCCTCGGCGTCTCAGTCAGATCCACCCTGCGCTCCTTCACAGCGCCAGCCTCTGGCCAAATATGGTCACTTCTGACTTCAGTCAATGCTTCAAAACTGGAGCCCACAAACAATGGGTGATGTCACGGTGGCTATGTCATTTACTTTTACAGTCCAGGGTTATTACATGCTACATAACATGGTCAAAAACTTATTGTGATTAAAATCTACAAAGACGTCACATCGTCTTCCAAGCAACATATTTTGCCACATACACTTAACGGCTTTAAGGCACTTTACCAGTCATAAAAAACAAATTATACCTGTAATCCAACACAGAAATAATAATTATAAGCAAAATCTTGGCATAGTCTACTACTATACACCATTCAAAATATACAGAAACTGTTGTATAAATTTAAATAATATCAGGACCTTTATGATATGTCACACCAACGCAGACACTTTGTGGAGGATATTGTTACCGCATTCACAGTTCTGAAAGCACTAACTCTAACCAAATATATATCCTGTAGCTGTGTTTCAGACCAGCAAAAGCCTTTCAGTCCATTTCTCTTCACAAGAACTGATTCATTTCCTTGTTAAGTTTTGGCTTTCCTGGAGGAGGCGCTCACTTCAGCTCGTGCTTCAGTATTGCATTCAATTAAGATCACGACTTGATGGCAGACATACATAGACGGACTTTAATGCCATACTTACCATACTGCCATTCAGATATCTTGAGGTTAGAGGTCAAGGGACCTCTGTGAATATGGCCATGCTGTTTTTTCCTTGCCAAAATTTAGCCTGACTTTCGAGCATTATTTAGCCCCCTTCCTGAGAAGCTAGCATAACATGGTTGGTCTAGCTTTAAAACTCAGCCATCTATAGCCTCTGAACAGGCCCAATGAAAACACATTTAAAGTTAAAATAAGATGGGAAACTGAGGGTAATCTGACTATCACACAAGGGGAATGGGAAGACAATTTAAACAACAATGGAAAACAGCAAGCTCTCCATCCTGGAGAGGATTTAGTTGGAAGAATGTCATGCATAATTTCTGTTCTCCTGCCCAGAAAAAAAAATCTTACTCAAATCAGACGGACTGTTGGCCATCTTGTGGAGACAAAGAGGCAAATCACTTCCATATTTTTTGGGGGGCTGTCCCTCTGTGGCTCCTTTTTGGATTTAAATTGATGGCATCCTGGAAACTGTCTATTCAACCAAAATCACTTTTAATGTTGAACTGATGTACCTGATCAGACTAGAGAAACTTTGATGGCATATAAGAAATCCCAAACCAAGAAATGGCTGAGGACATACCAAGTGTTGAAGAGTGGATTGACTTGGGATATATCTATGTAATGGAGAGAAACACCTTGTAGTGTAACCAGTTGCTCCCCATTGTCACTGTGTGTATGTTTTCATTTTATTTTTACAGACATTTTTATTTGTTTAATTACTTTTTTATTTCTTATTTAACATATTTTATTTTTTTATTTCATTTTTATTTCACTTCATGCTCGAAATGTCTTCGTGTTCATCTGGTTGTGGATTTTGTATATATATATATTATTTTTATAAACCAAAAAAAAAAAAAGAAAATTCCAAAAAAAGAGAGAGAGATCAGGACGTGCCTTGGCAGTTTCAGAATTGTAAATTTTAATCTCCTTAAGCCGTTTTGTTGTAAATGTATTTCTGTGCTCGGGGTCATTGTCAAACTGTGTTCAACGCTTTCAAATTACACCAGTGAAAGAGAGAAAGAGCAGCGCTTCTTCTCCCTTCACAGTTTCTCCTGATCAATTTCTTGCAAACAAATACTCATGAATGCAATCAATACCTGCAGTTCTATACCTGTAAACTGTGAATTTGTTTCCTCCTCGAGTCGTCTGGTGCTCTTGCAGTGATCTTCACACCCGCTGCCCTCACAGGGACCAGAGAATCAATGCTGAGTTTGTTCATGCCTCTGAAAGACCGGGTTTGTGTTTAACTTCAAAGTGTCTGTTGTGGAGAGCAGAAGCGTCACAGGGCAGGACACAGTGTCACCATGGTAACTCCATTATATAACAACCCTTTCACTGACATAATGTATGTGTTATTTTTAATACAGATTGTGTAAACGTATGATTCAAACACTTTCTTGTAGCTGTGAGGAGTCTTTGTAGCATCTTAACTGCTGCTTACTAACTACTTAACTGAACATTAATATGGCAGCAGATAAGTCTTTGCTATGTAAAGATGGAGTGGAGTAATGCTGTTCTGGGCAGAGAATGAAGTCATGCTGCCTCTGTGTGTGTTTCAATCCAAGCTGCTTTGTCATTCGTTGTAGTGGATGGTCCAGCTGTGAGTGCGTGAGTCCCTGGGAGTGAGTGTGTCCCATAGATGTACAGTCAGGTCCATAAATATTTGGACAATGATACAGTTGTCGTCATTTTGGCTCTGTACACCACCACAATGGGTTTTAAATGAAACAATGAATACCTGCTTAAAGTGCAGACTCTCAGCTTTCATTTAAGGCTTTTTTCAAAAATGTAGTATGAACCGTGTAGGAATTACAACCATTTCTTCA